>NC_047021.1:31365300-31725180 GCF_902652985.1 Pecten maximus
AAAAAAAAGTTTGCATAAATTAACTGCTATATTACATAGTTTTAATGTTATATTATACAGTTCTACTGTTATACAGTTTCACTGTTATATTTCATCTAATGACAATTGTTTTAAAGAATTATGTTCAAAAGCTTTTTAAGAAAATGGTGGAATAAGTAATAGACATGAACAATAATTAATTTTTAAGATTCAGATTCAATAGAAAGTTCAGAAATATTTTTCATGTGGTACCTGTACAATTATATATATAATGTATCATTCATCTTCAAAAGATAAAAGCATCGTTGATTATAAATGCATCATACCAATAGTATTATTGTATGTACCATGCTGTCAGTCGCTATTGTAACAGTACAGGGTACATTTGAATTGGGGGGTAGTATGTGCCTGTCGCGATTGTCCTTCGTTTATGCATTATACTTATACACTTTTCATTATTATTTCGTCCATCCATTAGAAATTGAGGAAATGACAGCTAATTGAATTGTTAATTAATCATATTCTATATGACAACAATCTGAACATACTGAATGAATTTTCAACAATGAGTATTCAATCGTCGGTACATGTTCTACACAAAGGATGTCACTTTCAATACCTGAACTTCATATGATATAGAAATAAACCACAGGAAGCTGATATAGTAAATAAGGCAGGCATAGAAATGTAATTCTGATATAGGAATGTTGGTTTATCTAAATAAGATTGACTGGCCACGATTGCTATAATGAACAGAGGACGGAGATATTAAATTCGCCTAGACAGGCTTATTAATTCGGACAATATACACCATACTGCGAACATGGCGTATCTCGGGAAGCGCTTGTATTTACCTTTCCCTTAGAGAGATGAGATATTACATTTCTGAAATATCCTTTGTTAGGACCATGCCGTTTTAATCCCTAGCTTTTATGTATATCTACTTACTTACTGTTCATATGATTAATAGACTTCTTTTATGATTGGAATTGTTGGAAATAAGCACGTATTTTCCTTAGCAATATTGGAATCTAATCAGTCGGCCAGATATACTTCCTGGGTGAAATGAACGAGTTTTTTGTTTTCAAAAGTCCGCTAGTGTTGCTGTTGATTTGGAAACGGCAGGTAAAAGAAAGTTCTTGTTATCTCAGGTTACAAAAAAAAGGTTAAAACATTCTGGTTAGGGCTAGAAAAAGGTGAGGATATTCTGGTTATCTGAGGGCTAGAAAAGGTGAAAATATTCTGGTCATCTCAGGTTCAAAAGGTGCAGATATTCTGGTTATTTCAGGGTCACAAAGGTAACAAAAGGTACAGACATTCTAGTTATCTCAGGACTACAAAAGGTACAGACATTCTAGTTACCTCAGGGTAACAAAAGGTACAGACATTCTAGTTACCTCAGGGTAACAAAAGGTATATACATTCTAGTTATCTCAGGGTAACAAAGGGTACAGATATTCTAGTTATCTCAGGGTAACAAAAGGTACAGACATTCTAGTTATCTCAGGGTAACAAAAGGTACAGATATTCTGGTTATCCCAGGGTAACAAAAGGTATATACATTCTGGTTATCTCAGGGTAACAAAAGGTATAGATATTCTAGTTATCTTAGGTAACAAAAGGTATATACATTCTGGTTATCTCAGGGTAACAAAAGGTACAGATATTCTGGTTATCTTGGGGTAACAAAAGGTACAGATATTCTGGTTATATCAGTGTAACAAAAGGTACAGACATTCTAGTTATCTCAGGTAACAAAAGGTATATACATTCTGGTTATCTCAGGGTAACAAAAGGTACAGATATTCTGGTTATCTCAGGGTAACAAAAGGTACAGATATTCTGGTTATCTCGGGGTAACAAAAGGTACAGACATTCTAGTTACCTCAGGGTAACAAAAGGTACAGATATTCTGGTTATCTCGGGGTAACAAAAGGTACAGACATTCTAGTTATCTCAGGGTATCAAAAGGTACAGACATTCTGGTTATCTCAGGGTAACAAAAGGTACAGACATTCTAGTTATCTCAGGGTAACAAAAAGTACAGATATTCTGGTTATCTCAGTGTAACAAAAGGTACAGACATTCTAGTTATCTCAGGGTAACAAAGGGTACAGATATTCTGGTTATATTAGGGTAACAAAAGGTACAGACATTCTAGTTACCTCAGGGTAACAAAAGGTACAGATATTCTGGTTATCTCAGGGTTACAAAAGGTACAGCTATTCTGGTTATCTCAGGGTAACAAAAGGTACAGACATTCTAGTTATATCAGGGTAACAAAAGGTACAGATATTCTGGTTATCTCAGTGTAACAAAAGGTACAGATATTCTGGTTATCTCAGGGTAACAAAAGGTACAGATATTCTAGTTATCTCAGGGTAACAAAAGGTACAGATATTCTAGTTATCTATGTCAGTCCTCGTACAGTAGGCTATTTCATAGGACACGTATACAGGTTGATGATGTCTGTTGATGTAAATGGTAAAATGATAGGTCCATAACAGTTATCTGTTCCAGCCATCGTCGTTTCCGGCTCTTAGATACCGCTGTCAATTATATTCACTAATTAACCTTGTAGTAATTACCCTCAATTACTAATCAAATGTTGTCATGTGGACGCTATACATAATTGAAAAGAACTATATAGAATAAATCATACCGTTAACACGAAACATATTGATATGTAAATTATTATGATTTCTAATGAATATTATTGATGTTTTTGTATGTTATTATTACATTTTTGTTAATCAGTAGGTACAAATAAGTACCTAACAATTAACTATACATTGTACTTAAATTAAGTCCACGACGGAGATCTGATATGCTATACCTTCTACCTAGGAAATGGCAATATGTCGTGTTGCTTTAATAAGGAAGGTAGGGGAAATAGAGTCGATCTCCGCAATTATAGAAATATTATGATATGTCTTCCTCCATTGATATGAATTATAAATCAGTTAGTGTAGTTTCTGGTTTTTTTTTTTTTTTTTTAATTTTTCTGTTTTTTTTTTTTTTTTTTTTTGCTTGTGATTGTTTCATTAAAACATTTAATCGATGTTTCTATTCAAAATACAAACACATATTTGAATGTCAAATATATGAAAAATTGGGATGATTTTCAAAAAGTTTACTTTCACAAAGTATAAATCTATGAAAGAGTATCTTTTATCATATATGGATATAATGACAAATATGCAAATTGATATACCGGTATATTGGAATATATGAGCAAAGTCTATTGCTGAACGAGTGTAGCGCTGTCCTCTAAGATAAGAAAAAGAAACGCTTGTGCATTGACTAACTGATGTACATGTTTATCTATGTCAATAAACACATCCCTTCTACAAACACATTATACTTATTGAATGTCCTTACGCAAAGCCAGTTGCCGCTATCCGCGTATTATTTTGCTGATTATTGATGACTAAACTTCCGGAACGTCACATCAAAGCCGCCGCTCACAACCCAATGGAAACATTTTCATCGATGTGTCATATTTCAAACAATTAGATAAATATGTTGGTTTTAATCGTTGAAGTTATCTGATTTGAGTAATCGATCAATTTATTCAAGACTTGGAATTCCGCTAAATTTTATTCAATAGGTCACAGTATTAGCGCTTATACCGTCGTAAAATTTAAAAGACCGCAATTGAAATGATATATGGAAATATTATTATAGTGTCATAAACTGTAAGACTTGCAAGGTCCTTTTTCGATCGATAAATCATTGTGGAATCTACATAAGTCATAACTGTATTCCATTGTGTCAAAAGCGGCCAAATGTTCCCCCAATACCAACAAGTCTGCTTTCCCTGTTTATTATAACTTAGTCACTCATGTGTCATAGCTTCGCACGTTGATTGTTGATTCTTAACATAGATATCCTAATGGAGGAAATCAAGAAACCGAAACAAATATTGGCTCTATCGTCGCAATTGCTGGTAAATTGGGTTAATTAATACAACAACAAAAGAATATTCATATGCCTTGTACAATAAATAGAAATGATGTACTGTAATTGAAAAGATTATGCGAACTATTCACATTTATACAACGTAAAGGAGACTTCGCCCATGAGTTTCGGAAGGTTGAACGCCATTTTCTTCTTTATTGAAGACACCCGTCAGGTTAATCTCGATTAAATCGAATTGTCTTCCAGTAAATTTTCTTTCCTTTGTCAATTTCAATTACGTGTATAAATGTGTAAAATCTATATGTACTTCAATCTGAAATTACGTTATTAGATATTTATAAAAGTTGTATATTTCATTCAATCAAACTTGGGATGCATGCCAGACGAATTCAGATATCATTTCAAGCTTATGTTCAATATATCACAGTGCCTCGTTTCATTAAGCTATATTATCTAGTGATATTCCATATTACCCAGTCCTACCAATAACCCCTTATATCAAAATGATGCAAGCGAAAGATTTCCCTTATTCTATTACAAGTGGATATTTTATAACTCCGAAGAATAAACTACTATAATAGTTAGCCATTAATATGCCATAATGATAAAAAAAAGCATCCTGTTCATTGTCGAGGATTTCCCCAAGTGTTAAAATTGTCATGGTTAATGGCGTTTGGCTAGAAAAGAAAACATCTTGCAAAGCCTGATATACATCATCAAGCATAGATTTGTATGGTATATTAATTTTTTATGTGTGAATCCTGTTGTACACAACAGGCTATGTAAATGAAGACAGGTTTATGTTTTATCTTTAAAATCCACTCAGGAATTTTAGAGTCAATTTTATTGGGTAACTGTTAGCGTTCTCGAAGCCTTTGTTTCATTGTCTGTTTAGAAGTGCACTTTTCAGTAGGGGGTCGATTATATCTCTGAAGGGGTAAACATTTATATGTGAAATTAACATAAATTATCGGCTTACGTTCTTCATTGCCATAAATAAGGATACCAATCCTGTACTAATATGCATATACACGCTACTTATGCAATATCCTATCGCTGTGGTCTACCACAAGGGTAGAAGTAAACGTGTAAACTCCTCTACCCGGACACTTCAGGCGATTGTCTATGATAGATAACCTTCAACCAATGACCAAGTGTCTATGATATGGAACCCTTGGCCTGCTGGCCTCATAACTATAAATCGTACAGATGAGTGTTTAAGGATATATGCTAAACGTGTCCGTTATTTGACAGGTACAAAACCCGAAGAACCTTTCTACCAAGCCACCTCTTCACCCAGTTAAGCCCCCCTCATCTGCCTCTCCAACGAATCCAAGGTCACTAGAGTCAAGGTCAACCGAAGGATGTATCGATATAGCTAATGTAAGTACCACCTTTATCTAATATATTATCTACATGTAAATTGTTAGTTCAGGGGTAACGACAAACAAACTTGTATTAGCATAGTTAAAACATGTCCACGTCTGGCCGACATGTAGTTTGCTTAACCTCTTGTATAAATGATAAGATAGTGTACACAATATTTGATAGAACGAACATATTAATAAGAAACTTACCTGAAATCGCGATTGTATCAATATGGTATCTAATATTCTAACAAGGTTATACCGGAAAAAGTCAGATATTAATTTGCAGGCTTGATTTTCAAGCTGACAATACTAGAATAAAAGATGGCGTGGTCTTCGAGGCTAATCAGTCGATATTCATTGACTTTGGGGCGGTTGTTGGCCCACCCTATATAGCTGATCGTGGTACAAGTTTAGTCTATATAACACTAGCCACCGGATGGCTTCAAAGAAGAATAGATAATGGAAAAAATAGGAAATTATGTTGCCATGAGGCAAAGGGATATTGTTTCAATAGTGCTGTTTCTGCAAACAACATGTAAGTAAACACATTTGTTGATTGACTGTATGAAAATAATTAAATAATGATTTTTCAGCATGCACTTATGTTCTATTATTGATATTAATAGATACAAGCATATCACTTATGTTTCAATATGAACGTAAAATATATGCGTACTATTAGTTGATTATTAATTTTCCCCGTCTGTAAAATAAAGAGGGTTATGACGTATATTGGATTTATATATAACCAAATTGTTCCCTGGTTTAAACATTCTTGCTGGGTATGTCAGAAATATATGTGTATCATGAAAGAGTTTTAGGGTTGGCCATATCATTCCAATACTTTAATCTATGCGTCAGATATAGCTCACTTTACCAGTTTGCATTTTAGTCATAAAAATACAGCTAATCAATGTCGATATACTTCATTTCTGCGCTAGTGTCAAGTTCAATGAAAACATTAATATTAAAACTATGTTGATATACGAAAATAAATGCATTGCGACATAACAAACAAATTTTAACAAATTCTACGTTTCACATACCCCACATCTATTTTTTGTTTAACCTTTTGTATTAATTACGCAAACACTTGATGTAGATTTCGTCATTCTATGAAATGTGGAAGTCGTAACAATATACTTTTTTTATACTTAATGTTCATTTCAATTAGATGAAAATTTCTGCATAAATAGTCCTGTGTCCTGTGAATTGACAGGATGAGTACGGAATAGATTTGGCATTAAATTTTATTATTTTTCGATCGCACATTGAACGGTAATATAAGTAACGTAACACTATATAACATAGATAGAAATTCAACATTTGAACATTTTCCAAAACGTCCGTCTGTTACTTCTTATAACCAATAACGACGACACAGATAATCTCTATATTTAGACGCTAATCCTCACCTGACCGATTGACCAAATGAGCTGTAATCCGACATGGAACTATTATAATTATCATGAAATTGCAAAGACCGTTATTTCATTTCAATTTGGCAAAATGTCGATTATGCCTGTAACATATCTTTCGTTAAAGGTGCATGGTATGGTGTTTTACTGATTATTTAAGTACTTGCAGATTATTGTGTTGAGGCCTTCTCACGGGTTATAGCATTTATTACAGATGTACATATTTAGTTCTTATTTCTTCTTTTTTATGATTTACTTTCTCTTCTTATGTTATTGGCCGATGATGATGCTGAAGAAGCTAGGTATATTGATTAACCTTTTAGATGTATTAAAGGTTTCAGATATCTATAAATAACATATCATATACTAGGACGAAATGATGTGTCCATATGTTATACAAATGTAAAATTCATCATATCTTCCTTAAGTCGTCCCCAAAACATATCAAATAGACAACCAACCCCATAATAATTCAGGTTCTGAATTAAGATGGTTATATGCAAAAAAAAAATAATAGAATAAAAACTATAAAAATAATATCAAAACGTATATTGTAAAACAGGCCCTATTTCATAGAATATTAAAGCAATAAATAAAATTGAGATTTAAATTCATGTTATCTAGTATTAATTATCTTACATAAGTCTGTTCGGCAAGCCTCGTGCTGGGCAGTCAAACACTCTTTCATGAGGGTTGAAATATCCCTGTCCACAGTGCAGGTTCATGTTTGATTATTTTCCCCACATGCATAAACATTTAGTGGAGTGGGTTATTGTTCGCCTTTTCCGAGGAAAAGATGAAAAGAACGTTTCATGATTGATGCGAAAAGTACACGGTTTTTGCTTTAAATAACAAAAGCGAAATTTTGAACCATGCCATAAAACAGCTTCCACAGAATGTGGATTGTAATTTACACGTTAGCGAATAATGCCATAATTCAGAGAATCATTAAAGGTCATGATGTCTGATAATAGCGATCAGAGGCGAATACCTTAACACTACGTGGAACTACATAAAATCTTAATAATATAAGTGGTAGTATTAAAGAATTGTAATAATATCTTATATTTCTTCAGGGCATCTAACTCCATGTTTTACAACCAATTCCTACCATAATTCCTTTACATAATCGTACACTCTTTAAAGTACATTTTCGGTTATGAAACATGAATTGTAAAACTAATCACATCACTTTAAAAGTCTCGCATAAAAACACAAATCCGGAGTGTTTTCTTTTGCGATTTTGTCTCTTGTTCTTTTAAGAACTAATAATTATATTTTTCTTTTCTGCTTTGTAAGTTAAACGGATTAACTGGACCCCATAGGAGCTGTGAAAGTCATCCTAACTAAAATAAAATCATTCTCTGTCCGGTATTAATAAAAAAGAATCACATACAATCCGTTACACCCCACTAGCAGAATAAACAATTTCCTTCACCAGCTTTTTTGTCACAAATTAGTCAAGTTATCAAAATTGTTGTTCCGTAGTGTTATGAATTTGTTTCAAGAGTGTCCATTTAGGCTCATATTTTATTAATTTTTAGGCCTCGTTGCATTGATTTTAAGTTAGAAAATTCTGATTTTGTAGATATGGAAAGTTTTTCTTAATTCTAAGCAAATGTGATGGAATTTCATTTGTTTAATTTAGTGTCCTGTCTTGTTGATGTCAACCTAAACGTGTAGCAATGTTTAATCAAACGAAATGTGAATCATGCAACCTAAACGTGTAGCAATGTAAAACTAAACAAGATGTGAATCATGCAATCTAAACGTGTAGCAATGTAAAACTAAACGAGATGTGATTCATGATACTCATGATTTCACTAAGATAGTACTTTAATTTGACGAAAGGACCATTCCGGCATACAATGTATATTAACACGGATGCAGAACTTCACTCAAATTCATTATAGATTAATAATACAATATCATATTACATTAAAAATACAAACTTTTCAAGACCAAATATATTATCAAATATAAATCATTCTGACCCCCCCCCCTCCATTCAATTTTTTCATCCATTAGGTTTCTAATATTGCAAAAAGAATATATAATTCATTCGTTCTATTAGAATATCGATGGAATTGAAACTAGTTTATGATCGTTTCTTTTAACAACTTTAATTATATGATGTTCAAATATAATATGACACACATTGGTAAGGAAATTAGTTTTTGTGGCTGATTAACTTTCGATTCGTGTGGATGGTTAAATATGTTTGGTGACATACCATGTATCACGTGATCAGCAATTAGATTTATTGGATTATTACAATATTTGTTGAATTAATCGATCATTTGATCTTAACTGTTATTCATATTTACAAGGCCATTTGGTCACAATTGAAACACATTCGATTTCGTAACACATGCAATAATGCAGTGTAAAAAGACAAATGTTTCAATGTTTCAAGTAAAACCCTTATGTAAATATACCAGTGCATACTAATACAAAAACGAGAAATATCTGTCGTATATTCTTCTACAGAAGGACTTTCAGTTCTAGTCATAAATCGCAGAAAGTATTTGTTCAAGGAAAGTAACAATCTGAGGTTACCTGCTGGTTACACGATCAGGTCGCAGAGTACACACAACCACAGCTAATGTGTTTGGCCTCCAATACCGCAAACGATAATTTGCACCTATGAAAAGAGATATTCAATATCTGTTTGACAGACCTGTGTTATGGTTCAAACTGCAATGTAAAGTTGTGGTGAGGATGTATAATGACACGTTTTGTATTGTAGCAATATATAATTTACCCTTAGCTGCAGTTTTGTGGCCAAATGTTCAGACGGTGATTATGTGTAATTGAAGTTTAAATAAGTGTAAATCGTTCCCGATAATATTTTCATAGACTGTACATAAGTTTGGCATGAATGCGTCATCCCGATGGTCTATTGACCGTTGTTGATTAAGCTACTTATACCCGGGCCGCATACACGATAGCCCACAATAATTACACTTTCCTTTACTTCCTCGGCCAATATAAATCAGCGGTGTGATCTACATTTGTTATAAAGAACATGATC
The DNA here is from genome assembly GCF_902652985.1 of Pecten maximus. Taxonomy (NCBI): domain Eukaryota; kingdom Metazoa; phylum Mollusca; class Bivalvia; order Pectinida; family Pectinidae; genus Pecten; species Pecten maximus. Next base: position 31,375,023 of record NC_047021.1, read on the forward strand.
AGCAGCATTAGTGGCCGAATACAAGTATTTCGAGGTGGCTTGTACATTTTTACAGTAGATGGAACTTAATTGAGTGAGAACATTAGTTATTAGTATCTCGTCTAAAGATATAGACTTGTCTATTCGGTGAGTGACATTTTATAGTGGATATGCGGCACAACGATCGATAGCCGGTATATATTTACTGTTATTTTCAATAGTAATATTACTGTTATGCTCTGGTGATTCAAAGTGAAAACACCTTTCATTTAAAAATCAGCTGAATTATATAGTTTTCTTTATTATGTCTAGTACAATGGTACAGGGACTATCATTCACAGAGCTTCCCATTGGTAATAATTCCATGTGTTAGTTATGACTTTAACTGTCGTGTATAGTCGTCTTGTGCTGAAACGTGGTTGTATTCACCATGCTTCAGGAAGGAACTGATGATGTAGCGTGTTAAATGTAGAAAAATAATTTCCAATAATTGTAATGTCTTGCACGAGTATCAAAACTGAATCGGGTTGGTACTTTGCCAACTATTGGAGATTAAGATATCATACGAAAGCCTTTGTAGAGTAGGACGGTTGAATGGCGAAATTATAGTCATATATCGGTATTAACTAGTAATGTTCATACAGTAGCCGAAGGGAGAGGTCATATTTTCACAAACGGATATTAACGACAATGGATTGAACTCCTGAAGTAAAAAAAAAAAAAACCGAAATGATTTAGACGATTCGTAGCGGACAATACACTGTAGACATTTCATCAAATGTATTTGAAAAGAAAGTGAGAAAATAAGTGACACATCAGTGACGATATGATAATTTGATTTGGGAAATATATATGTCCTCTGTGTTTTCAGGAGCTGGGGCTACTTGACAAGACATTCATACAGAATGTACAAGCACAATTAGCTAAAGATGCAATATCGAAGGAATCCTTGGAATCGCTAGTGCTTGAACACATGAGGAAAACATCTGTCATCCGAGTTCAGGCCATCACCGTAGGCCCAGCCCCGCTGACTCGAACAAGAAGTCTCAACGATGCTGTGGAAGGATATAGGAGCCAAAACTCATCCGCTGGAAGTACTCTCAGTCGGAAGAGTGAACCTGATTTCCGGAGGTACACACTTTCCTCTCCGGAGTATGAGGATTTGTGGGGGTCCAACGATAAACTCAACAATAACCGGGTGGTGAGTAGTGATTGCTTGTTAGTTTGAATTATACAATATCTCTGTCTCTCTTATGTCTGATCGGTTGAGTTTTTGTCACACTTTAAAGGGTTAAAAACACCGAATACAGTAGAAAAATATTTGATACCAATTAGAAACATGTTCAAAATATGGACTTTGCTGTGTAATTGTACATAATATGACAATATCCTACTGCTGTAACGTAATTCGTCATACGTTTACAATATCCCGGCTTTCTATTGCATTCATACATAAAATTTATATTAACCGGAAATTATCACATAAAAGAGCATGCACGTTCACAATAGCCGGACTTTGTTGTTGAATACCAACAAATATTGGAATATGATCATGAATTATAACATTCCGACATCACATATCGAACAGATGATATTTGACTTAAAACCAGCATACATTAACGATTTGTTAGTGCAAATGCATTCATATACATGAGATAATGGACACGATATTTCTTTAAAACAATGACACAAATGCTTTCGCTTTTCCTGTATTGGGTCATTAGTTAAGGTGTGTAATTGGAAAGTGTTAATCTTATGGATTGTGTATAAGCTGTGATTTACATTAAATATGATAGATAATCTAGATTATGTTTTAGAAATTTTGGAAGAGTTCCAAAAGCTATCGCACCCATTGTTGGTTTCTGTTATTATAAATAACAATATTACCGCACTTCAAAACAATCAACAGACAAACAGCGTAAAAAAGCCATTCATAAATATATTGTATTATCACGTGATACGAGGAATTGTACATCGTACAAAAGAATGTATTTTAACTTTATGCTTTATAAAAAGAATCTCTGAATAGAAACACTCGTCGTGTGTCTGGCAAGTTTCTCTATAGAAGTGTGGTTACTACTGTTAATTACGTTAAGTGTTTGTCAGACACAATAACACGTTATTATACACCGGTACTTAAACTGGGTGTACACATACATCACATGTATCTCTCGGTTTCTTACATCTATATCTAAAATAAATAGTTCAACCGATGTATCTACTTAATTTATCAAATAAGAAATGATATATTCTTGAGCTGTATTGCAGCTCTAAACTGTCAATCATTTAAAAAATATATTAACATGGTATATAGATGTACATTCACATTCATAAAACCTTGATTTCATGAGTGGATATATGATAATACTATATAAAACATAATGGTGATCCACATAATGGTTTAAAACAATTCGATTATCTGAAATTAATACATCTCCTATGTTAAGTATTGCTGTATTTTCATAGCATATCAAATTACATATATACTATTGTAACCATTTTTGGAACATTATGCCAATACGTCCCTGTGTTAGAGTATAGGAGTTTAGTCTGAGCCTGAATACTGTCTGACTGAGTTGTATAGTTAATGTAACAGCCATGTTTGATATGAAGTTTCTGATCGAGACCCCGGTGGTCTGGACAAACAATAGCTACATATTTTATAGACTGGTTGGTCGTTTGTATTCAACTATCTGAATGCCGGTGTTGAAGCTGTTTGATCGATCAGTTGTTTAGGACTCGTATTCTGATATTGAAAATACCTTTATAGACAAATATGAATCCAGTTTTCCTAATATTCAATATTTAAAATTCCGTGTCATGTCAGGCCATTCAAATGTCAAATTTCACGTCTAACCTGCGAGAAATGGTAGGGTTTGCACCTATCAACAAACGAATGCATCTATCAAAATGACTGATAACATGCAATTTAAATCGTGAGTGAACTCTAGGGTATGATTAAATACACCGCTGTCCTCTGATAGTATTACAGGAGATCTGCACATAGTTTCGTATAATATAGTTTCGTATTAATCAAAATTCACAGACATTAACATTTTAATGCCTTAAATTTATTTAAGATGTCAAAATATAAATACTTTTATAGAAGTTGATAATGTTAGTATGAAGTTGACACTAAACGTGCCACATTTAAAGAGACGAAGTCCGTATTCATTAAAAATGTGTATAACCTGCTTAAGTGTCGATTCCTTTTAACTAATGAAAACAAGACTGACCTCTTTTGAATTCAATATTGGAAGCATCGTATAGATTGATCGGGACCTTTTCGCACCAATATTTCTAACAACCATCGCTCATTGCTGCGATACGGAAAAGGACTGAAAGTGTGGTGTATGAGTATCAGATGTCACATTGTAGATGAATATATCATGTCCAAAATATGGGTGTGTTGATCTGGATAAGAATGGCTATCACGAACATTCATTCGTACCAAGTCGTCAAAAGTTTTCCGACCTTGGACGAAAATAGAGGTCTTCGGGTACGGTTATTTAATGAAGTAGCAGGCCGTGACCCAGAAAGTCAGTGATGTGTACCAGAGCTTGTAGCTGCTGATGTAAATAATTAATTTCTTCCCGTATCGATTTTAATCTGTAAAATGTGTTCCTGTTTAACCCTATACAATCATAATACGTTCTTAACAGACTAAAATATAGAATATATGTGATTTTTTATTTATAAAAGTTCATTTTTAATTTTTTGGTCAAAATGGAATAAAATGTTAATGCTGTTTGATTAACGACGTGCAATGTAGCAGACATGTCACATAAAGTTCATAAAAATTAAAAATCTAGCTTCGATTTTTTTTCTCCAATAACACCATTCTCATTTAGTTAATTTAATATTACAGGTTTCGACAAATTGTAGGTTGACGTGTATTCAAGCAGTAACTCAATAACCAAATGTTACTGCCTATGACGAGAATATTTTATAACGAAGATACGAAAGTGATAGGGTAACCATCTACCATGTTAACAGTACAGGTGTTTGCAAACGTTTACCAACACTGATCGGCTGACAGAGATTTATACATTTTTCTGACAAACATTCATACTTTGCAATACACCTCAATATAATACAATATAATATAATACAATATAATATACAATATAATACAATATACCACAACACAATGCAAATACAATACAATATAATACAATGTAATACAATGTAATATAATATAATACAATACAATACAATGTAATACAATATAATACAATACAATATAATACAATATAATATAATACAATATAATATAATACAATATAATATGATACAATACAATATAATTCAATATAATATAATACAATATAATATCATGCACCACAACATAACGTAATACAACACAACACAATTCAATACAATACACCACAACAACATAACACTACACAATACAATATCCCACAACACAAAGCAATACAACACAACTCAATACAATACAATATAATGCAACAAAATATAATTCAATATGCACAACCCAACACAATATAATACAATAAAAACAATACAAATATTTTATGCATAAACACTGTTTTATATCCATATCCTAGTGTTTTTCTCTGAACGAGAAATTTATTTTCCTTCATGAATAAGGAGACCTCCCGATTTCAAGGTAAAAATATCATACATCCATCCAATACAAAACGTCACAATGCAAAAATTATATATATTGATTAATATCTAAACCCTAAATCTTTATCTAAACGATAAATCTATCTGATTGATAATGGGTGAAAGGGAGCTTTCGATTTCAAGACGCCTGATGAATAGCATCATTAGATATTAAACCAAATGGTTTAACCGAACAATAAAACTTAAAATCTTTTGAAACCGGTATCTGGTGCCGTTGTCACCGAAGATCTGAACAAATGAATCCTGACACATTAATTGGTTCTACTAAAGTATAATTTACGTTTTGGTAAAATGCTGAATGATATGATTGAATATATGCAAATATAATTGTAAATTTTATTAAACTGAAAAAAGCCAGGTTTTTACGCCAGAGAAAGTGTGTTAATGTACGTTGTTAATCTAGTAATGTACTGGAATACTGTTCCACTTCACCAGGTAGAACTTTGACGATAGCGGGAGGTAAATTGCATTGAACCACATTAAAAGAATTGTTCTGTAAAACCTTTCTTCCGATTCATTCACAGAATTAGATTACCTGTATTTCTACCTTTAAACGTTTCTACGTCATTTACCTGAAATAATGCTGGAAACAACTTGGACTTAATAAGTGAACCATATTTAAAAACCACACACATCTGAAACACAGAGGCATGTAATTAAAAACCCAGGCTTATATACGCTCTCAATGTAATGTTGCTCCTGCAAAACAGGCAAGGAAACAGGAGTGATTATTTTTGGGATTGGTTTGTAAGTTAATCCAACATGGGAGACACCAGAAAGAGTGTATCGATTTCTACTGTGAAACACAACTTTCGTTTGAACACAAAATTTAAACGGAAAATATTCTCGATCATTACTATTTATTGATTAGCTTTGTATAAATGTCATAAATCATTCCTCATGAATATGCATAAAGTGAAAGGTCATTGAGGTTGTCCCTACTTGATCCTTATCAGTGCTACATTAAAAGCGTTTAATTACTACGATTGCCATACGTTTTAAAATGCCGATGGTGATTGCTATTATTCAAAAGACAATACATTCCGGGAAACTAAATATTTGTTCGCTAAATACATGAAAACTTACTCCCACTCTTTTCAATATAGAATTGATCGGTTAAACAAGTACCTCTCGTACATTTGTTTGATAACTAAGTAAATAGGTCACATGACTAAAGCTGTAATTGAAATGGTGACAAGTATACACAGTATCACAAGACTCCTAATTGAATGTTTCTGTGTCAAGGTCATTTTAATTGATAAACGATCTAACTTTGTTCTATTTACGTATGAACAATCAACTCGTAATACATAGAGGCTGTATGCTCTTGAAGTGGGAGCTTAAATTACGTAAATTACGTAAACCTCCCTGAGCGTTTACAAATTTTGATCCCCATAGCATCTAGAAGAATTTATTGGAATTCGAAACAGCTGTTCGATGCACATTTATTTAAAAATATTTTTTTTTTTTTTTTTTTTGTTATTTCCTTTTATATGATTTTTTTTGTAGTTAAAAAGTAATACATCAATAAATATTATCAAAGTAATATGGATATACATGTACTTTCTGATTAAGGACAGAACAACTCTAGCAAAATGATGCAATATATAGTAAAGGTTTAGCCTGTCTGTGTGGTACAATCACGTAGACAGAAACGTGATGCCAATTATGGTATTGAGTAAGCATTGTATAAGAATGCAAACAAACATGGCGAATGTTCAAACAATGGATTAAGTTACAGACTGTCTGTATTTGGTTTCTCGTATATAAATAAGCATGATAATATTGTGATAAACCGGCATATCAATTTAGAAGAAAAGATAAAAGAAGCAAATCATTTCGGTTTTTACGATATTGAAGTTTTTGTGAAAAGAAATAAATCACCTTTTTAATGAGTTTATGTATCCTGTATAAAATATAATATGTACAGTAAACGTGCGATTCTTGTGGCCATGTTAACCTTAAACATGATAAAGCAAGTATTTTTTTTTTCAAAAATATTGGTTAAATATATACAAAAAAAAAAAAAATAATAATGATAATGGACGTATATGAAAAGGTTTGTTTACATATTTATAATTCGTATTCGATATAGAGATCTAAGGACAGATCGTTCATTTATGACGGGAAACACGTATGAATGAAAGTTCTTTAAACTACAGCATTACGTTAAAGTCTGCTTCATCATATGACAGAATAATTAAAGACTACACAATCCCCCGATATCAATATTCATATAAATAAACCTTTATGAATCTATGACCCACTTTTTAATACCCGGGAGAGTGAAATAGTATATTACACACAATGGCTATGTTCCGGGTAACTTATCAAAATCTGGTGGCTCTTTGTTCCTACGTCACAGAATGCGGGGGTCGAGGGTTACACGAGGGAAGGTTAGACACCTCCCCTGCATAAACGATATGTATCTGAGAGTTAGATTGAAGTAGGAGGCGTCATGTAATGGAGTTCTTCCCTTAACAAAGGAGAAATGGTCCACCATTGTGTTTTGTAAATTAGGCGAAAATATAATTTATGGCGACGGAGTACGAAATGAAGTGTATGAGTCTGAGTGTTTATAAGGACCCCACACTTAGGTGTGACTGACTATTTATAAACAAATATCGGATGGATGCCTTTGATAGGAAGTTTATCAGCCGTGTGGACGTGTCTGTATAAAAGGCAGTGATATACTCTGTTGGATTACTTTCGCTGTTGTGTTTTGAGGGGAGACACAATGTAAACAAACTTATATCAACGTAAACGGTGCGGAATTGTACTTTGGTTCTAAGAAGATTTCTTATTTACAAAAAGACAAATTTTACGATTTTCATCAATTTATCTTTTTTTTTAAAAATTGCGTTTGGAAATCTGCCATACAGTTAGTATGGCTTGTGAAGTTCTAATTATGCCGGTAAGTATTTTCGGTTTGAATAATTATGACATTTAATAATAGCTTTTCAGTAGACAAAATGTTGTTATAAATAAAATAAATTTCCTAAATTACGTGTGGGTATGAAAACATTGGGTATTTTTATACCTCAGCCAATATGTTTTAAGATATAAGCGTCACAATTTTACAGCCTTATGGCAAAGTTTACTGAAGTATTTAGCCTGTAATTTGACATTTACCTGTACTCGTCCAATACATGTTACATATACACAGCGCCACTGAAGGATCAGTGTCGTGTTTACGGGTCAATGTTGTCTTTATATAAAGCATGATTACATTAATATATGTATACACGCATGCATGTACTTGGATTTTTCAGCGTTTTGATAAAGTGAATTTGATCCAGCTTAGGGGTAGCTAGATGTACTCGTCTTTCATTTAATCCTGATTAACAACGCGATGTTAAATAAAATTTTAAGACTATTTCACATTTACATGTTCTATAAAATGTGGGGTCATTTGAAGTCCACCGTTCATTATATTTTCAATTCAAATGAATTAATAGTATTGGGAGCATTGAAAGTCACGTGGTTTATACATAGCGAATTCAACACAGGTGGGAGCTGGTCGGGAGCTTTTATATCCCAAGTTCAAATAAATCCCTTATTTGGCTTTAACTCTGTAAAGCCACCTTTTTCCATTAAATATAAAACCATTAGCAGATTGACACAGTATTTAATATTCCTGCTTTGGAATACAATTCGTAATTACATATGATCACCAGATTCATTAAGAAAAGACATGTGGATTTATAGTGATGAAATTATGGGATTACAGTGATTATTTGTCTGAAATGTTGGATGCATTTAATAGTATCAAGGAAAGCATTGTCGAGGTCTTCGATCTTAATCTAGGTAATATGGGATCAACGATATGAATAATGTCATATTTAATAGATAATTAACTTCATACTCAGCACCAGATTATCTTTGTAAACATATACGGCACCGACTACCCAGGGAATGGTATGCCTACATTTGTTTTCCTTTAAATAAATAATTGGCTTCAAGGGCGTTATATCCATTTGCTCTGAATCGAACTTAACAGTTGATTACATTTGTGAAATATGGCTGTACTTTAAGCAGAGTTTCATGAATATTTTCGTTCATTACCTAGTATGCTTTTCTACAGTAGATTGCTTACGATATCAGTCGATACTGCTGGTCGTTTTGAAGTGTTTTATAATACCACCGAACAGTACTAATGACAAAATCGTATACTTTGCCATTATCACATTAAAATAATGCCAAAACCAAGGGAAATGTAAATTCATTGTTTAACCATATAAACTCTTTGTACTATGATAATACACCGCTCTGGTACACTAAGCGGTAAGCGTTGTAAAACAAAAGCGTTTATCAGGATATTGATGTTTTCATTGTTAGACGTTATTTGATAGATGTATTCAGCGCCCCCGCAACGAGTCGATTGCTACCTAGTTTGAGGTCCATATATCTGAAGCTTTGAGGACGCTATAATTTGATATGTGTTACGTAATGACTTACTGATATGCCTGTAAAACTTTGGTACATGTACATTGCATAATTGTTAGAATTACATAGAGTTACTTTAGACCCTAATTTGACTTGATTGTGTACCTTCCTTCTACTATATATTCCGGAATTATAAGTTACGGTTACTGACTTTCTTGTCGACAGAAACTAATTGTTTGTTTTCCGAGTGACAACGCGAAGACTAGAACTGTTGTTTAGTAGTGTCCTTGTTTTTTTTTTCCAGAGCTCCGCGCGTAGAAATGCACCACGTGCTGTGACGTCAAGGCGGCGGTCAGGGCAAACTCAGGTGCATGGTCTTTCTCATATGGAGCCTCTTTCTGAGGGTGTGGAAGAAAACTCAATGCCAAAGGTGGAGGAGGTAAGATCAAAATAGACACCGCTGATATACCTAATCTATGTTCACACCATAACATTAACCAATGACTGACCACTGGTCATTTGTATTTTTGTATAGCAAAGCTTTGATTTTACCAATAAAATGTTAAACGTTTTAGATTTTTTTTAAATAATCCGTTGACACATGGACAGCACAGCAATACCGTATCTTTACTAAACTCTATTACACACCCACGCATAATACACATAGATATCACATACATACATATATCCGTTATAGTATGTCATTATTAGTAATTTATAGGTTTAGAACACTAAATGGAAATTACTTATTCATACTTCTGTCCCAACCATTATCGGATAGCACTTGTGACGGGTGTTGCAGAATAGTCCCCAACGGTCTTATACAACGGGTGGATAACAATATGATTGCGGAAGAGACATGTTAAATTGTGCAACATATAACAGGTTGCCAGCCAAAGCTGAAGTGTATAATCAATATATTTCTCGAATAAATATTTAAAATATAACATTACGTAAATGTTTTGAATCCTTTTTAAGACGTGAACAAGCACTTCAATGTTGATAATTGGTTTCCAGATCGAGGGCAAGTTGAGCGTGAAGAGTCGGCCAGATAGTGGTATAGCTGTGAGTATGTCCTCTGGAAGTTACTCCAGTTACTCAAGTTCAGAGGTCGCCAAGGAAACGGACGATATCGATGAAGCCTGCATCACGGAGTCTTCCGAAATGAGAGATAGGCTTGGGAAGGTACATACAGAATTAATCTCATATGACTATATTTTGATAGGGAACAATTATGAACTCAATTTTCGTATATTGCTAACGTTAAGAGTATAAAATTCGAAACCGTTTTTTCGTATGTATTCTTGATAATGATACGCGATTTATCACATTCGACTTTTCTGAAACAGCAAAATTTCATTAAAAGAAAATAAAACCATTGTGACGCTTTAAGATTTCCCACCTTCAGATTTCTGAAAAAAAGAAAAGTAAAAAAAGTTGATCAGTGAAAACAAAACAACCTACTAAAATACGGAGGAAATGTATCACCACTAATGACAGGTTTATTCCACGACAGGTCAATGCCGACTTACATAACGATATGAAGAGTCTAGCCGCTGCCATTACGAAGGGCCTGACGTCACAACAGCACAAGGCGCATGCTTTGTACTATTGGCTGACAAACCTCGGTATCGCTAAATATGCCAGGTCTAACAAAGGGAAGAACACCCCTTCAGGGAAACTAAAGCAGCTAGTGGACAAGAAAATATCTTACGCCCAGCTGTATATTGACCTGTGCAAGTAAGTAGTCATTTTTACTGCAAATTTAAAGTGCGTTTATGTAGGTTTGAAGCGTAGAAACATAAGACAGATGGGGAAGATGTTAAGATCTCTTGAGCAAATCGTCTGCGCCATTTTCTTCAATGTCTTATGCCACCGCAAATATTCTCTGGACCAATATAAACCAAACGCACAAACATGCGATGGTTTGTCCTTCAACTGATATATGCGCCAGATAGAATTGTTCGTTGATATGATCTAGAATGTTGATAGCGCTCCATTGATACTGCAATATTTTTTGAATAAGTATGCAAATACAAATTGTGATAATAATGGCATATATTAGCGTTAAAAAATAACGAAATATATGTTTTCTACTCTAGGGCGACTGGACTTAAGTGTGAAAAGATAGACGGCTATGTAAAAAACAAAGATTTCTTGCCGGGAAACACAGTTCAAACTTCCAAGTGTCAGCATACATGGAACGCCATCCACATTGATGGCCAATATAGATTCGTAGATCCAGCGTATGGAGCAAGACGAGAGAAGTTCTTCATGGACCACTACTTTCTTACATCACCAGATGAACTCATCTTATCACACTTTCCAAAAGACAAGAAATGGCATTTAATGAACAACCACATATCTCTAGATGTATTCGAAGAAACAGTTAAGACCTGGCCTGCTATGTTCCACTTTAACATCCGTCCATTAAACATGAAAGCTGTGATAAGGACATATGACGGTAAATTGAGTATCACTGTGTTGCTGCAGAATGTGGCCGTTATTCCGCAGCTCGACTACTCCGGCCCAGGCCCCGAGATCGACTCCGACTCCCTGGTAGATTGTATTGACGAAGAAATACGAGACAATGAAAATGCGGAGACGTTCCATATCTCCCTTCCTAGGGAGGGGAACTATTACTTCACACTCCTCGGACATGTACTTGAAGACGAGGTTGATGTGCCCGTGTTTCAGTATCGAATCGAATACACAGACGAATTGTTATGAGACATTGTTTTGTGCTTTTCTTGCGAATGGCTCGAGTGAGTTTCTTGAACAATTGGTATACAGCTCAATCTGTGTTTCTAAAGTTTGTAGGGACTGCAACAGCTAAATGTCACTGCAGTTAATATTCAAGGCGACAAATATGTATAAAATACATCGGCAGTCAGCCACTACGCCTAGCATTATCTCATACGAACAGTCAGTGATTAATAGCGTAATGGGTTGGTAGGTTGTTATGAAGAATCAACGTAAAGAAAAACTTGCATCTGCGTCCTTAAGTCTAAAAGCAGATATGTAATGGTAAGGTTGCTTCATTGGGGATAATTTATTGGAGACTTGTTTTGTATAGGGTACCCTGATATTAAGATCGCCAGTAAAGAGGTATGTTTTTCAATGAAGCTTATGAAACAATATTGATTGTTTGAAAGTCTCTGAATCCGTCGGTTTCCTTCCATTGTTATCGCATTCCCTTTATAGGTGTTTGGCGATGATTGTGAGATGATGTTTTATAAATAGAGGTGTGCTCATCGTATAATCATGTAGACCTAGTCTCAATCATCATCATCATCATCATCATCATCATCATCAAAGTTATTTTCGCGAATACTTAAGATATATTCTCGACAATACATTAGTATTTTGCTAGTATATTTTTACATCAATACATACATAAAGACTAAGATGGCTTCTAATTCAGGTGCATTGTCAAGCTGATGCAGCTGTTGCAGTTGCTACTGGTTACTGATAAAGCAGGTTTTCAGACGGGCAATATATCTCTGAAAGTAGTATTGCTTTCAGTATTTCTTGGTTTTCACAATTCATACTTATTGTCACAACATGTTAGATGCCATAAGATATGAAAGTTTTGAATGATTGGATTGAATGAGAGTAGGCATGTTTGTATTTATTATTGTTATATATGATATCAAAGTGCTAAACGAAAACAAATCTATTGCAAGAAAGTGAGAGCCGAACGTTTTTGCGCCTGTGCGTATTTGGTGCCATGCAATTTCATTATTTCTTACTATGTTCATATCATTCACTTGAATACCCGTATAAAAGGTCAGAGGTCGCGCAGTGCTAATTCCATATGAATGTTATAATATGTATTAGCTGAGTGAAATTTTGAAATTTGAAATTTTCACTGTGCTATTGAATTCGTCGATCTACCACACCTCGAATGCCATGAAAATTGCACAGTTGCGATAATGAAGCTATATACAGTATCAGGGATGAACTTGTTGTCGTTGAATCAGAATACCAATTCAGTATTGTTCAATATTATCAATGTGTCATTATTATGAATTTTGTTTCGTTAATGATGATTTTCAGTTTAAAAGTTGAAATCGTGTTAGTTTTATTTTTCAACTTTGATGCAACCATGAGAAATTCTCGGGGTTTTTTTTTTGGTTTTTTTTTTTGTGTAAATATAAATGATAATTTAAAAGTTAAATGCACAAAGATGGAAATTCATTAAATATATAGTTTCATTTGAATTGATCAATTAAACACCAATGCAAATGAAATTTCTGTTATCTGAAATGAATATATTGTGATTCTATGTAAGACACATTACAAACCACCTTTGTACAAATTAATTGTTCACGTGTGAAATCGAATTAATTGTCATACAAACAAACACATATATAAATCATATCACTACACCATTGTTTGCATGCTCAAAACATATACCTCGTATATCCTGTTTTTGGATGAAAATTCATAATCAAATTATTAAATCTAATCTGTTATTTCTGTTTGAAGTCTAACATAACGTTTTGCTTTAATATATACCTACTTGTTATATCATACAGTTTTTTAGTTTAAATGGTCCCATTTTATTTGTTATCTCGTGTTGGAAAGAATAGGATGTATATGTCATAAGGGCCCTATCTGGAATTAAAAGCAACATCCCTTCTATAAATAAACCTCGTTTCTCCATTCTAGCTCAAAACCAGTCTTAAATAAATTTTGAACTTCCCGAATTCTACATCGTATTGTTGAGTTTAATCTATCTACACCAAATTTTAATTCCTTCTATCTGAAAACATACCCTAATCTTGACTACTCTCTTCTCTCTAAACAAACTTCTTTTATTAAATTAAGTAACTGAGTTGTCTTTGAAAGGTCCTTGGTAAGAAATAAGAAAATGAGGTGTTGTGCACAGATAAATTCCAAGCATGATCAAAACTAGGTAAAAACCCTCTAGGTCTTGAAAAATATCAGGAATTCCAAAAGAAGAATCTGGTACGTTTGCAATCGTTGTCTATCTAGCGTTACAAAGTTTTCTAAACGAAATTTCAGATTCTATGCTAGCAATTTTGCGGAAGGTTTATGAGTTTGGAAATATGCAAACAGTACAGTATTCAATATAAATCTAATCTACAATCAAATAATCAACACGAAAATGCAATCAAATTACCCAGAATTGTGATCGATGATTGACGTAACCTATGTAGAATGTTTGGTGCATTTGTGTTGTTGGGACATCCGTCTGAGTTTTAAAGTTGAATGTTATGAAAGAAAACAATTTATTTTGTGTTCTAGAAATAATCTTTGGTCATTTTAACATTGTCCTTGCTTCAGAAAATATCAATGTATCACCATCACCATAAAAAAACCATGATTATATTATGATATGCGACTTTGATATTTGAAATATATTCAATAAATTTGTTTTCAAATAGCAACATTTGTCCCAAGGCGAGAAATCAAGCAGGGTGTTACAATGAAGATGACCTTAGATTATTCAGAATACAAATAGGGATCGTCCTCATAAGCTGTGATACACGTGTTAAATATTTAAGCATACTATTTATTGTACATAAATTATATTTATGATATAAATTATGTTGTTGCTTTAATAAACATTATTTTGTGTAAAATTGACCTTTGAAGTTTGTTCTTTCTTTGAAACTTTATAAACACGTTGCTTGAAAATGTCGGAAAGACAATGTACATCTATTTCTAGTTGTATTTAAGGTTTGAGCGACATAACTATTCCTAAAGACAATATCATGTTGAGACATTTTGATAAATAAAATGAGAATGTCATAACAAAAAGGGATAAACTGGTGACTAGATTTTAGAGGATCCCCTTGTCAGTCAATACCATTCGGTGGGTGTTTTGTCATGCCTAAAATCAGGATCAGTGCTGGAATGAGTTTCTGAACGGATATTTTCTAAGACCTCAGTCATTTAAGCGCTTGAAAAACAAAAGAACATATCCCTATACACGTGAGGTTTGGGTGGTTTATACTGCCATAAATGCCTCCTGGTCTGAAATGATATAGAACTATACAATGCAAGATACATATGACTACATCTGACACAGAGCGATGACAATGGCGGGCTGTGCTGTTTTCGTTTATGTAACATTATCCTGAAGTATGTCTAGTTGTGATTGGCAAACAAGCATACCAGTATCAACAAAAAAGTCGGTATTGAAAAAAACAATGACAGAATTGCGATGAGGTACCATAAATGGAAAGATGTATTGAAACATTTCACCGAAAATATAGTACGCATCACAATTTTGAGCTACAACGTAGCTTGGCCTGAAAGTGACACACAATATTGAGTTCGTCTTGTCATGCGAAACATAATGTGTACCACATTTGGTGCATCGGAAGACTATTCAATATTTTATTTTATTTTCGGGTGTCCTCGATTCCTGTTTGTCTAGTTGCGACATTTCGATCTTTGGGGGTTATTCTTATAAAAAATTATAATTCTTTTAGAGGTTTAATTCACGTACTAATAGCCTTGTAAAACACTTAACTCACTAAGACATAATATAGTCTTACAGTTATCGGTGCAAAACTGTGAAAACAATAGATTATTGGTTTATCATGATAGTGCAATTATTCTTCAGATGACATCGTTGGAAGCAATAAACATTCACCACAGATATTCACTTCAACTGACGTTTTATTGATTGGGAGAATGTTTATATTTCTCGTATGTTTCATGTGTCATAAACAAACAAATGATGACTTGACAATCGTTGTGACGGCTAATAATCAGATTACGTATGATTACAATTAGGTTAACGGATGTCAAACTTGCAAGTCAAAGTCACAAAAACTCTTTATGCATTAATGAATGGTATCATTGTTCGCAAACATGCACATGACTCAGTGTGCAGTATTCAGCAACCTGCCCCCAAGAGGTTTTTTTTCAACAAACCGTATTTCATCATGTACTTTAACAGTCTAAATCAGATTACTATTTAAAACCTCGAAATACTGACATTTGATATGTTGCCATAATTTGCTTTCGCTTGACCGCTTATTTTGAATTGTTTGGTATTTAAAAATGAACCATATTAGCATTTTTATATTTTCAGCGAAATTTTCAATTTGCGGTGTTCAAATGTTTATTTTGTGGTCATTTTAAACGTTATTAGAACATTAAAATGCAATAAAATCTACAGTCCGTGTCAAAAATTGATCACATTCATTTGTGTCACTTATTATATTTTTCAATTATGCTATTGAGTTAACCAATAATCCTTTGTTAATGCATCTATGAACTTCAAACCACATTCGTAGCCATTCAGGTGTATAATAGAACGTCAGACGGAACAATTTGAAATTCCATTTGGAACTACCCGGTACAAGACACCATCTGTAACTCGAGAGGGGTTCCGGAACATGATGCATAAAACCTGACTCGGGACAAACAATACAGAAAAAAATCACAATGTTCATTAGCCTTCAAACTAATTATATCCGATAAGTATAAACTTGCACGACTATTGAGCCAACTACATGTTGTCGAAAGTAAACAATTTTCATTCTAATGTCAATATAATTCGCAAATGGTTTTAGCATATACACAATATTTTTTGGAAATATTGCATTAAGATAATCAGGTCACAGAAAATGTCAATAAAACCTTCTTTCAAATTTCAGTACATGTATGATATATATCTCAGTTTAACACTATACAGCATAATGTAAAACGATGACATTTGCCATAAACATATATGCATGTAGACTTACATCAAACAAAACAATGGGCAAGATTAACTCTACTTTTACAATGTAATCATTTGTCATTGACTATGACGCGTGGTCACTAGGAGACAATGGACATAGTCACATCAACGCTGATCCCGTCACAACTCGGCTGATTCCGTAACTCCATCCGTTTTGGCGAAGAATACCGGGATTGGCCGATTGAAAACTCCGGTGTATAGACAACGAAGCCGTGACCGTAAAACAAACCGAGATAAGCTGATTGAAAAGTCTGGTACGTGGACAATGAGAACTTAGGACAGACACAAAACTATCTATTGATTCATAGGGAAACATTGGACCAGACACTGATGCAAGAACACTCAGAAAAGTAAAAGTTATTTCTGCTATAGATCTGAAATTCATAAACACTTTGATATATGTATGATGTGTGGTCACTCGGAACTGAAGATTTTTTCTGCTTTTCGAAACGAAATAAATTAGTAACAGCAATGAACAAAACTGTTAATGTCGATATTCGTATGGCACAAGTGAATGAAATATATATATATAAACGTACTCAATTATCTGTAGAACATGATCATGTTGATCGTGTCCTCGTGCTTATGACTAATCTATTAATGAAGACCATCTTTAATTAAGAATGGGAGAATGAAACTCCACATACAACGATATAGTAGATCGAACTAACACTACACCATGCGGCTATTTGATGTTCTGTTTTATAAAACAATCACATTTCACATCCTGTATAACCATTTTAGAACATATATTGGTCAAATATTAGATAAAGAAGTACTCGCCCAGAGAGCCCACAAAAACCTTCTCGATTCACACAGTGTCAATGAATGGCGAAAAAACAAACCCCCTCTGCAACTAATTCAACCAACTGGGGTTAGTCATAACGTAACCCATTACAAAATGTAATATTTTTACTGACATACAGTATGGTGATAGTGGTCAGTCCACTTAGAACTATTTGCTTAAGGTGACGGTCTGAATTATATTAATGTCCTTTCTTTTCCTTGATAGTAGCATGCCACCCAAAGATGTGTTTGCGAAACAAATTCTAAACTTCGGGCATTTTCTATGATCGGTACTGTTGACCAAAACCTATTCGAAGCCAGAGTCTCTACCATAGAAACGTGATTTTGCAGTCATCTGTCGCCGTTTGTAATGGAATTTAAAAGATGTTTTTTTCTTCAGTATTGATTCGTTTTTAGTGTTTCAGATAAAATTCTTCTGTCCTGTATTAGAGGCGAATTATCACAAAGTCATATGGTACAAAAATATTATTTCCTTTTCAGAGAACCCAGTGTATTTTTTATTTCTACGTGTTAACAATAGCTTTCGATTAGATTTGTTGTTGACTTGGATTGTCATTGTTTTCTTTAATGTTTAGTTTCGTTTTTGATTATACCCGTGGACGCTGTGGGGATGTTATTTCTCTCTATTGCATCAACGAATCATATTCATCATTTAAAAGCAATCATTATGAAAGTCATTGTGTTATTTTAAACTATCTTTTTGAAGGAAAGAGGCAAATCAAACAAAATATGATTATACGAAAATCGATTTGTTTACGCCGAAATGAAACTAGGTTGAAACCAACAATCAAACCACACTCGTCAATCTTATTATAAATGCCACTTATACTCTCAAGATGAAATCAATTTTCTGATATAGAACCTCAAACATTTCACTTCTGTGTTCTATGGAAATATATTCCGGTACATATAACATGGTCATATACTTGTTATGAATTATAGTTAAAAAAATAAATATGAAAAAAAAACTTCATCGTTTTAGGAAATGAATTTGACCTGAAAGACCCCTAATTTAAAATGATTGTTTTGTGCTCCTCGATGAAGGTAACGTAAAAATAACACAAAGAAATCGAAGCCATGTATCCGGAATAATCCCTTCCTTTGGTAACCGTGTTTGCTTTTAATTTATACAGCAGAACGCACTCGTGTTAATTAGGCCAAAGTTATGTCAAATAGGTACGCGATATATCAGAGGTACGCCGCCAGGTCACGTGCTCGCGTAAGTCCGTCGATATACTTCAATAGAAATTTTAAAACTTGCCAATTATTTCAGACACGGATTTAAAAGGTATAATAATTACTTGTAACCATAAGGCAGGAGTTAAGCGATTTTGATATATAGTTGATATGTCTGTTCGGTATATAGGTAAATATAATAGCTTAAGAGTGGATATTGAGTGTTATTCTTTAACTCAACTCCACCCATGTATTTTATAACAAAATATTCTGAAATTGTATAATAAAAAATATGTTGGTGTCCACCCTTTAAACCAACCACACATTGTACTCATTCTACTAGAAATTATCTTTAAAATAAAAGTGCTACAGCGTATTGAAATTTTCTAGCACATTAAAATCACAGACATCTTACCACAAATCAAAATATTAATCGGGAAAAGGCCAATATGGTTTCTTGTTAGAGTCGTGTAGCGGTGGTCTTCTCTGCTTGCTCACTTCCACTTTTCCGTTTAAATAGATTTACAAAATAGGCCGACTTTGACATTTAACAAACATGATTAAAAGCCGAACTTCCTGACATCGGCTGGTTACATTAGTCATAATACTTTACCATAAAGGCAGTTAAGTCCCTGCACATTTAACTAATCTTTAAAATATATTCAGGAAGAAGGAAAAGTATAATTTTTAATTGTTTGTACAGTTTATTGAATATACCGGAAGTATACGACGTTATAATTTTAACATGTGATCTACGTCATCGATCCGTGTGAACAGTTTTGCGCAAACCCCTCGATTGACGCGTGTATTCTATATTCTGTTTTAATACAAAATTGATTAGCTTCCGGTAGTTTTTATCAAACCGTGTATTCAGACCATTATATATAGTGTGTTGACAAAAGCTTCGCGACAATGACACCAGAGGCTGAACTTAACATCTCCGCGGGGGACGATATCGCCTACACATGTATTCATTAACTAATTCTTCCGTTGACAGGTCAGCATCCCCAACCATGGCTGCTAATCAGGACCACAGAGGAATTCCTTCCACGTCAGTGACAGAGGTATTGTTATAAAAGGATTGTTCCGCTGAATCGAAACCACGCGTGACTTTGTCAAACATTGACAAACAAGTGAATAATATATATTAGAAAGGTCAATTAATATGTATATGGATTCCGTCTATCTGGTTACCTGAAGTGATGACAGATCGGTCTATGACCTTTGATTCCAGCATTAACCAGAAATCATTGTCATCAAAAACATATCTCAGCATCAACATCAGGTTCATATATATATGTCTTCTTTAATGTGTCGTTTAAATGTTTTCCAAACAAATTGCTTCTATTTGATATGACAAATATAAGAAGAGTGCATGGACTGAAATCAGGCTGGTAGTGCAAAGTAAACATGTTACGAGGTCAGCGACGGCAGTTACGATATCTATTACGTCATAGGTAATCAAAGAAGCGAGGCAATGCTGAAACATTTGATATATATTGCTGTAGGACATGTTCCATTAGAGTGAACACGGATTTGTTTACCTTCTGTTCATCGTAAATAAACATGTGTCAATTGAAATGATTGTAAAAAGCAACACAAGCTAAATATATCAGCACTTTTCAATATAAGCTGGGAGTTAGATGCAATAAAGCATGGACTAAAACTGTACCAAACAGCTATTTCGTCTTTCCATGACTCGTCAGTGATGTAAGGGACATCATACAGCTGTTTCGTCCTTCTATGACTCGTCAGTGATGCTAGGGACATCAAACAGCTGTTTCGCCCTTCTATGACTCGTCAATGATGCTAGGGACATCATACAGCTGTTTTGTCCTTGTAGGACTCGTCAGTGATGTTAGGGACACCATACAGCTGTTTCGTCCTTCTAGGACTCGTCAGTGATATTAGGGACACCATACAGCTGTTTCGTCCTTCTAGGACTCGTCAGTGATGCTAGGGACATCATACAGCTGTTTTGTCCTTCAATGACTCGTCAGTGATGCTAGGGACACCATACAGCTGTTTTGTCCTTCAATGACTCGCCAGTAATGTTAGGGACTTCGTCCTTTTAGTACTCCTCAGTGATGTTAGGGACATCAAAGAGCTGTTTCGTTCTTTAAGTACTCGTCAGTGATCCTATTAAGAGGGAGGCTCGAGGAAAGATAAATCGAAAGAAAAAGAAAAATCTACATTGGAAGGTGCAATAGTCCCATCATTCAACCAATTTTACAATGTCTGGTGTTTTATATCTAAATAACGTTAGGTACAAGATTACATTCTGATCCGTGTCACTATTCCAATGAATGCAATAAAACGCAGCATACATATTATGGCAAATACATGTAACCAAACTTCTACATCAATTGGTAGGTTCTCCTTCTGAATCCGGGGACTACGATGTATTATGGCGCTGAGAACACAATCAAAACTTAATAACCCAATAGAAAGCGACTAAAACAAGAGCCGAAGAAGAGTGAAGAAGCTAGCAGAAATACACTGTATACCATCATCTCCCATGAAGTAAAGGGGTTTAGGAATTGAGGTATTGATGCAGCAATGTAAGCATTCGGCGTGATATTTCCTGCTGGGTTCGGTTTGTTTAGAAGAGCGTAACCTGTGGACTACGACACAGTGAACGAGCCTTCAATCATTTCAAACACAGATATAGCGGACTTGAATGGTTGATGGTAATTAATGAACGTCGGGCACAATAATTATCTCTAAAACTTAAAAAGAATTTTGTTTTAATGGAAAGAAAATATAACTATGGTAAATTAAAGCCGTCATAGAATGGTTGTGCTGTGACAATTAGTATCCTACTGCAGTTCAAATCGGAACGGTAAAATTCTGCAGAACCAATGGGCGTTATCCCATTTATTTGTATTCAAAGACAAACATCATCATCAACCGGATATATATCAACATTTATTCAATAACCCGATATGTATCCACATTTATCCATTAACCCGATATGTATCAACATTTATTCATTAACCCGATATGTATCCACATTTATCCATTAACCCGATATATATCAACATTTATTCATTAACCCGATATGTATCCACATTTATCCATTAACCCGATATATATCCACATTTATTCACTTACCCGATATGTATCCACATTTTTTCATTAACCCGCTATGTATCCACTTATTCACTAACCCGATATGTACCACTTATTCACTAACTCGATATGTATCCACTTATTCATTAACTCTATATGTATCCACTTATTCACTAACCCGATATGTATCCACTTATTCACTAACCCGATATGTATCAACATTTATTCACTAACCCGATATGTATCCACATGTATTCACTAACCCGATATGTGTCCACATTTATTCACTAACCCGATAAGTAACCACATTTATTCACTAACCCGATATGTATCCACTTATTCATTAACCCGATATGTATCCACTTATTCACAAACCCGATATATATCCACTTAATCATTTTCCCGATATGTATCCACTTATACACCAACCCGATATGTATCCACATTTATTCACTAACCCGATATGTATGCACTTATTCACTAACCCGATATATATCCACTTATTCATTTTCCCGATATGTATCCACTTATTCACTAACCCGATATGTATCCACATTTATTCATTAACCCGATATGTATCCACATTTATCCATTAACCCGATATGTATCCACATTTATTCATTTACCCGATATGTATCCACTTATTCATTAACCCGATATGTATCCACATTTATTCACTAACCCAATATGTATCCACTTATTCACTAACCCGTTATGTATCCACTTATTCACTAACCCGTTATGTATCCACTTATTCACTAACCCGATATGTATCCACTTATTCACTAACCCGATATGTATCCACTTATTCATTAACCCGATATATATCCACTTATTCACTTACCCGATATGTATCCACTTATTCACTAACCCGATATGTATCCACTTATTCACTAACCCGATATGTATCCACTTATTCACTAACCCGATATGTATCCACATTTATCCATTAACCCGATATGTATCCACATTTATTCACTAACCCGATATGTATCCACAGTTATCCATTTACCCGATATGTATCCACAGTTATCCATTTACCCGATATGTATCCACTTATTCACTAACCCGATATGTATCCACTTATTCACTAACCCGATATGTACCACTTATTCACTAACCCGATATGTATCCACTAATTCACTAACCCAATATGTATCCACTTATTCATTATGTCCATATCTTTGCATTATGACATGTATCACGTGACCAGGAATTATATAACCCAGACAGTATAGGACTTTTGAATGTTCGTTCTGTGATTATTTCAACAAAGATATTGCCCGCCGAAACATTTACCTTGTAGACAGAAGTCATTACCATGATAGTCTGTCTTGTAAAATGTGAGATGTATCATACAAACACTCAATAAGTCTCATTGTGAATAACAATATGCTTAATATTCGTTATAAATTTTAGACAAAATAACCGACATAACAAGTTTTTCATAAGTTACATACGATAAGTTTGAGACAAGACGAGGAAGAAAGAAAACAGCTGAGCAGTTTAACTTCATATTGTCTACGTCACTGGTCTAGCTTTTCCAAATGTTTTCGAAATGAGAAAATACAATGTCAGAAGAAAATCACCCTGGTGATGATATCTAATGATTGAGGTCACAAATTCTAATTGTTTTGTCTGATGATGACAAATCGACATCGTAATTGATTTCTACAGTTACAAAGCGTTATACAGTAAATACAATTGTAATGTATTTATTGTTTAGAATCAGATGACCATATAACATATGCTGTGTTAAAACGTCAGCATGATGCCCCACGCTAGAAGAGAACAAAAATTGAATTATCTAAATCTGTATTGACATAGTCCTACAAGTCATTGTTTTATTCCTAAACAATTTTGTTTAAAAGTCATCAATTTTGAGTTTATATTGCATTGTCAAAAATGAGATTTCGTACTATTTTGTATTACCTATGTGCTTTGATATTACACTAATTGTACATGTTATACGGGTTATATTTGGACATACTTTTATATAAATCATGTTGAAGACTGGATACAACATTATCTATACAGGTGATAGGTAGAAGTCCCCCGGTACCTAACTAGACTAGTACGGTTTTACTATAATGACTGAGAATTTGCATGCCATGGAATGAACGTGCGAAAATGATACCTCATTTAAATGGTAGCATAAATTATCCCTTCAGTATGTCCAATTTATTTTTTTAACTAAAATTTATTTATTTGTACATAAAATCGCGTAACATGGTATACCAACTAACATTAATTACTCTTGTTGTCCCAAATGGTCTTACTGGAGGGGCCGCGGTGGCCGAGTGGTTAAGGTGTCCCGACACTTTATCACTAGCCCTCCACCTCTGGGTTGTGAGTTCGAAACCTACGTGGGGCAGTTGCCAGGTACTGACCGTAGGCCGGTGGTTTTTCTCTGGGTACTCTGGCTTTAACCTCCACCTCCAAAACCTGGCACGTCCTTAAATGACCCTGGCTGTTAATAGGACGTTAAACAAAAACAAACCAAAAGTCTTACTGGAGTACCCAGAGAAACCCCGAATGGTCGAGCAGGTGATCCATACCATTTCACATCCGACCGGGGAATCGAACCCCGGCCATATAAATTGAAATGGTGATATATATATTTATATTCACTTTGATGATTAGAATAAGAATAATGTTAAAGAGTTCTAAACAGAACTTCGGGCTCGTTGGTTTGTGTATGAAGTCTATTCCGGTATTTTCTAGTTTTAATTACACGCCAGTTAACTACAAATTACACACGTCGCCTGTCTGTGTGAGTAATTTATGCTGTCTGGTTCATAAAATGCCAACTTAGTTGCTTTTGTTTTGTTCCGTTCTGTGTGATGTGACAACTCGCACAATAACATCCTAAACGATCCCCCTATCACGTATAAAATTTTAAAGTACTACCCCCAGCGCGAGTAACAATATTTTAAATTGTAAATTGAGCGAAAGCGGTATTTTTTCTTTCCTCATATAGAATTCACCGAATCGTTTTTGTAGGAACCTCGTGTAAAAGTAAATCGGCGTACTAATTAAAGGTTAGTTGAACTATTGACTGGATAGCTTCACATGTAAAAATAGACCACCCCATACATAGTCTTAGTTTTAATCACACGGCGTGTAAAAGTGTATTTAATTACAAACTTGTTTGTGGCAGAAACTAAGGTAAATGTCTTAAAATGTAAGGTAGACACTACGGTAAATGTGTTAAAATGTAAGGTAGACACTAAGGTAAATGTGTTAAAATGTAAGGTAGACACTACGGTAAATGTGTTAAAATGTAAGGTAGACACTTCGGTAAATGTGTTAAAATGTAAGGTAGACACTACGGTAAATGTGTTAAAATGTAAGGTAGACACTACGGTAAATGTGTTAAAATGTAAGGTAGACACTACGGTAAATGTGTTAAAATGTAAGGTAGACACTACGGTAAATGTGTTAAAATGTACAGGTAGACACTACGGTTAATGTGTTAAAATGTACAGGTAGACACTACGGTTAATGTGTTAAAATGTAAAGTAGACACTATGGAAAAGAAAAATGTGTTAAAATGTACAGGTAGACACTACGGTAAATGTGTTAAAATGTACAGGTAGACATTACGGTAAATGTGTAAAGATGTAAGGTAGACACTACGGTAAATGTGTTAAAATGTAAGGTAGACACTACGGTATATATGTTAAAATGTAAGGTAGACACTACGGTAAATGTGTTAAAATGTAAGGTAGGCACTACGGTTAGTGTGTTAAAATGTAAGGTAGGCACTACGGTAAATGTGTTAAAATGTAAGGTAGACACTACGGTAAATGTGTTAAAATGTAAGGTAGACACTACGGTAAATGTGTTAAAATGTAAGGTAGACACTTCGGTAAATGTGTAAAGATGTAAGGTAGACATTACGGTAAATGTGTTAAAATGTAAGGTAGACACTACTTTCATATGTTCTTAATGTTCTTTTGATACGCAATATTGAAAATTATGAAATTCATTGAAAATAATCAAATTTATTGAATTATAGGTCTTTCGTACCTTCTAATCCAGATTTTGGTATTTCGTTTGGTCTATTTCGATTTTTGTTTCGGTCGGCTCCAATCATCAACACTTTGGTCCCCTAGCATCACTAACGAGATCTAGAATGACGAAACGGCTGTATGGTACAGTCTGATATATTATGCTGTACTGTATCTAACTCTTTATTTGTTTTGAATAGTTCCAATATCTCGTGTGTCTTTTGAACAACCCTTACATTTGGTAATGACGTAACAACCGCCATTATGTTACTAGTTGTTAACGTAAAAACAAAGGCTTTAACAAAAGCTTTTATATTACCAAATGTTAACGACAGAAACAAAGGCCATTATGTAACCAGTTGTTAACGACAAAAACAAAGGCTTGTTATGTTACCAGTTGTTAATAAAAGAAACAACCTAATAACGTATATATTGTCCATGATTAGTTTGTATTGTTGAACATCCTTTCAGAATATATTGGTCATTTAAGGACAGTTTTTTCTGCGTGCAAGATACATGTATGTATGTGTATTTAAGGAGGCTGTGTTTGTTGGTGTTTGTCTCCTTGTGATAGCGCGACTTCATAGTGCTATCTCACTGAACTATACTAGTTTGATAGTTGATTCTAAAAATGAAATGATGATACTATGTATTTTACATGTATACACGGTGATTAGATAACGTTCAATGCTGGTTTTAGACACGTTTAGTTATAACGAGATATCAACTCAAAGCTAACAATCTGATATTGGTTTTGGTACGGTTCACGACGCTGTTTATTATGTACACGTGTCTCTATAGAACGTCATACAATCATGTTAAACAGTTCATGCCTGATAGATTGGACGAATAGACGATGAACAAAATGGCAATTGCACATTCTACTGAATTAAATTTTGATAAATCCCATGACCAAGACAGCAATGTTTTGCAATTTTCATTCTAATATTGAAATTACATGTAAAGTAATAACAATAAAGTAAAATTCAACATAGTTCGGAAAATTTGCTTCATCTTACATCTCAATTAGTTTATCTTAATGAATAACACGATCGCTGGCAACACACCCCTAACAACTAATTTCATAGTTGATTAGATAGCCGTGGTCCGTCTCGTTATAACCGTATACTGATTACAGACCAATGCACATGAGAATAATTTATTAATTTGATCTACCCATGATGTTGTGAATTCCAGTCATCAGCAGGTATTGTATTATAAAGGTAAGGGTCATTCTGTGGCCACGATCGTTCGGTCACTGAATTGTGGTCATTTTCAGTGACGTGACGAACATCATTATATAGAATTAATAGTATTTACATGGAAGGTTCCTCTTACTTATCTTTTGACCAGTATAATTCTTAATGAGGCGGGTTACAGAAAAGCACGAACTTCGTTATCAAAGCTATATATATATTGTTCCGAGGGGACATCAGGTAGTATTCTGATAGTCCTAACGTATTTATGATTTGTTTCAATTGTTGTATGATGAAAGAGGAATTACGCACATTGAACCTTGAGCATCTATTTCCATTTGTCGCAATTACCTGGTATTGTCGACAGTCAGACGTAGTTTTAGACAGTGTAAATGCGATAAACAGTGCTCAGCGGTCATTGCATGAACATAAAAACCATGAAAGGTGCCGAGATGCCAACTTTCCAATGGCCATATAACTCCCCTTGTAAATGTGCTTTTGTGTTTCATCATACTCGGCAGAGACGCATATTGCACCTATTGTATGGGTAATGGGGAAATTATGTCTCTTCCGGTAAGAATTGAACCGACTGTCCCCATTGCATGTTTCGAATAAGGCGACTAAAAATGATATCTTAATTTATAACTTTCTTCAATAACAGTTTTCTTCTCTGTCAGTGACTCCCGTGACAGTCTCATTTTTGACCCAAACAGTTACCCCGACTAGGAAGATTATTGGTCCAGTTCTCTCCAGGCCGTTGCGTATCAAAGTTATCTAATAATAACACATTATGCTCCAAGCTTGATGCTCAACACTAAACGGAATTTTCATGAAAACATAACGTGCCCATTCCAATGTCGGTATAATGAACGCAGAAGAAAGGGGATGAAGTATCGGAGTGCCTGCTACATATTTCAGTTAAGTAACCCTAAAATACCTTGTTTTGTTGTCCCTGTTCTAGTAGTTAATACCCTTGAATTGCATATGCGTGTTGTAAAACATTTCTACTTTGCGATATTTTAAAAGTGTCATTGGCATTTATGATTTTAATAAATATTTGGTATCTGATATACAGTCCATAAATCAGTGTTAGCATAGCCTGTAGGTAAATCTAAGTTATCTCTAAATGACTAACCCACACAACTTGGTATAGCCAATTAATAAAAAAAATAATGTTTGTAATAATATAAAGACTATTTTATCAGACAAAGCTTATCAGCCATCTTCCGTGATCGATTGACTTATACATCTCTCTCGCAATAACTTCACGCTACATGTTCCAGAGCGTGTCACACTTCTCTAAAGGATTTCATGACAACAAACGTCCGCCCATAACAGCCTTTTGACACAATGACGTCACGAGCTCTCTACTATTTTATAAAGAATTTGCATGTCTTTATCAACGTGAAGGTCTTTTCCTGTTCAATATTCATCGTCTTTTGTTCTGAACACAACAGGCCGGAAACCTTTTGTTGAAAAAAATCAAATGCATTTTTCACTTTTCTATACCCTTCATGTTAGTTCTGCAATTGCTGCTTTTACGATTGCAGTTGATGAAAAGGAAATATTTCCATTTGTATATAAGAACTTTTCATTTCTCATTTTGTTGATATGTTGTGGTAATCATACAAATGAGATCCGGTCTGTTATAGAGGCAGGCCATGTAAACGCTATAGATTCCTATTCAAACCTTTCCTGTGATAATTTGTTCTGAATAATGACACCGAAAGGTTAAATTATAGGTTGACGTAACGTTCCATATTTTTTTTTATTTTTTTTTTTAAATATTTTTGTTTCACTAAGTACCTCCATTTTGTAATGACATATCTAGTAAGGACATTTCAATTTGTAACACTGATGATTTCTCCGTTGTGATAACAAACTTTTATTAACAACGTAGGTTAACCTACACAACCAACATTTATAAGCTTTTAATTATACAACCAGTATACAATTTTACAATTTTACCTTTTGAAGCTCCAAACAAATTTTTTGGTCAAAATCAACTCAGCCGTTCAGGACAAGAAGCGTTATACAGAAAATGGTTGCGGACGGACGACAAACGCCACACATGACATAAGCTAAGAGTGTCTACGGACAAGATGAGCTACAAACCATCTTCGATGGCGTTAGAATCCGTGTGAGCTAATAGTTATGAGTTCGACTCCGACAGCAAGGTCAATAAGTGTTGGGAACTCTGAATTTGGCCTAGAAATAGTTAATATGATTTATCGTCTATGTTAAAACCTGTCATGGAGAACTTAACTATTGATCGCGTTAAGTTGCCTCTTGTTTTGAGATATGTGGAATTAAGACAACTGTATTTCGTCTGATACCTTTGGGAAATCAGAATGGTTTCTAACATGTAGTAAACATGCTGCTTTTTGTACGCACTTAACCTTTTTACACCGTAATAACGGATTGACAATGCGACACATAAACATTCACTAGAGTATACAATAAATATGAGAAATAATGCTTGTCTTTTAAGGACATTATTTCAAACTCGTGTTTTAGAACCTTGACTGTATTAACAGATTCCTAGTAATTCCATTGTCACTACCCCGATTTTCACTTTGAGAACGTGGTATAGCACGTATTTGACTTGGATTGAAATGACAGGTGTCACCAATGATGCATAAGACGCTGAACCTTGTAGAAGTTTAGGCTTCCTCCGTGTAAAGCATTCAAACTTCACGTGGAAATGACCAGATAATTACATGTACATTTGTAATAGCAGTAACCGCCAACCCGTATATCTTTATATAAAAACGTTAATCCAAAAATGCAAAATAAGAAATATCACAATTAGTGTTCCTTCTTTCTAATATAAAAAAAAAATGAAATAATATTTTCAACTTTTACTTTATCCTGTGTAAGTAACTTTGTATCCGTCATTTTGAAAATCTTTTGGGTTATAATGGCTCGTAGTTCAGTTATGGTATAAAATCTCCATTTTAATGTAAAGATTTTTAATGTGTTGACCATTGACCTGACATGGTATACCACGAGAAGTTTTACAAAAAGACCCAGGGAGAGCAACCTGAACTCTGAATGACAACAACTGATGACGCAAGCGTTGATTTCATTCACGGATATTCAAAAACTGTACCACCAAATAATATTCAATATGTAAATGAATGTTAAATTTATCGCCGACATTGACAGTATAAGTTTATGTTGTTTTGAAAAGTGTAAAAACATATTTCGATTATTTAAGCGACGTTGTTCTGGCGCTAAAATGGATGAATACACCATGACGCAAATCCCACTATGATAACGAAAGAATAGAAAACCATGTCTGTCATTTTACAAATGTCCTTTGTTACTGTGTATATGTGTGTGTGATGGATTGAGATGTTAGTATGAAAGGTGGGCCTGTCAGAACATACGATTGGATTATTTGTTATCCATTATTCTGCTCGATTATTTATTTCTGACGACATTGTGAGTACACGTGTACGCCACTTAAGGATTCCTATATACACAACTGTGGTCTTACAGTGGAGAAATCCATTACGTGATATCATAATACAGAAATAACACATCTCTTGGGGGTAATCATATACAAAAACAGTTCACCGACTTAATATACATACAACATGCAGGTGTAAGGTCTGCAAGCTGTGTGAAGTTTGATCATCACTCAACATACGACATTCAAAATCTAAATGTTGTGCCAG
Source organism: Pecten maximus (assembly GCF_902652985.1). Taxonomy (NCBI): domain Eukaryota; kingdom Metazoa; phylum Mollusca; class Bivalvia; order Pectinida; family Pectinidae; genus Pecten; species Pecten maximus. The sequence continues at coordinate 31,405,714 of NC_047021.1, forward strand.
CTCTACATACGGCATTCAACATGTTGCACAGCTCGAAGTACGGCATTCAACATTAAGAATATACATGTTGTATAGCTCGACATACGACATTCAACATTCAGAATATAAATGTTGCAGAGCTCGACATACAGCATTCAACATTCAGAATTATTTAAATGCTGAGCCATCTCATGTTGAATGCCGTATGTTAAGTTGTAAGTAGTATGTTCAGCGAATATTATATAAAATCTGTTTATAGAGTGAAAATAATTAACAGTATAGAGTATTACACGGATACCTTTGTAAGAACATAGGGAGAAACAGACCAGGTGTTCTGGAAGTGAAAGCGTCTTCTGCCTCATCCCCGACATCCTCGATAAATCTAAATTTTGGTGACTCAAGGATTTCCGCCGAACTCGACCTATTTAACGATGAATACAACACAACCTTACCCTAGAGAGGCAGAAATATACCTCAAGGCATTGGGCATAGCTGGACTGTCTCGTTTTGGACCACGAAAAGTGGATTTGGTATAGTGGAAACGCACATTGACTTTATCTTTCAAGATCCTGAGCTGTTTATTGAACAGGAACGTTTCTGTGTATTGTTTCATAATCATTTAACTTTAACAAGCAATTATAAAACACCATGGAATTTGAATTTAGTTTTGAATATACATGTAGTATGTGTCCAGAAAGGGATAAAGTGAATCAAACATCTGATAAGTCCTTGCAGGGTTCATCGGTGAGGATACACGACAAAAAGTAGTGGATAGTTAGGGAATCAGAATTGTCTTAAGCAAACGTCAAAATCACAGAAATACGAGTTACTAACCAGTAATTAGACACATATATACTGAAATTGTTGATATCTTGAAAGTAAGGTGTTTTGTGGGGATTTTTGCAATTTTTGTATTTATTTATTTATCTATATTTTTTTGTTTGTTTGTTTGTTTGTTTTTTGGGGTTTTTTTCTCTCCGTTTTTTTCTATTTTGCTTTTTAACAATGTTATAATAGATTTTGAAGACTATAAAACCAATCAGTAGAGTTTACCATCCAGATAAACACGTTCAGGAGGTAAACACTCATAAGTGTAAAAAAAAACAGGAACTAATATCGTTAATGCAAGTAATGTTTAATTTTACAAGGAAACATGTCGATTTTAATTTCACGAATTCAAAACGAACGAATTTCAGGTTTTAATTACGACACAGAAGAATTTCTTTAACATACAGACTCAGTTTTACATGTTGATGTAATCATAACATTATCACGTGACCTTGTAGTTTTTTGTTTGTGTAATCACTTAACCAACTTACGATATATTAACATGGGTCATTCGTTTCTTTTACCCCTGTAGGTTGTAAATGTATAAAAACCAGGTGTCGCATCCCGATGGAAATATTTCATTTTGCTCGAAGATTTGTAATCTAAAGAAACCGTTACATATATAACAACAAGCGATCTGGATTTTATTTCACTATTTGTGCATAAGCATGCAACGCCAGTTTGATACCATCTACACAACATTGTATTGGATTTCACGTGATCATGACTCAGGTAAAACTATTTCCGATAGAGTATGATATGGACAAATGATTCATGAATCGCTAAACCAGGAAAGAAAACATATATTTTATGTTATTTTTAAATCGGCCAGTTGATTTTACAACGTAATCCAGCCGTCGAAAACACTGGTAGACTTTGTTATACGTCATCTGGGTGTATGACAAATCGACAAAAAGGTTAATGAAGCTGACAGTGAACTTAGACCTAGCTATATTGAGTGTGGCCAAATATCAGATAGCCATTCTTATAGCTTGACCCCGATTGTGAACTTACATATACAAAACACATATATATTTATTTATAGGGTTTCCTGGTATAGAGTTCGTATTAACGCCACTTTCTTAATGAACAGGGACGAAATGTATATATCTTGTTAAAACAAACAATGAACAAGGACGAAAAGTATATATCTTATTGAAAGAATGAATGAACATGGATGAAAATTATATCTCATATTGAAACAAACAATGAATAGGGACGAAAGGTATATATCTTATTTAAACAAACAATGAATAGGGACGAAAGGTATATATATTATTCAAACAAAGAATGAAACACTGTAGTATGTCGAAGCTTAAATAGATACGGCAGATTGAAGTAATGTATTTGCTCCTTATGATATGTTATTAATGTGTTTATAGATTGATATAATAATTATATCACTAATTAGATAGGATGTTTCCAAAGCAACTGCATGTGTGATGCTTGAGTCATTTTTGTAAATTTAAAAATACTTACTGTAAAAGTGGATATTTTCGCGTGTGGAAATTTTCGCTTAGCCAGCTTCCAAAGTGTTTGTGGTGTGGATATTTTCGCGCCGTCAAGATATTTTTGCGCTAACTTGTATCTTTTATATTTAGTATTTTTATGTGTGATAATATATTCGCGTGTGGAAATTTTCGCGGAGATTTACTGATAGCGAAATAAGCGAAAATTTCCACACCGCGAATATTTCCACTTTTACAGTAATTACCTTGAATTAAGTTATTCTTAAAGTAAGTTACCAAGTGTTGTTCAGTTAGGTTGTCAATTTCAAATTCATACCTCGATATACGTGACGTGATTTTCATCAATCAATGTAACGTATCAATCAAGATATTCAGTAAAGGTGAACTAAATCTTATTCCATTCTTATCAAATTGATACGAAAACTTTGACCTAGATTGGTAAATCTGATATAATTGTAAATATCAACAAACTTATGTTGTTATGTATACAGTTTTATATATAGATTAACCTACATTATATAGGTCAACTGTAAGATCTATATTAGATTGGAACCTTTAAGGTTTTTAATCCAAGCGATAGTGTGTAATTTCCAGTGATTTCTGACAAAACCGACAGTGTGTTACTGTGACCCAACGAAAAAAGGTCTCGCTCAATATCGATGTGTTGCTTGATTAGATAGAAATTGTAAAAATGAAATTGTAGCATGAATTAAAATCCGGAATGATTTACAAGTGTCATTTTATCAATTCATGTATTTATAACCTCGCCATTGTGCGTATAGATTGTTTTCTCACAAAGACGTAAAATTTTATCGGTGTTTGAACAATATAATCCTAACGACCTTTAGGGGTTTACGAGAGACCGACTTTTTATATCCTTTTTAAATACACATTAAACTTAATTTTTTATGTGTGTAAACATCGGTAAAATACTATGTCAACACTGGATTTAAGAAACAAGAACCTGTTAAATATTTAGGGGAGAGTGAATTTGTTACACGGGGTTACTGCACACAACCTCTCTCCTTCAGAATGTGGCGGTAGACATCTAATACAATTTCCCAAACTCAAAGAGACTAAATTATTTTTAAATAATGTTTAAGACGTAAAAAAAATATGATACACTTTGCCACGTGAGTTTAATGACAGTAGCATAAGTCTAATATTGAGTCATTTAAGCCATAGTAACTGACTGTAGATTCGTGAGAATTGAGAGGTGTATTTTTCCAATAGATGATGCTTGTTAATAAGGTGTTCAATTTCTGAAAAAAGTATCAAATTTCTAATTATCGGTAAATATTAGTATTCAAACTTGATATGTTTGGAGGATTAAAATAATAAGATAAATTGTATTTGCTACAGATCCGCAGTAATTATTTAGTTGTGTCTAACCCAGATTTGACCTAGATTGGTACGACAGGTGTCGCTCCGGCGTACCTCGTCCTATTCTTCTGGTAATTTTTCAGGAATCAATTCCATTTTGAGTTTGCATTATAGTTGAGTTATTAAGTCGGTATTTTTTAAAAATCTGAATGCATACAGCGTTGCATTTTTATAGCCAGAAGTCTGTATACTGCCATACCGTTCAACCCATGAAATCCCGGTCTTTAAGACTTGAATTAATTGTAAGAACAACACAAGTATGGTACTAAACCCACAAACGCAACTAAAACTTGTTTATCGAATATCATTCTGAATCGTCCAAAAGACACACAAGATGAGCATAAAACTTCATCATACAACGGTTCCGTACATCTCACTAATGACTTATAGAGGCTAAGAATGTACGAAACAGGAAGGGAAGCCAAATAGTCGTCAACATAAGAAAATCGTATGAATACCGCCCAATCTATGGTAACGAATAATGTTCTTTTCGTTAGGAGTATTTATTAAGGTAGACAATGTAAATCCACGAATGTCAATCCAATATTGACTTAATTTATTGTAGTCTCTCTAAATGCATGCTCCGCAACTGTGGTTTACTTTCCCCCTGGTGCGTTTGTCCATAAAACAAATGTCTTAACAGCCTTTTTTCTACTTTGAGCTTTCCCTTTAAACTGTTTTCGACGGCGCCAGAAAATCGGACTCTCGTTACAAGAGAAAGCAAAGTCAAGTTTTCTGATTGATAGTCTGCAATATCACATACCCCCACCAGAGCTTAAACTCTACAATACATATATTTATACAACGGATAGTATTTACGTAATGAATAAAACACAAAACCGTTAATCTGAGAGATAGCAATCTATATGGAAGACCTTTTGATATCCCTACAGAATCCTATCCAGATTTAATTTAACTAAATATAGGTGTAGGAACGAGGAGTAGGTAGGCGGTATTAGACGTAATTAGAGCTAGATATGAAGTCGACAAGACGCGAGCAAATAACATCATGTTGATACATTAAGAAAACGACATCAGTCATCAAAGTGGAAACAATAGACATGTCTTAAAACAATAGACATGTCTTAAAACAATAGACATGTCTTAAAACAATAGACATGCCTTAAAACAATTACAGTCCTTGAATGAAATGAAAAAAGTATGGAGGATTGGTTTGTTGTATTTACAACAGAGCTATAGGGTTACGATGTAGGAGATATAATTAAATTCTAACGATCATAAAACTGGCTACGGGAAAGGTAATTAATAAGATAATAAGAAGGATAGGATAGCCATTGACGTATTGTAGCTAATGGAAATGACGCTTATGTCGACAGGGGGTGTCGTCTATAATATCAACGATATACGAAACTCGAGGAAAGAAGGCAAATATGATTTTTTTTATAATCATTATCTGAAACATACTGATACCAATGCAAGGATTTAAGAACGATAAAAAAGAATAGAATTTTAAAATATGAATTTATTAATTTATACCGAATAAACCGAAAAATGAAAATAAAACATATTACAAGATTATTTAAATCAATGTTTGGTTTCAGATTTCTTAACATATAGATACTGACATTAAACATTAAATCAAGTGTTGCCATTCATTGTGACTGACCGGTTATTAAAACGTGACCAAATGTTCGGACAAACAATAGAAAATGTCAGAAAACTGACCCCTGTGAGTGTATTAAGTTCGGGTCGGACAGAGATCTGTACGGAATGGTCGCGTGCTGTGAGTCTTTAAGTGGGATATTTGTGTAAATAAACAAACTAATAAACGAAGTCGGAGACTGATACCGGACGTCCAAACAACTTCGGTAAAATAGGACGTCCAAGAACCGTATGTTTGGTGAAACAGTTTTCATGTAGAAAGCATTCTTCATTTCGAAATTGTGTTTCAATTACATTGTACGTATATTATCTTAAATCCATATTATCATTTCCAACTTTCGGTTTTTAATTTCTGTTATCAAGAAAGTTTTTCCATGGAATACATTTCCATTGAGTAGTAACTTAATTCTATTGCAAACCTAACTAGACTTAAATCATGAACAATAACAAGTACATTTAGAAAAAGTGGTATTTATTTCATCTGATGATCTATAGCGATGTTGCGTGCATTTTATGACAGCTTAATACTTGTAAACAAATATATTCAAACTAATTAAGAAATAAAGAATGCTATGGTATTGCGTGCGGTCGAAAACTATAATAAGTATACTGCAATAAATGAAATTCTATCTATAATGATGTTTAGTATGAAGCAGTAGTAGTATTGACGAGCTGGAGAGAGAAGGAACTGGGTGTTATTTCACATCATAATACTAGGTCTACTTAACGTGGAAAATATATTGACACATTGTTTGATATTATATATGTGAATCGTATATTCTGGGTAAAAAAAACAAAAGAGAAATCGTCTGGATACGATTGGATTGATAATTTTGCACAAGCGCCAAACCTTCACAGCTTTTATACAAATAACATCATTACAATTCACAAAATTTCGGATAAGAATCTGTCCTCGGACTTGGAAATACAAACTGAGACATATACGTTTTATACCCCTTAACTTCGTTGTGGGGTATTATGACGAACAATCACTTTATTAACACCATTCTTTTCTGTATAAGTACATATCATACACGCGTACTAGGGATGGATGGGAGTGGAACGAATGAATGGAGCAGAACATACAGATGAACACATAAAATGTACTCTGAGCTACAGCCAGTATATTATGTAACAGTAATGCATGTGATGGGTGCGACATCACGCTGTAACACATACACCCCTTTGCACTGTCGTTCAGGGTACAGTTCACAACCCTGGTGCAATGGTATCAATACGTCGCTGCACGAACTGCAGAGGACAATACCAACAAAGAAGAAATATACATTTCAGGTGCAATGTGGACATTGGATGCACTTGATAACTTACTATTAAAAATCGACTCCAAATACAGACTTTTCAAGATGATTTGTACCTTTAAATATACAATGTGGTTTTAGTTTCAATCGCGATAAAAATGATTTGACATGGTATAAAATGTTGATTGTTTTACAAGCCTTAACGTCACTCCTCAACTTCAGACGGCATCGTTTACCTGTGTACATTAACCTGTTCAGGTAACTTTCAATGATGAAAAGTCGTTTTAAGGATGATTTAGTGCACTTTAGGTGTAAAGAGGCATAAATTTGTCACTGTATTGATTAAATAAGGCAAGGAGTCTTTATAAATCTAATTTAGATAGGTATGTTGTTTATTTTTGCCGGTAATGTTGTTGATCTAAATTTAATGCATACCTGTCACAGTGTCACTGGCACTCAAGCTAACCACTCATAAACTAGTCGTACTCGCGGTGCTGGGGGCATTTTTGTTTGTGGTTTTAACACCTGATCTTTGATCGACGCACACCTATGCATGTATAAATCGTTTTGATCACACGAAAGTTTCTTATTAAAAAATTCAGACACAATTATGGGGAAATTTATTACTCACGAGTACGTGTATCTGAAAAGAGTGTATTTTCTATTGAGCTTTATGTGAAAAGAAAACAGACAAACAAATAAAAGAAATGCAAAGAATAATTTATCTTTGGAAAAGCTGAGTAAAACGTGATGGGGAATATATTATTGTAACAGATAATAAACAATGGCGTGGCGTCATATTAACAATAGAATCAAGAAAACAATGCCACAGTGTCACGTTTATAACGCTATCAGTCCTCTCTAGTGCTACCTTATCCTGTATACCATGATGTTATATGGACAAACATTATCTTGATTGCAGTCTATTAAAGTTTTACATATAGACTAGCGCATTCATTGATAAAACTACTAGTACAAGCAGGATCTTTCAGAATTAAATGTCTTTCCATATAAACGAGTACACTGCGTTTTTATCGCATTATGGCACCATAACATAAAGATATATTCTAATGAATCCGTATCATTTAATTTACTATACAACTTTCTTGCAAAAAAAAAATCTGCTTTCCTTGATGGACTCTTTTCTCTAATAAATCATGCCGCTGTTGCATCAGCCTGACAACATACATTTTAAGCCAATGAAAATGCTTGTTACAAGTAAGATTACTTTACCGTTGCACTAAATGGAAATTACTTTTTGAAGATAATAAAATCGGCATTATTTTCTAGGTAGTAGGCCTTCATAAAACAGAAATCCAGTATGTGGAAGTTATTCTTTCTTTTTCCTTCATTCTTACTGCAGTATGATAGTCAAACCATACATGATATCCTCTTTACTATCTAGATACCGATACAAATCATACATCATATTCCTCTAAAATTTCAGCTCATAAGTATACTGACTTGTTTTGTCTTCTTGTGTGAGAATAAATAGTCAGTACGCCCTCATAAGTTACTGGATACCCCTGACAGTTATTTGTCTGGTCTTTCAAAACACTTATTTATGAGTGACATTTTAGAGCATAACTATAACGCCTCATGTTGGCCTGTACGTTTTGTCTTCTTGTGTACAATTAAAAAGGTCAGTACACTCTGATAATTCGTCATGTGTTTGTCTAGTCAGGTTCACCTCAATGTTTAAACAGACAAGTTGGAGACACTGATAAGCTAAATATATAAAAAGACTTTCAAATGCTGTAATAGAGCGTGTTTTCTTCCCTCGTCGACTAACTCACTCTATTTATAGGGGCATGTTACTTTAATTAAGACAATCTCAGATAAATGGACAACACCCTGTCGAATTCCATTTCTGTGGACGTTTGTGTTAGTGACGCACGACAACAACCGTGGATGCAAGCTCCCTCTTAAGCAATGCGATCCCAAGCTTCTTATTGACAGTGAGTCTTCGGTTTTAAACATGCGATGTTGAAATTGTTTACAATATCAACATACAATACCTAACGATAAATTTGTAGCCAATCATACTTATCGGCATTCTCTTGAGTCAGTCACCTTTTCATATTTGTAGATTTTACATTAAATAGCTATAATTTAAAGCAATAACCTACTTCGCTTTAAACCTATTTCAAAACATTATCACACAGAATCGAAATAGCACATAGACATATCAGATTAAGACTTATCTTTGCCGTCATTTAAATTACATTGGTACCATTTCCAATATTTCACTGGATATTTTGACACTGACCTTTTCTGCATTTAACAAATAAACTTTTTCTTGAGTAACAATGCAGATCAACCTGCTTACAGAAATAACGTAAAGACATGTACAGTTTTACAAATGTTGACTTGAATTATCAATCAGCCTTTCTTTAATTACGTATCACGTGGTTTATGTTTCCAATATATAACTTAAGCTTATGCAATATACTCCGTCCTTGGTGCTCAAACCCATTTACTTTTGTTGTCTAAAATGCCTTTATAATGCTTTCACTGGCTGATAGTTGTTAAGATAATGTTATGATAAACTGCTTCTCTAAAGAGCTAAATTCATTGGAAAATCCATTATCTTTTGGAATATGTTGTATCAACATTTTACATTTTTGACAGGTACATACTTGATGAAGAGAAATGTTGAAGCGCTCGATAACGTCGGAGGAAAGGACGTCTAACACCCCTCGTCGCCTCCAAAAATGAGACTCCAGATCTTGTCATCAACACATTAACACTGTCTCAAAGAAAAGTGTATATGTCATTTGATAGTGAAGTTGCTTGAATACATTTGTCATAAAAAAACTGTAAAACAAATATTTAATTTTGAAAAACATATGAATCGGTCATTTGCTTCACCAAAATATCATATTTTACTAGGATTATTCTTGAAATGTAAACATAGAAAGAGATAAAATATCTCGCGAGTAAAATAAAGCTGTATCGTACAGCTCGTTGGTGATTCTAGAAGCATCATACAACTGTTATGTCCCTGTTTGACTTGACAATAAAGCTAGGGACATCATACAGCTGTTATGTCCCTCTTTGACTTGACAATGAAGCTAGGCATACCATACAGCTGTTTTGTCCCTCTTTGACTTGACAATGGAGCTAGGGACATCATACAGCACTTTACAATGAAGCTAGGGACATCATACAGCTGTTATGTCCCTGTTTGACTTGACAATGAAGCTAGGGACATCATACAGCTGTTTTGTCCTTAAAGGACTCGTCAGTGATGCTATGGGCATCATACCGCTGTTTTGACCTTCCATGACTCGGCCGTGCTAATTGGGCGTCATACCGCTGTTTTCATTCTTGCAGAACTGGTCAGTGATATGGATGAAAGAGATATGATACAGTTGTTTTGTGTTTTAAGGATTTATCAGCGACGCTATAGAAAACAAAAGTGTGGATATCAACGTTCGATGTCTGTAAGATTAATCTATTTTGGAAAGACTTCATAATAACTCCATTTCGAAAGCGAACGTCTTTTTTTGTGATATTCACTTTCATTATATATGTAATTCGAGTAACATTCTATATCGATTATACTTCATTATACCATTTAAAACGTTAAAGCGACAATAAACAAGACATAATTGAAAGCTCGTAGTCTACTCTCTCAGGCTGAATTGATAAAAGTTTTATTCTCGTTGACTCAGTTCTCCTGAAGATTAAATGGGTCGACATATGACCCTGTCAAGAACCTCTTTGACAAAAGAGGTTATACACATGCTAAGGAGGGGAAACTCCATCGGGGACGTTTAAGTATGTTGTATAGATATGGCATGTAAAAGTTCACAAAGTTAAATTAATATGATCATTTACCAAAATAAAAGTGGTATTAGATCACAGCATCAAAGACATCATTTTTTGAAGGAGGAGGGGGGGAGGGGGGAGGGGGGGAGGGGGAGGGTGAAGGGGGAGGGGGCATACACCGTCATACCGTCATATTATCATATGTACAGTCGCACTTGAAAACTCTAAAATCTACTTTTTCTACAAAGGCATATTCATATTCAGAGTAACATGTTGATCATGCGATAACGAGAAACATCATAACAGGTGCTGGTGAAGGGAGACACCATGACGGATGTCATATGTTGCAATGGAAACGCTATAACGGGTACCACATGTGGTGAAGGGCGATACCATGACGGATGTCATATGTTGCAATGGAAACGCTATAACGGGTACCACATGTGGTGAAGGGAGACACCATGACGGATGTCATAAAATGCAATGGAAACGCCATAACGGGTACCACATGTGGTGAAGGGAGACACCATGACGGATGTCATATGTTGTAAGGGAAATGCCATAACGGGCACCGCATGTGGCGAAAGGCGATACAATGACGGATGTCATATGTTGTAATGAAAACGCCATAACTGGTACCACATGTGGTGAAGGGCGATACCATGATGAATGGCATATGTTTTAATGGAAACGCCATAAAGGGAACCACATGGGGTAGCGGAAAACAAAACGTTGCTCTTGTACTTGGGGCTCAGTATTTCTTTTAGATATTTGATTATTTTACTGACCTCATATTTATGTATACACAGTAATATATATATATATATATATATATATATAAGTAAAACAACAAACAATTCGCAAGACTTTATTTAACCAAACGCGTTCACATTAGCGACCCCGGCATTTATTGTTTATAAAACAAATTGAAACAAACTAGTAGGAACTAATTAAAACAGCAGGTTTATACAGTTACATTGAGGATATGATGTCATTTGATGGACGTGCTTTTCTATTAACAGGCATGGTGCCGTGTAATTCTATAAAGCATGTTTGACGAAATGGTCTATAAATTTATACTGATCGTAATGAATATTAAACTTAAACAATATGATTTATGATTATGATTTATTGCGAAATTTAGTCATTAAAAACATATAAATCATTGCTCAGAGACCACGCGTTTTAATGATCACATGCCATAATTTGTAGTCGGTATCCTCCCTGCCCTGTTATTAAAATCGATTAAGTATCTGACAGCATAGTTACACAATGTGTACATTTCCTTATGGCTAGTTTGCTTTACAAAATATTAAAACCGTTTTCTACCTTATTATTGATTTACTTAACGTTGTTGAGAATATTATTCCTTTAAAAATCCTTGATGACAGGATATTATTTCAGTCAAAGCTGTAAATTAGCGACACTTTTCCCCTAGATTTTATTGAAATTCTGAGGGACAAATTATATATTACCTTTCGCATTCCTGAAATGATAAATAATGGCTTGTAATTAAGTGGAGGTCGCAATTCATTATTCTCCACTGCTCGGTGATAGTACGAACACATGCTGTGGTGACAGGGAAACAGTGTACCATATGTATTACACTATTGTTGTATGCACATTTAATTATTTAAGCAAGGATATACATAAAAAATATCTCGTCAGGCAATTGCAGGCAGTAAGTATTATCATAAACGTCTGTGGGTGTATGTCAACATCCCTCAGAAACATCCTCCCCGTCAGTTGCAATTTTGTATACTGAGTATCTCGCTTATAAACATTTTAATACTACCCCACGAAAAGCATTAGAAGGCCACGAGGGATACTCCGGGTTGAATTGAATATGCAGTCCATGACCTATACCCCCAGCAAAGACAGGTGTACGGTGATTGATTACATGTTTGACGATGACACAGCACGCGCTATTCAGTAATTCTCATGTCCATAACGCTTTGAAATTTCTGCTCAATACCTGTATTATATTTATTAATAACTACAATATATTAACTTCTACTCAACTATACATGTAGTTTGATTCTATCAGGGCTGTAGTTTAATTATTCAACGTTATAGTTTCACTACATCATACATTGTATATATTATATAAATCTATCACCACTATAATTTGTTTGTCTTCACTGTAGTTTAAAACTCAATAGCGCCATACTTTGACTCTATTAGGGTCATATTTTGACTCTATCAGTGTCATACTTTGACTCTATCAGTGTCATACTTTGACTCTATTAGGGTCATACTTTGACTCTATTAGGGTCATACTTTGACTCTATCAGTGCCATACTTTGACTCTATTAGGGTCATACTTCGACTCTATCAGTGTCATACTTTGACTCTATTAGGGTCATACTTTGACTCTATCAGTGTCATACTTTGACTCTATTAGGGTCATATTTTGACGCTCTTAGGGCCATACTTTGACTCTATTAGGGCCATATTTTGACTCTATCAGTGTCATACTTTGACTCTATTAGGGTCATACTTTGACTCTATTAGGGTCATACTTTGACTCTATTAGGGTCATACTTTGACTCTATTAGGGTCATACTTTGACGCTATAAGGGCCATACTTTGACTCTATTAGGGTCATATTCTGACTATTAGGGTCATACTTTGACTCTATTAGGGTCATACTTTGACGCTATAAGGGCCATACTTTGACTCTATTAGGGTCATATTCTGACTATTAGGGTCATACTTTGACTCTATCAGGGCCATACTTTGACGCTCTTAGGGCCATACTTTGACTCTATTAGGGTCATATTCTGACTATTAGGGCCATACTTTGACTCTATTAGGGTCATATTTTGACGCTATTAAGGTCATACTTTGACTCTATCAGGGCCATACTTTGACGCTCTTAGGGCCATACTTTGACTCTATTAGGGTCATACTTTGACGCTATTAGGGTCATACTTTGACTCTATCAGGGCCATACTTTGACGCTATTAGGGTCATACTTTGACTCTATTAGGGTCATACTTTGACTTTATCAGGGTCATACTTTGACTCTATCAGGGTCATACTTTGACTCTATTAGGGTCATACTTTGACTCTATTAGGGTCATACTTTGACTCTATTAGGGTCATACTTTGACGCTATTAGGGTCATACTTTGACTCTATTAGGGTCATACTTTGACTCTATCAGTGTCATACTTTGACTCTATCAGGGTCATACTTTGACTCTATTAGGGTCATACTTTGACTCTATTAGGGTCATACTTTGACTCTATTAGGGTCATACTTTGACTCTATTAGGGTCATACTTTGACTCTATTAGGGTCATACTTTGACTATTAGGGTCATACTTTGACTCTATTATGGTCATACTTTGACTCTATTAGGGTCATACTTTGACTCTATCAGTGTCATACTTTGACTCTATTAGGGTCATACTTTGACTCTATTAGGGTCATACTTTGACGCTATTAGGGCCATACTTTGACGCTATAAGGGTCATACTTTGACTCTATCAGTGTCATACTTTGACTATTAGGGTCATACTTTGACTCTATTAGGGTCATACTTTGACGCTATTAGGGCCATACTTTGACTCTATTAGGATCATGCTTTGACTATTTTGGCCATACTTTGACTCTATCAGTGTCATACTTTGACTCTATAAGGGCCATACTTTGACTCTATTAGGGTCATATTTTGACTATTAGGGTCATACTTTGACTCTATTAGGGTCATACTTTGACTCTATTAGGGTCATATTTTGACTATTAGGGTCATACTTTGACTCTATTAGGGTCATACTTTGACGCTATTAGGGTCATACTTTGACTCTATCAGTGTCATACTTTGACTCTATTAGGGTCATACTTTGACTCTTATCAGTGTCATACTTTGACTCTATTAGGGGCATACTCTGACTCTATTAGGGTCATATTTTGACTATTAGCGTCGTAGCGAATTCCATCAAAGGTATTAGTTGACTCTATTAGGGTCATAACGGACACCATCTGAGTAATTTTTACTTTACTAAGGTCATACTTTGACTCAATAAGCGCCATAGCGAACTCCATCAGACCTATCATTTGACTGTCCCAGTGTTGTGTACAGCTGACTTTTAGAGGTTTAGTTTTGTTCTATCAGATAGGTTAGACTTGGTCGGGCTGTTATTTGATATTAATGACAGTGAGTGTATCAATACATTAATTTGATTTATAAAGAAATGGAACAATGCAATCATTGTATTCACCGAGTATATACCGGAGGACTGTTTGAATTTATTTTTTTTTATTTAAAGGGTTTTACGTCCGCTATTACTGTTTGAATTAGTAATACCAAGACTTGGTATTAGCCCTGTTTATCATTACTATCGAATGCATAATATTAAATGTGCCATGTGTCGCCAATATCATGTATCGGTGATGTCGGGTGTGGATGGTCATATGTGTCGCAAATACCACGTGTCGGCGATGTCAGGTGTCGATGGTGACATGTGTCGCAAATATCACGTGTCGGAGATGTCAGGTGTCTTTAAAGTCAAAATTATGTGTCACATATTACATGGTATCATTAAAAATGTGTCGGTCTTGTAAGGCTCCTCTAAAGTGAAGGAAATCAGCTGATTATGTAACTGGTAAGGTAGGCAAGTATCTGACACGGTTATTTGTCATTAGAATTTAAACAAACCTTCAACCTCAATTATACCATGGCGTAAAATATGGATTGTTTTACTTATATTTGGAACCAGTTTTATTTATTTATTTATTTATTTATTTTTCATTGTTTGCAGAATATAATTTTTGTAGCATTTAATAATCAGCTGGTTTACTAAGTGATTTTTTTTTTTACGAATTATTTAAGTAAACATTTGGAAATTTTCCTTGATGATTAACTTTAACGCAGCAGTGTTACATTTGCGTATACGGATAAAGGGAGGCGACCTGTGTTAAAAAGAACTTTCTCTTATAGTATGGGGAAAAGATGCTAATGTGAAGTGAGTGGCGGATGAAAACACAGTGGACGAAATTGACAAAAAAGGATGTTACACTTCAGTTAGATATCATATATAAAAAACACTGTACCTGTATATCCATTTTCGATTTAATCATTTTCAATATAGGAAGGTTTTATTTAGACACTTTGTATTTACTCTACTGAAAATGTCTCATTTATCTCTTTAAACTTGAAACATTTTTTATTTTCTTAACAGGGTATAAACTTCTACAAAATAATAAAATGTATATAACAATAAACCATGAAAATTGTAAGGTGAAATATCACTGATACATATTTTATCAAATTGTATTAAGTTTGCCTATCAATTTAGATTTATCGTATGTAACATAAACAAAACAATGAAATACTATCAATCAAAACCGTAACTAAACCTCGAAATAGATACAATGAATTATTATATGAATACGCTATATACTGACGAGGAGATATGTACATTCCGGAAGGGCAAGTGTCTTATGCCTCATTGACGACACCCGCCATACAAATCTAGGTCAAATCCAGGAAATGTCATGTTCTCAAAAACAAACCCGTTGTTATGACAATAGAACCACCTGTCATATCAACTAGCGCTGAACACGCGAAACCCCTACATGCGATCATGATGTTTTTAGTCATTTTAATGAAGATGTGTCAGCACGAGTTTTTTTATTCAAAGTTACCGAAAACAAAACAACTGATAATGGCTAACATCTAGTATAACAGGTATTAGTTGTATAACGAGGTTTCAGGTCTCAGTATAGATAATGTAGTTATTTAGAATGTTGGTTGTTGTTCTAATTTAATATACCTGTATAAGACTGGTTAGGAGTATTAAACAAGCGCATATATAACCTGTAAAAATGGTGGCTATTACAGTTATACATTTCAGTGTGTTCAGTAAGGAAACATTGCAAATATCAAAGAATATTTGAACAGTTATACATTATCACCGACGTTCTGATGAATTTCTCAATGACAATATGTGATATTGCAAAAAAGGCCAGTTAAGCTAGTTTCAAGTATTTTAGCGTAAGTTGTTAATATTCACAAGAGCTGTTGGAGAACAGCATAGCTCGTCTCGCAAATGTTTGTCAATAAATGATTAAAATATATTAATTGGAATGGTTACGCAAATTGCATTAATAATATTTATATTGTTTACTTGATCAGATTGTGTTTTGTGAATTCATGCAATTTTCAAAACCATACCAATTTATATATATATAAATTATTTATTGACAAACATTCGGGAGACAAGCTATGCTGTTGTAGATTAAATGAATATATATTAAATACAGATGTAATTGCTTTTGGACTTATTTCTTCAATTTTTGATAAAATATTATCCTTATGAGAGTTGTCTCCCTTGAAAAATGTGGACCGGTATAAATTGTCTAATGTGAGCATTTCCACATAGTTTTATTTTCAGTTTCACCCCAAGAATGGATAGTGTAACTCCATAGGGACTCTTTTACCAAATAGCATCACCCCTAGTACAACCATAAAGTGATGTGTTAAATAGCTTTCAACATTTGCACAATTTTTTTTTTTAAATGTGTTTTTTCCCCAAAAAAATCTTTCAGTTTAACTCCGGCAAGGGATAGTTTAACCCCCACAGGGCACCTAATACCATGTATTCTCTCATCCCTACCGGTATCATACTGGTCTGTCCAGGTAAATACACACATGCTTGCTGTGTGTGTATTACCTCGCTTCCGGTGTAGGATAGCCACGCGCGCGCAATGATACAAAAGTAGGTCGCCGAACCGAAAGTAGATCTATCTATAGATTTGTAAACACATCGTCTGCTCCATGTGCTAGGCCAGATCTAATATTTATTTTTATTTATGATATAAATTATGTAAAAAAACACGTTCTTTTATTGTTTTTTATTAATAAAACATGGAACTATATCTTCACGCGAAAGGACACACTAGCTTGGCCGACTTGCAATGACAGGGCTGCTGAAACAACGTTAGACTGTGGAAATGAATGGTTTCCTTCGTTTTTAGAACAGCAAACGTCGTTTGCATATATGGGGTATGGTAAATCGATTGGCGCTGTTCTTTTTTTATTATATGCAGTAGAAAAAAAAGTTTGGATTGAGAAAAAATGGCGTCTATCTGAGAAAGTTATCGACAGATAGTGCCTACATGTATTTTTGCATATTTTAGGTTGGGGAATGAGAGAAAAATACTCAATCATATGTGGTTCATGTAGGATAGGGATAGTTCACCCTCTGGGTCACAAAATGTGGTAAAACCCTCGGCGGAGCCTCGGGTTTTACCACATTTTGTGACCCCTCGGGTGGAATTTCCCTATCCTACATGACCACATATGATAGAGTCTTATATTACTATGCCTTTCAAAATTCACAACATAAACTTAACACAAAGTCCAAAGATTTAAAAAAAAAAAAAAAAAAAAAACCAACACAGATTTATAAAGAAAAAATCTTTTTTTTTTTAAAGTTTTACTCCAGGAAGGGATTGTCTTACTCCATAGGGACTCTATTGCCAAATATCAGCACCCTACTACAATTATAAAGTGTTGTATTAATACCTTTCAACACTTGCACCAAAAACTTGTCCAAAAATTTGAAAATTCTGGTTTCTTTTCAAAAAAATATTTTAGTTTAACTTTGGCAGGGGATAGTTTAACCCCCACAGGGACCATATTACCATAAATTACTATTCCTTTCAACACTTGCACCAGAAATTTAACATTTGAAAAACCGACACCGGAGTGACGACATAAGCTCTCACTCTTCTTCGAAGAGACGAGCTAAAAATTACAGATAAACTTTTCATTTTGAAATATACCTTAATTTAGACACTGGTTATACTGCATTTGAAATATAAACATGAATGCGAGTGTTTTCTTTATTGAACTCTTTAAGAGCTCGACGGATTCCTTGTCATTTCCGTTATCATGCAGATAAAGAAGGATAACTCGTGTAACGAAAAAAAAAGCTTTAATAAGCAAACAGTAGCGTTACATCAGGAAATACAGATTGTTTGTGTTGCTTTATGTGGTTTTATCAAACGCTTATATCCAAACTGGTAATGTACACCGATTGGTCAACCAATCAGAAACGTTTTGCCTGATGAGTCGCCAAACTGAAGTATAATATGCGGTATCGCTGTAATGCGTAAGTACCAATTTATCTACAACACGCGTATGTCCCAAGACATAGCATACGACAACAATCTCCACATCCTGTCATTTTCGCCCAGGTATGGTCGGTTTAAAGTTTGGTATATTTCAACTGTTCTGGACAAAATTGGATAGGTATTCAGAATTCAGAGGGATCGGTATAGGGAAGTTTTTTATTACTATAACAAATGATCGATTCCGTACATCGCCATTTTGATCGGTATCAAGAGGTGATCGGGTTTGAGAGAGACCGGTTTTCGGAAGTTCCACTGTACAAGGTTTTCAAGGTTGTTACACGTTACGTTAGGAGGAGAGAAATAATATAGAAAAAATATTGACCCTGTAATAAATAAATATCAAAATAAATTCCTATTTCGACTACTTACTGAAATGATGGTTAATGCAGTGAGAAATGATTTCGTTAGACTTATAGACACGTATAAAATCAGAGAAAATTCCATTCAAAATAGCTTACCAAAATGGTAGGTCCTGGATTGACGGCGGTGGGAAAACTGAGAAAGTCAGTCAAAATCCGTGCAGTAGTAGACGGGGGTCTCACTGGCTAGCAGTATTTTCATTGGCAAAAAATATTCGAGTGCCTCGATGTGAAGTTTTTCGAATATGACTTTATGACACGTGGTCTAAATTCAATTTAATTTCACACTGAGCTACCTCCGTGCACTGTGAAAATGTTCTTCAGTTAAAATTCAGTCGACGTGACCCCGCTCGACGCTACATGCTTCCAGAAGATTTTTCAAGAAAGTGTGCATCCGGGGTACTCTTGCGCCAAGCATGTGTGCTGGTAAATCATCACAAACCGAACATTGGAACAGTACAGATGAGTCACACAACATTTCTTTTCGAAGCGAATGTACAGCGAAATGCCGCGTTTGAGTGAAGTCGATAGCTCTATGGGTAGGGCTATTGCTCTGATATTGCATGGGCATTCGTAACGTCATGTAGCCCAGCAATAAGGTGTACTCGAGACAACAATATCGGGGCGTCATTTGGGCGTCTCAGAGCCTGGCACAGGGAGATTGGGTGACCACAGTGGCTGTTTGCACATGCACCTAATAGGTTTCGTTTGGCCCATTGGAGACGCGTACGTGTTGTTCACTGACGAGTCTCGCTTTCTTTACATGTCAGATTGATGACAACGTGTCTATCGACGTCGTGGTGAGCTATATTCTGACGTTTGCATAACGGACAGCGACAGATTCGGGGAAGAGTCCGTTACAGTATGGTCAGGGATATCTTAAGGCGTGAAAACACCTCTCGTGGTTATCGATTGTAATCTTACAGCAGTAAGATATCGAGATCAGGTCTTGAGACCACACGTACGTTGTAGTAGGACTACGCACGGCCCCATGCTGCTAAGGTTTGTCGTGACTTTCTGGCTCAAAACTACGTTCCAGTTATTGATGTAAAAAAATCGGATAACACGCGGTAGGGATTTGCACGTGCACCAGAAACCTGACAGACCGTTGCGTTACTTGCACCAGAATAGCCATATTTAGTACACCTTGGAACGAATCCTTTTTCCGTCGCTCTTTCAATCTTTCCAGTGTCTTTCCCTCTACCCTTGTAATCTTTGTCATCATCTATATCGCTAGCTAATGGATTGGCTACATATCGGACGAGTCCACAGTTTTAATTACCTAATTGCGCTTATTTATTTTCTGACTGAGTGACAACCTCATCACA
This sequence comes from Pecten maximus, assembly GCF_902652985.1. NCBI lineage: Eukaryota > Metazoa > Mollusca > Bivalvia > Pectinida > Pectinidae > Pecten > Pecten maximus. The sequence continues at coordinate 31,425,862 of NC_047021.1, forward strand.
GTTATCAAACTTCCCGAACGATATTGCCCACAACACTTAATTCAAATCCTCCAAAATGTCAGCATTAGAAGTATATTGTTGTTTGCTTCCCTCACGTCTCCATACGATCTTGCTGTCGTACATTGACTTTTCCAACATTTTAGACACCCGTCATCCTTACTGACTTCTATATCAGACAAACTTGTATCCAGATACTCCATAAACTCGTTCTTGTGTCCCTTCAGCTTCTTCAAAATGTTATTTAAAGTCACTCCACCTATAATTCCACTACCTCCTTCGTTCTCCATTTCAATTAGATTTACGTCTGCCAGCCGCTACCCGTGTCGCCTGAATGACACGAACACGTAACACGCGATAGGGATTTGCACGTGCCAATCACATATCATCACGCTACCTATTGGCACTACATAACATAGAGAAAATAATTCCATCCTAACTCCTACCCGTCCAACGGTTGAAATTATATTTATATAAATCGAGTTAATTGCCACGCGTTTGTGAACTTTCTTTGATTATATATAGCAGAAATAACTATACACCGTTATCATATCAACACGTGACCTTCTATATATATGCTATTGTTTGTAATTTTATTTGTTTATACGTCCCTGTCTGATAAATGTGAAAGTCCATGTAATTGTTTTGATGTTCGACGCTATGAATGGCCATTCAAGTTAAAAACAAGATAAATTTAACGCATTTCGTTAGCATTTAACGCGTTAAACATAAAATTCAACACGTTAAAACTAGTTTGTAAGATTTTAAGCGTTAGCATTTAACGCGTTAATGGGTTTTTTGTTGTTGTTTTTTTTACATTCAATGCGGTTTTGTCACATTCATAATCATTTTGACGCGTTAAATTTTATCAGATTAACCAATCACTTACACCGTTCTCCATGGAAGCAGGAAATATGAGGGTTTCGAGGAGAGAGATTCGGACAATCTCTTCACATCGGTGATCGTGTCGGTAGGCAAGTATAAAGTATTCGTCAATTAATGGTTGTTTATCCGAAAAATGAAGACTCAACGAACGACGACGATGTGTGAATCCCGATTTCGGCGTTTGGTTTGTTTTTGTTTTTCTATTTTTTTGTTTTTTTTTTGGGGGGGGGGGGGGGGGGGGGGGGGTCTTTTTTTTTAATTTCAAAGAGTTTAATGATAGAATATTAAAAGACACGTTGACAGAATTTCAACACGTCAAAGATAACGTTGATATTTGTGAAAACCAATTTAAACAGACTCTGTATCAGTATTCAATTTGTGCGATGAACCACAAACTTTTGCTTGTTTCAATGTGTCTCGCTCTGTTGCTTATTTGTCTATTCATATCTATAACACACACTTTTGTTTAAACAGAATTTATTGTCTTAAAATGACAAAAAAAAATGATAGAGCACAAGGTCTTGCAACTTAGTTAGCCTTCTCCAAACTTAAATACATTTTACATACATCATGGCTGTCTTCACATGTACATTTATATATAATTTTGAATTAAATGAATTGAATTAACAATATAATTTGTTGACAGTTATTTCTCTATACCCTGAACTACTCAGGAGTATTAACCAAGGGTTTTTACACAAAAACATGATGTATTTTTTTTGTAATCAAGACTACTAGAAACGGTTTGAATCCTTAATATACTTACAAAGGTAAAAGTTTTACTACTTTGTTCAAAAGTGAGATCTTGATTTCCCCAAAGAAGAGTGTTTGTGTCAGTTAGAAGGATCTCTGGAAGGTTTGGGTGCCTAGGATTTCTTACTAAGTGATTTCTTACAATAGAGTAAAATGGACATGTATAGAAATAGTGATGTCCATTTTCTAGTTCCCCACATAAACATAAAGGGTAAACTCTATAAAGGTCATATTGAAGAGAACCGCATCCATTCCTAAGTCTGGTGTGGACAATTGTAAGTTTTCTATCTCCTACTGTTAAAATATTGGGAACAGAAAAAATATCGTGTTGTAAACAGCTTTTAAATGCAACAAGAGACCAAAGTGTCTTAATAGACGAGTTGGGGAAAATCAGTCATACCTTCATCTGTAACACAATGTAATCTGTTGTCGTCACATTGTTTACAGACCTGTTAAGGTAAGATATTTGTCTTCACTCACCGACATGAAGGTTGCATTAAGTTCAGTGATTTGCTAGTTTTTTTTATCTTTGAAAATTGTAGAGATAATACAAAACAACACCACACAATATACCAGGCTATAAATGAAGTTTACAGAAAACGACAAGTAGCGAGTGTTTATTACTCCAACTTCCATTACTTGTCGGTGTTTCGTCAGGATTAGGACGGGAAGCTGTGGCCATAGTATTCCAAATCTAGTTAATTTGAAAGAGTTGTAGGTTGATGAATGGATTGTTATACTAATAAACTGAGATTTACACGTTCTGTCTTTTTGTACTTGTGTTACTTGCCGACTACTCACAATTTAGTAAGCATGTACATATATATGATTCTAGTACTTGACTGTTCATTGATTTGTTAATCGAATCACCTAAAGTTAATTCAAACTTGACAAAGTAATTTGAACTTACCTCTGTCATACTGTTCTTCGCATTTAGATACATGTATGTCCCTGATGGAATCGACTCTTCTGTTTGTACGCATGACATCTTTAACAAAATGTTTTTTTCATCGGACACTTCTAAACAGTCACCAAGAATGAATGAAAGTACGCGTACTGAATAGTTACATGTTCATTTTTACAAGTAGACTGTGCAGGACAGACCGGGTATACATTTATACGTGTGATTCACAGGGGCTTGCCACGTTCCCATCGAGTGAAGCCTCACAATTTTCGGATGCGGTATTGTGGGATATGGGGTGTCGGCACCGTAGCGGCAAGGTGAACATTACTTGGATCTTTTTCTAAACATATATATTTTACTTAAAATGATGTGTACAGGTTGAGGGAATGTTTCGGTGACTTAGCTGTCTAACTGAGGTTCGACAAATAACACAAATGTAAATATTCGATATAAAACCACCATATCAACCTTCGAAGTCTTATATTATAGGACTAGTAACAGTGTGTACTTGTGAATGACCAAAAATCTGAACCCTTCCAAATAACACCAGGTGTTCCTCAAGGCTCTGTCATCGGTCCATGTCTTTTCCTTTTCTATAAAAACGACATCCCCACAAACATCAACTCTACTGTTTCGCCTTTTGCTGACAATACCATCATGTATCTGACAGTAAGTTTTAAGTCAGATGTAGATAGCCTACAGAATGACCTGGACAAGATGGCACTCTTCGAAATTCGTTAGGATATGTCCTTCCATCCCGATAAATGTTCAATCCTATCCATCTCCATCAATAAAAACACATAGCCCGAGTTTCCTCTGGCATGGTGACAGGGCCAGAGGAAACTCGGGCTAAAAAAAACCAGTGCCGTTCTCTCGAAAACAACGCCCTTGACTTGATACCTGATAACCAAACTGTTTCGATATTTTTTTGATTATTTTGTTTAACGTCCTATTAACAGCCAGTGTCATTTTAGGACGTGCTAGTGAGGGAAAGCTGGAGTACCCGGAGAACAACCACCGGCCTACGGTCAGTTCCAGGCAACTGTCCCACGTGGGTTTCGAACTCGCGACCCAGAGGTGGAGGGCTTGTGATAAAGTGTCGGGACAATAAGAAGTCCGCGACAAAAAGTAATTATGGCCGATTGAAAACAAGAATAGGCTGTTGTAATTTTAATACAGTAAACTGTTACATACTTTACGCTATTACCACCCTTCAAAAATTGAACTTAATTTTTTTTTTAATTTTAAGTAGATAAATGATTAACTGCTTTCCAAAGAAATTATAAGCGTTTTTTATTTGATGAAGATGTTATTATTGTTTTCCTCTCTCTTATTCGTTGGTATTAATCATATATCGCTATACCACGGGTGCCATTTTATGCACTCTACGCTGTGTTTTCACTGTATAGTATCTATTGTTATTCTCTTTATTTCCTCCAAATAATGAGGATTTCATAGACCGAACATTAAACATACAAACAACATACAAAATCGGACTATATAAATGTACTTAGATATGTTTCAAGTTTGTGAATCAGTCATGGTAAGTGTGGATTTCCACCTAGACCATAACACGACTGACTCACAGCTGGTGATCATGATTGAACTATCAAACTATCATGAACTGTATGCATATATGTATGTATGTATGTACATGTATGGTATGTATGTGTGGTATTTATGTAATTATGTATGTGTGGTATGGTATGGGTCAATCAAATGCGATTACAGGTTGTGGGTCAGTAATGGTAAGCGTGGATTTCCACGCTAGACCATAACAAGACGGACTCACAACTGGTGATCATATTTGAAGTATCGAAATATCATACAGTGTATGTATGTATGTGCGAGATGCAATCAAGCATGATGACATATTTGTCAGGATACTGAATCCAGGGCCTCAACCCTGGCAGCAGTCCAAATCGTTAAATGTTCTGTGGCAATAAAATTTTTGAACAGTCAAAAAAAAAAAAAAAAAGAAGATATGTTTCAAGTAAAAAGGTATTGTATAATTATTGATAATAAATTCATTGATACGAATTTAAATTTGTGAGTCTGAAATATTCAATATCTTTGTTTGACAATTCATAGTTAAATGGACTTCACAACAAAATACAAAATGTATTAGTTATGCCATTTTATACATATTTTTGAGAAGCAGTGTTTTCGCTGTCCGTGATATAACGTCGTTAAGATCAGGGACTTGAGAATTCGTCACGGTATACATGTATTTGGGCCTCCCCAGTGAGTATAGCACATTTTGAGACGTTTTGTGGGACTAGATTAAAACTCGGTTAAAATGACACCCTCGGTGTTCATTACTTGTATATAGTTCATTTTTGCCGAATTTCCCTGTGGTTAGGACCCGTTTATTTGTTAAGCTTTAATGGGATCACGTATGCGCGTATGCATTATTCAATACTTTCATTTGCTAAAATTACAAATCATAGTAAAATAAAAACATACATCAAATAAAATTTTAAACGACAAATTAGCGGACATAATTTAGCGGAAGTGCTATTTTCACGACGTGAGCTAAACTTTTAAAATGTTAATATATTATAAATATGAGTACGCCAAAAGATGTACTTCGTATGTTACTTTACAGTATCGAAAGGTATGATCAATCACTTGCACATAGTTACCAGGCTGATATATATGTGAAATATAGTCGATCCTTGTAGTAGTTGGTGGCTAAAGCAAAGTGTGTTTCAGTAAATAGCACTTCGCCCTTTCAAGAAAAAATAACAAAAATAATATTGATATATGTTTATTGTTCAGTGTGACTCACAGTTATCATGGCTGATATGTACAAGTTCGTTAATAATAAGTTCAAGAATTATGTTTATAATTCAACGTCATAGAATAGTAAAGGCGTGGATGCTTATGCAGTTAACCTAAACAAGAAATATCTTTAAAAAAGATCAACGGCATTGTTTAAATGCTGGTGTTTATAATATAAAACTGCTGGTGAAATAAATGAACGAACTAATGTGTTTCAGCACAGATAACAAAATGATATCAGTTTGGATCATTTTGGTGATAATATCATGCGCGTAGCCAAGTTATTTTGTATGTGTATGCAGAGAAATGAACTGAGGGGTGAATGAGTACCGTATTATGATATACAGTTGAGTGTTTGGACAATTTAAGTCCGTCATTTAACGATGAGCCTTGCACAGCATTTAGAATGATAATTTGTGTTGACTTTACCTTATTTTGCACGCTTGGAACACGTTTACATAATGTCCGAATATGGTTTCAATAACCATACGTACATAACCATAGTCCATTGGGCAAAGCAATACCTTTCCTGTGGGAAGGACTGTAAAAGAAAGAAATCAAGACCAAAAACCTGAGATCAACCTTGCATTTAAGTCGCGTTACCGTAACACGACGTTTTGGGATGATCATTGCGATAATGGGTGATGTTTTCATGACGGTATGTGTAGGTAAAATACATTTATATATAAAAATACAGTTGTATTTATAAAAGTTCCAGTAAAGCCGAATTGAATTTAATATTAATGAATCTTTCAACTGTACCGGTGGTCATAACATAGCACGACATGTGTTCTAGAGTTAATGTCCTGAATGCTCTAAAATGTTAGCGTAAGCATTTTGCAATTCTGACAACCACCAGGGAGCTTTGTTCCATCAGGTGTACCATTTTGACTTATTTCTGATGCTGATGGTTCCTTCGGGGTGAGCTGAAATTTCTTCCAAAGAAACAGGTCTTCGGATTTTTCTTTGCCCCATTTTAACCGACCGATTGATTGCGTTCCCTACCAATGACTAGTTATATCAATTAGTGGGTTTGACTAGAACCATCACCTAGGGACAGCATACATAGTTTATGTATAGATAAGTTCATATAAATATCAGAGTTTTTTCTTTGTTTGTTTGTTTGTTTTGTTTATTTTTGTTGTTGTTGAAAACTGATGTGTACGCCACTGCGTATTTGCGTATAGGCAGCTACGCGCCTGAATACGAATGCATTTCAATCAGGAATATAATTTTATTAATGTGTCATTTGAAAAGATGCATCCACTTATTCAGCTTGCATTTAATCTTAACTTTGTTCCGTTTTTAACTGCATATCTGCATTTTGCATTTACAGCTACATTGACCAATCACATACTTTATCTTGACCAGTAACGCCACCTGTCGCGTCATTTCCGGGGACAAAAGAATATTATACGGCTATGCCGAAAAATTATTTCAACGTTGGAACACAACTGTATTTGATACATATATCAATAGCATTTTAAGTACATATTATTTGTTGTAATAAATTGCTTGGTGTACGTAAAAGTACAAGTAACGATGTGGTTTATCTTGAAGCAGGTAGGTATCCATTAAGAGTGCTACGAAAAAGTAGAATTATGAAATATTGGATGAAACTGAGAAACTCCCGAAATTATATTTCACGGTCTTGCTATGACGACATGTTAGAAAATAATGATAGATGGGTGTTGAATATCAAGGAAGAATTATATAGAATAGGTTTTGGATATAAATGGGAATCACAAAAGGTTGACATTAATGATCTTCAAATGACAAAGGAAAGAAGTTTTGATTTATATGAAAGAGTGTGTAGAAAAAAATATATTGTCCTCTAAAGAAATTTTATATCAACATGTTTACAACAGTTATAGTTTACAGAATTATCTGAAAAAGTCCATATCAGTTGAATACTTGAGAGAAATAACTAAAATTCGACTATCGTCACACACTCTAAATATTGAAAAGGGTAGATATCATAACATTGAGCGACACCAAAGAGTTTGTCATATAGGTGACAGGAATGATATTGAAGACGAGTTCCTCTTTGTATTCGTGTGGCCTTGTTTTGCAAATTTAAGAAATACATTCTCCAAAAGTTATTTTGTAACAAATCCAAGTGTGTACAAATGAGAGGAATTGCTTTATACAAATAGCCCTAAAGAATTGACAAGTTTTGGTAAATGTATAAAGCTTGCTAATAACCTTTGACCTTCCAGTTACGTTGATACTGATACTGTACCATATAGATAATCACTTAATTAACCTGACAGTTAGGTTTTATGCAAAACATTTTAAACGAATGCGGTTTAATGTACATGTATATTATATGGAATTCACAGTTGCAAGGCAATTTGAATCCTAAATGGGTAAAAGTTAAAGTAAAGCAAACGGAGGTTGGAGATGTCGTCCATTTTCCGCACCAGGATCTTGCTGGACTGGATATGCAGTATTTTTATACAAAATCTTTCCGTTATTTGTAGGTATGATAATGCCTTACTTAATATGGTGATAATTATGTCATACTGTTTCTGTATACTATGACTATATTGTCTGAAATATGAAATTATTTAGAAAGTTTTGGCGTTAATTATAGTGTATATATACCTCTTGTTACACGAGTGGGAAATAATAAATCTTATAAAACGAACAGCGACTGTTTCCCATCTCCAATGAATGAAAACACCCACTTACTAGTTAAGTAGGAACTCCAATGGCTGTCTTCATTCAATGGAGGATATGCAAAAGTAGATTGTAGATGATACAGTGTACTAATACTGCATCACAGTGTTAGTACACTGTATCACCTTACATTTGCATCACGTCAAGCATAGGAAAGGCCAATTGGGGCTTAGGGGACCTTTGATTACACAGCGGTACATATTCGCACCTGTGCTTGAAAATAAAAGTGCAGTTGTTCTTGCATAAAACCTACATATTTATACCAAAGAAAATCGATTTTCCTATATGTACATATATTTTCGATATATTTTTATATCGCTGCAGCCGTTTCATGTTCAACAAATTTGTTTGAATACGTTTCAGAGTATTCTAAACATTCACATATTAATTTTGTTTCAAAAAATAAAAGTGAAGTACTGGGATGATTTGAATTTTACTTCATTCCCTGACAAAAATGTAGGAGGTAACTCTTGTTTTGTCCCCTCGGGTAGACTAAGTACAGTTCACCCCTCCCCAGTACTAATCCCTACACAAGTCAGTACCTCTATATACTAATCCCGACAATTATCTCCGCCGGACACTCCAACCGCCCCGGTACACGGTGACGAACTACAGTCAGCACTCAATTCAATTCAATTCTTTATTCACTTTAGGTCATACAGCCTATCAGTATATACAGAATTCATTTGTAACAGCGATAATACAAAATATGGCATGCAGTAACTATACTAATATGACTTACAAGAACACAAAATATGACAAAAATTAGTTAAGTCAAATGTATAGACGAATGTTACTTAGAGTTATTATCGGTACAAAAATTACATTCAATATTTTCTGTAATACATCTACATAATCAGAACATAAGGTGTAGAACCATGTAATAACAGAATCATAAACAATTAAACCATACATTTTTATTGTTAAGATTCCATAAATAGTGGTCTGTCCGGAACGGGAACATTAAATATTACTGATCGGTCAGAGAGCCGTGTCTATGTGAAATAAAATACAAATTGACGGATTAAGTTAAACAATTCTACGCTTGAAAGCTTCAATAATAAATTTACCTAACAAGTTTAATTCCTATAGATTGTTTGATAAATGTCAATGTATGTAGTATTGATTATTTCTATTCTTTTTACATTTTATTTGAATTTGCACGTTAACTGCAACTAGTCAAAAAGGAAAAACAGGGCATCATCTTAAAATCACCGAAACCATATTCAAAACAGTACGTTGATGTACATCGTACAAACCCTTCACCGACACAATATCTCTTCTTTTGCAGAATTATTTCGTTGGCATTTCCCATTTATATAGATATCAGTCAGGTTTCCAATCAGGGAATATTACTGTTAATCTGTAACAGAATGTGGGAAACTGCTACTGTCTAGTTTTCTGTGACATTTACAAGACATTCAACAGAGTGTCAACTGTGGCATGGGGGATTGGAAGTGAAAATGTCTGCAAATATTTGTATCCCATTGTCTTCGCTACCTCCCGTAACTACGACTTTTTCAGGTCAAGTAAATTGATTCTCCCTAGTACAAAGTCTCTTAAAATGTTCTCTGTGTATGTCCCCGTTATAAGATAATTACATCATTTTCTCTATGTATGTCCCCGTTATAAGATAGTTACATCATTTTCTCTGTGTATGTCCCCGTTATAATATAGTTACATCATTTTCTCTATGTATGTCCCCGTTATAAGATAGTTACATCATTTTCTCTGTGTATGTCCCCGTTATAAGATAGTTACATCATTTTCTCTATGTATGTCCCCGTTATAAGACAGTTACATCATTTTCTCTATGTATGTCCCTTATAAGATAGTTACATCATATTCTCTATGTATGTCCCTTATAAGATAGTTACATCATTTTCCCCGTCTATGTCCCTTATAAGATAGTTACATCATTTTCTTTATGTATGTCCCTTATAAGATAGTTACATCATTTTCCCCGTCTATGTCCCTTATAAGATAATTACGTCATTTTATCTGTGTATGTCCCTTATAAGATAGTTACATCATTTTCTCTATGTATGTCCCCGTTATAAAACAGTTACATCATTTTCACTATGTATGTCCCTTATAAGATCGTTACATCATTTTCCCCGTCTATGTCCCTTATAAGATAGTTACATCATTTTCTCTATGTACATGTTTGTACTTTATTAGAAAGTTCCGTCATTTTCTCCGTGTATGTCAGTTATATTTCCCTGAATTACAGCCATGATCGAGGACCATATATATCAGTTGCCTAAACAATCGGTTTGACTAAATTTGCTATGCCTAGATAGAATATTATAATCTATCGCATACAAATCGATTTATTGAAGATAAGGTCTGTGATAAGTTGGGAAAGTTTGTGTTCATTTCTTATGGCGCGGGAAGGATGTCATAATTAAATATTTTTGCCTAGGCAAAATTATTTCTTGTCTAGGCAAAAATCGAATATTGCTTAGGCAAAAATATTTCAGTCTAGGCAATATTCGATTTTTGCCTAGGCAAAAATAATTTTTTGTTTCGATTATTGCCTAGGCAAAAATCGAGGCAAAATTATTTTTGCTTAGGCAGAAATATATTTGCCTAGGCAATATTTAATTTTTGCCAAATTCGATTTCTGTCTAGGCAAAAATATTTAATTATGACATCCTTCCCGCGCCATAATTTCTCTTGTGGATATTTATTTGCAATCTTTTAGTGAATTGTACCACAGGTCGGGATCTGAGAAGTTGCTACAGAGTCCGGTGATTATTTAAGAAGGAAAGGGATGGAGTGTATTTTTATCGAATTTTAATCTAGCCCCCTCCCCTATTACCTGACGGTAACCATTGATGAAATTCAATTATGATAATCAATTCATATAATTACATTTCACCGCAAAAAGCACAATTGTCATAATATATAAAGATGAGAACATCTATCAAAAACAGTATTTTAACAGTACAGTATACTGTTATGCATGTTCCGGACTCTAACGTCATAAACAATCTATAATTAGTATAACCTAAAATGGCCGCCTCGTTGATATGCGGTTGCAGACACAGGGGCTCGGTTTCGGGTTTTTGAGTAACATATGTTACTCAAAAACCCGAAACCGAGCCCCTGTGGTGTAAACCTCTAATATTATTGGAGTACAAATAGACCAGTGTCAAAAGCTTTTGCATAGGCACTTGTATCTGGTAATTATCACCCAGAATTATGATACAATATCCTCGCTATGTCGGTCTCTGAGTATAATTGTTATAATTTACATTATAACTTATTCAGCTTGCATTTAATCTTAACTTTGTTCCGTTTAGTTTAAACAATATTTTATTCAATATTTACATGTCATATATATGATACATAATAATAAAAGGATTCAGGAAAAAAAGTATGAAAATACTTATTTAAAGAGGCTTGCCCGCAGAGAGATCAGAAAAATTGGCTAATAGAAAAAGATTTTTTACACATGACAGATTGTTGGAATTGTTGAGTTTTTCATTTTATTTTCCTTATAAAACGCTGAAAAGTGATATTAAAACCTCATTTTAAATATTATTTATTTAATCGCAACCCGCAATAAGTCTAATTTGATTGACATATCAAAGAAACAAGCACGTGCACAGTGCCGCACAGTGATAACTTCAAAGGCAGCGGCGATTTACAAAGAAGATTTGCCGTTATATTCCATACATTTCCCTCTCAGGTTGAGTTTTAAAACGTCTTTTAAATACATATTCTGTAATTGTTTTCAAGAAATAAAGTAGGAAAGCCTCTGATTTTGTCACATAGAAACGTGTACTGAAGTTTATTTAGTGATCGGAGATGTGCCGTTTACCGGTCCGTCTGCGGGTAAGCCTCTTTAAATCTGTCTCCTTAAATAACAGATTGGCGGGTGACAACACTGTATAGCCATTTATTAGTCAAATAGTATAACTTAAAAACAAAACTATTTATGGGAGAGAGAGAGAGAGAGAGAGAGAGAGAGAGAGAGAGAGAGAGAGAGAGAGAGAGAGAGAGAGAGAGAGAGAGAGAGAGAGAGAGAGAGAGATGTAATGGGACCTAGTGATACTATAGGTACTACATAACCATAATGACATAATAAAACATAGTAATATAATGTAAATATACAGCACTAGTGACCTCTTGGGACTCGTAAAATGGCACTATTAATTTAAAAAACGTTTGGTTTTTAAAATGAAATTTTAAAGATGCAATGGAAAATATTTTCATTCTCTGTAATCGATAGATTTGGATCTCCGTATAGGAGCATATCAAAAGTGTAGTCTATTGGTAGATCTACAAAACATTCGTTTCTTACAATGATATAGTTTGGACAAGGCAATAGAAAGTGTTCAGTCATACAGGGCTGTCGATAAGATTACGACTAAATAGATGGGCATTTAGAGAGCTGCAATTCATCCTCAATCTAGCATGATGAACCTGATCAGAACGTTTCCCATAACTATAATAAGGAGGGACTGTCGGTGAGTGTCTGGGTAGGTATTTTTGTTCCGTTTTTAACTGCATATCTGCATTTTGCATTTACCGCTACATTGACCAATCACATACTTCATCTTGACCAGTAACGCCACCTGTCGCGTCATTTCCGGGGACAAAAGAATAATATACGGCTATGCCGAAAAAAGTAGAAGCAATGGATGAAATTAAAGGTTAATCTACCAAACGCGACAAGAGGGCTTAGTAACTTATTTTAGAAATACGTACATATGATTTATATGGAGATGGAAAATGTGTATCACCAGCATTCCAAATGGTTCAGACACATGGATAGAAGGATCTTCAATTCAAGTCCTTTAAAGTTATATATATATTATTTATGATGTGCGATGCGCTTCTTCAAACTTCCAGTACATTGATCAGAAGGTTATCACGGTCATTCACGGAATCACTCGTCACATCTCGGCCGATTCCGTAACTCCATCTATGAAGGGTACCGGAATCGGCCGAGGTTAGCCGAATGTCACGGAATCAGCCGAGAAGTGACGAAACCATTTATTACGTACGCATTGTTTGCATACGTCATAGCAAAACCCGATGTGATTGGTCAGGAATGCTCACACCTTCAAGGAAAGGTGAAGGTCGAGTAGCCGAGAATGGCTTCAATATTATTTTGAGAGAGGTGAAGATGGCATTTTCAACAACCACTCGTCGGAACTTATTCAGATGTATGCGCCGAATTATTAACAGGAAAACAGTGACAACTCAGGTTAGTATCGAATACACTGATCTAGTATATCATTTGGTTACTGCCGTGTTGTCGTCTGTGTATTTGATTTGACACATCGATCGATCTCAATAACACTTCAAACAGCTGATCCTTTTGTTTTTGTGAAACTAATACAAGGTTAGAAGATTTTCCTCTTGGCACCAATCAATAAATCAACCATTTTCAATTGTTCTGTAAATAAACTATCCACACTGATAGCCTATTACTGATATTGTCAACACCTGGTTTTAAAAAGCATAATCTACTTCACGTCTATACTGTACTGTAGAGGTAGACTTCTACAAAGACATTTGAAATATACATACAGACTAAAAGCCGAGATCGTAGTATATACTGTATCTGGATTGGTAATAGAATTAATTATAAATAAATTGATATTGAGTGAGTGGGCAGTGCCCAAGGCAGTCTCATTGTCAATCCATATCCCTGATTGGTAATCAAACACATGCTTGTCCACGTGATATGTTGTGATAATTGTGTTTGTGGGTAAATACTATATATAAATACATGTAACTTTCCATGTTTCTTTAGTTTCATTTCATATTATTGTATATATAATATGCAAATGTAATATACTGTACGCATGAATCATTTATATCAAGGACATAATCTTATAGATCTCTTTTTAATGATCATGGCAATATTAACATTTTTAAAACTATCTATAACACTGATTCCTGAGCAGGAACTTCAAAGGAACCTTAACCGACTAATGGTATGGAGTAACATCTGGCTACTGAAGTTTCATCGAGATAAGTGTAAATATTATATATATGTGTGCACATATAGGAATACAATCATTAAAAAGGGAAGAATTTAGTTAGGATATATATACATGTACAAAATGTATATATATAGTCTGACCAACAGACCAATTCAATGGACAAATAAAGAAAGGATATTGGATTCATTGTGGACAAGACCTGATATTTGAATATCACATTTTTGAAAAAAATGAAATGTGCAAATTCTACCTTTGCTATCCTCCGCTCTTTCAATTACCTGGACCAGCTGCTTCTCTGTATAAGACAATAGTTTGTGTGCATAAATTTGCATATGCCTGCCAAGTCTGGAGTCCTTTATTTGAAAGTCAACCTTATTGACAAAATAGAAAACGTACAAAGGAGAGCAACAAAACAGATCCCAGGCTTTGCCAATCTTATGAGGAAAGACTGCAAGGTCTGAAGCTACCAGCACTCTTCTGTCGAACATGAATTGAATTTGTTAAAAGAGATTAACAAAATTAATGATTCTACATCCAGTACCTATGTCAAAAATTTGGATGATATATAGCTAGATGGTATAGAGGATTTCCATCCTGCACCAGATATAAATCTAATCTAATGAATTTGATTTTTCGAATCCATTTAATATTGATCATTCCAGAAGTTTAAGGTAGTACATGTAGTTTGAATGAGTTCAATAGATAGATGTTAAGTTCTTGGATCTGAAATTAAATTTGAACATGCACAATCTCTGAATAAAATGGAAAATTAAAAAAGTGTCTGAACCATAGCTATATGCAGTAATCATTAATTTCCTTTAATTTATCTCTGGATATTTAAGGTCCTTAATTCCTGGTTGACATTTCAAAGACTAGTGAAGCATTTTACACTTCCAGTTTGTCTACATATTTTAGTTTATATGGTGATTTTAGTTTGTATGGTGACCAAACTGCTCCTGCATATTCTGTGTCCTCACAAGACATTTGAAGAATGCTACAAATCTTGTGTAAATTTAAAAATTGGAATGATCTTCTAATAATGGCAAGCATAAACTGCATTGAGTTTTTTTTATCTCACCCTTTCACTGGTGTGGTCTATGTTTAATGATTTGTTATGACAACTCCAATTTAATTTTCCTGATCAGATATCGATGGTTCCAGCATTTCCAAGTTTTCTTTACAATTACTAGCCTTTAATGTGGAACAATGTCAAACACCTTCTGGTACATTTTAACCTATGTTTGAACACAACGTATACATGTAGAATCTATAGTTTGGTCACATCCATTTGTTGATATGTTCATGTACTATGGTTTCAATTTCCTTACATGTAACCGAGGTCAAACTTACAGGCCTATAATTAATTATAATCAATTTGTATTGGTTAATGAAAATAAGAATGATACATTACAATTACTTTGATCTTTCACTCCGTAGTTCCTTGAATTTTGGAACGGTTTTACATTGCCAACTAGTCCCTTTGTGACAACACTGATTTACTCTTCCGAAAACATCACAAAATAAACTGACATACATGCATAGAAAGTGAAAATAAAATACAGATCTGTCTTGACTCTTTAGAGTATATTTTTGATATCCTTTAATTTCCCAGGATAAGTTTGGACTCTACTGTCTAGTACTTGCAAGGATATGTCATCTGTTTGATATACATGTATATATGTTTTGACCTGAGAGTTTTTTATTTGTCTTTCGAAGTGCTCTAGGCCTGAACTACGCTACATTACGTAAGAGTTTCATTAATAGGGTCCTTAAGATGTAGAGCTATAATGTATTGCTATACCCTAAAGTTAAACAAATTTAATAAAGTCAGACAGTTTGTCACAGTGTATATATACCAGGTACCCTATTTATTCTAATAAACGCCCTCACCCTAATAAACGTCCCCCCCCCCCCTCCCTTTTTTTTGGAAAGAAAAATTCCTCAATTCGAGAAAAAGAACTCACCGTGGCACAGTTATATATCCATCCACGTGTGTCCAGAGGTAATTATTTAAAGGATATCCAACATAAAACTAACACAAACCACAAAACAAAGTTTGTCACTTAGTTTTACAATGTTTTGGATACATATACACATGTTTCATGGTGTGAAATGGGTACATACAACAGATCTCACAACTTACCGACTCTGAAATTTTGATCTCCATTAACCCCCCCCCCCTTGGAAAAATTTCACGCCCCTGGGGCGTTTATTAGAATAAATACGGTAGTTACAGTAGGCTTTCTACTTGGGGATCCGGAGGGGGCTGAAATTTTGGCAGACCCTTGAAAGCAGGTATACCAGACACAATGTATTTACTTTGGGCTGAAAATTATAAAAAGTCGTAGTATTTTATTGATAACAGAAGTTTTCCTCATCATTTTATACTTAATTAATCATTACTGGGGACTGGAAATCCTTTTTTGATTTAATATAAGAGATCCTATAATTTCATAATGAGCAAAGTATAAATTGTTAAATGGCTTTTGTCCTTAATCATTTTGGAGGTGAAATTTCTGCGTTTAACTAAAACGTTTACACTTTGCTAAAGCACGCTCAAGTTCGGTCACACTTGACAATTGGTGCATGAATGCCATACAAATGATATATATCTACTATACTACATTAGTGTGACACTGGAACAAGTTTGATGACTAACTTTAAAACTCACAAAATATCTTCACCAAACATTATTTTACAGATTTTATGTCTTTTTCATTCTGACATTTTACATACCATACCCACCAACAAGTCTGGCATCCACATATACAGCAGTTTTTATAGAAATTTTAATACGTGTACATGTTAACAGTCTTTTTCCCTGCCCTTAGTAATGCATCCAGTCAAAGATTACGAGTACGTCCCCTCAAGATTTATTGCAGGACAAGTACATAATAACCCAAACATTATTATCAAAATAGGATATGAAGAATTATTCTGGTTCTGGTAAAATTGTCTTTCTCTATGTTATTGATTAAAAAAATAATATTTTAGATTATTTGTTAGCAGAGCATGCAGTAGACCCTCGAAAGCATGTTCTTGACTCCCAAAAACGATATCTGACTTTTGGGTTTGAAGGGACATGTATATATTGATCTATTTGACATATGTTTTGACCCTTCAGATTTC
Source organism: Pecten maximus (assembly GCF_902652985.1). Taxonomy (NCBI): domain Eukaryota; kingdom Metazoa; phylum Mollusca; class Bivalvia; order Pectinida; family Pectinidae; genus Pecten; species Pecten maximus. Next base: position 31,442,962 of record NC_047021.1, read on the forward strand.
TCGGAAATAGTGATTTGACTTCTGAAATTGCTAAAACTCCAGAGTCAACTGGATGCCCTCTCAGGCTGTGATATATCCATCATGATATATATGTATATTGTACAGCATTATTAGTATTCAGTGGGCTATATTATACGACAAACTTGAGCTAGATAAGATATGTCTGTTCAAAATTACTCTTCCTTAAACAATAAAAGTATCCTGAAGTTGTAATACTGACATCTGAACTGTTTTATGTCCACTTGCAGATTGTGCATTCTGGATGGTATATATAATATATATACATCTTAGACAAAAATAAACGAAAAGGTGAAAATAGATACACCTAATACAAATGTATATACAGTATATAAATATTTCTCTCGGTACAACTAAGACAGGAAATTCAAATCTATATCTTCGGATCACCAACACATAGTGTATATGATACATTGTGCTAATAAATAGATATATAACATATAGTAACACAAATGACGAAGGAGCACAACTTTTTGACTCGTGCCCTGATCATGACTGGGCCTCGAACTCACGATCTACGGCCCCCAATCACCTAGCCAGAAATACCCGCAGCTTATACCGCTGCGCCACATCAGCGTTCTTATTGTGGCACAGCTGTATAAGCTGCAGGTATTTCTGGCTAGGTGATTGGGTGCCATAGATCGTGAGTTCGAGGCCCGGTCAGGGCACGAGTCAAAAAGTTGTCTTCCTTTGTCATTTGTGTTACTATATATGATATATATCTATTTATTAGCACAATGTATCATATACACTATGTGTTGGTGATCCGAAGATATAGATTTGAATTTCCTGTCTTAGTTGTACTGAGAGAAATATTTATAAAAATGTATATATATGTAACCACTGACCTTATTATACATATATATATATATGCACATCATGTGCATCAAAATGTCTGGGACACATATATTACATTTGTCAGTATGAATTCTTGTCTGTGAGTCATCTTGCTTTTATGGGACACTTTCATGTCCTTTGAATTTTCCCAATCCTTAGGTTCAAAGTAATATGTGCCAAATCTGTCCAAATAATGACCAGGTGATCTCTGATCACTTAGGCTGAGTAACAGTGCACGTGGGGATCTTCCATTATTCCTTTCAATTTATTGTTTTTGTCAAATAAGATTGGAGACATTTGTATCATTACAAATGTAGCTGACTTAGCATACTTTATATACATACGACAGACCCTAAAAGATACTTATATAGGTTTTCTTAAACCTGATTGGATATGTTGCCAGTTTTATGTTTCCTATAAATATTCAATCACTCCACAGCCTTTATGTAGATGGGGACTCGTCTAGATATTACATTCGAAATAAATAATCTTTAGAAAGGGTATTACATCAGTTGATTGCACCCAAAGAAAATGTTTGTAAAACTGAATTATTTACTGGTACTTATAGTAAAACTTGCATGGTAATCGAATGTTAGTGAATAAATGGCTCAATGTTATAAAGCCTGAAAACTATAAGCAAGGGGCCTGCTGGATATTGCTACATGCTTCTCAATATTGTTGGCATATACCTCTTATCTATATTAGATATGTAATACTTGAATGATCAATTGTAAATATATTAAGACAAACTTAATACCAAGGAAGTTTATTACACACTGACAGTATAGATATAATTATTCCACACCTCATTAATATTCGTAGGAAGATTTTCATGTCATCTTTGTGGTGAATAAATTAATTTGTATTTAAAAAAAAGACATTTAAAGTCTTTGATTATTGCAGCATTCAGCAAACCAAGTACATGTTTAAATGTTTTGACACAGCTGACCCATGTGACATTGTGACAGCGAGTCAAGGTCATTGTTTTGTACCAATGACAAAGCTATTCATCCCTGGATGACAATGAAGGTCAAATATCAATGGATTTATGACCCAAGACTTAAGGTTGTTCAGAAAATGTTTTACTTATATGAAGCTGAAGCTTTTAACAGATTTTCAACCCATAACTTAGAAAGTGGGTCAAGGACACTGATAATGCATTTCAAAAAATTTTATTGTAATAAATGATATATATGTATAGCAAACCACAGCTTGTCCTTAGTGATGGGTGTGCAGATGAATTAATATAACATAAAGAAAGAGACGAACAATGAGCACTGCACTATAATATGTAAATTAACATGGCCTCAGGTAAGCTGGAAATGGTTTAGTCTTAGCATGATTGGTTCCAAGCAGTGACGAGCATTATGTCAGAAAGTTGTCATGCATCATGTTGACAAGAATAAGAATTAGACTGTATTAAATAACACCACTTTTTGTTCATTGTTTATGTATAATAAATTAATATAAATTTTTTCACATTTATAAACGTAACTTATTTTATATACAATGTTTCTTTTTTCCCTTTTGCAGGCTGACATGTTAAAATTCGGCTTTATGTTTGACATTGACGGTGTCATCGTCCGCGGAAAGAAATTGTTACCATACGTTAAAGAGGCATTCCAGTTACTTACGGATCGTTATGGTAACTTCAGGGTCCCAGCTGTGTTTGTTACAAATGCTGGCAACACCCTCCGTCAAGACAAGGCAGAACAGCTCTCCGAGTGGCTGGACGTCAAGGTAATGACGTTTGATAGCAGTATGGTACTGTACCTGGCTCAGGATTTGAATATTTTGTTGTAAAAAGATAATTACTGACAATTTGAGTACAATTGTTAAAAGATTTCCTGTGTTGTGGATACAGTGTATTTACATGGTTTTAAATTATTATGCTTGTTTAACCCTGATGAGCATTTAAACATTTCTTTGAATGATTAAGTGAGTAATGTAAATAACACATTCAACTTAATAACTGCACTGTGAACAATTCTAAAAACACCAAAGGGGTGCTCTTGATAAACCCATGTACAGGAAAAAGTTTCCAGGTGAAATCTGGATGGAAAAAATATGAACTGTTTCTCATTTACCTACCATTATGTCGCAAAAACAACTGCAATCTTTGGTTAAATGTGAGGTCTATCAATAAGTGTCCTCACTCTCTCCTGAAAAAGAGTTGGGTTACAGTTTTGAATTGAGGCAGGCATGTGTGCTTATAAGGTCAAATACTTTTAAAACCACAAATAATTAAAAGTTTGTACAAAATAAAAATGAGTCAGTGCTTCATAAAAAAGATGTTATATCCATGTTGATGGTTTTAAACAGGTGAGTAGTGACCAGGTGGTGATGTCACACAGTCCTCTAAAGATGTTTCCCGAGTTTCACGATAAACACGTGCTGGTATCAGGACAAGGCCCAGTGGTGGAAATAGCACAGAATCTAGGATTTAGTAAAATCACAACGATAGACCAACTTCGTCAAGTTTTCCCCAATTTAGATATGGTGGATCACAAGCGAAGACGATCATCTGTAAGTCTGGGATATCTTGTTGGTACAGACAGTGTATTGCTTAGAGTATAAGAGATAGCTTATGTAATCAATGCCAAAAAAAATAAGGCCTAATGAAAATAAAAATACAATTTCTTAAAATATTAATAAAAACTTCAATGTTTCAGAGAATTTTGTTATAATTGTAATAATTTATATGTGGTCAATTCTTAAATGAAATAATAATTTCCTAGAAATTATGACAGAAATGACCATTGTTTTGTTTGTCAGAAGTGTATTGTATGGATCTTTATTTTCAGCCCAGAGAAGAAGACATGAGACTGTTTCCACCAGTAGAAGGTAAGTATTACATGTAACTAAAATATGTAATTTTTAGCTCGTCTCTCAAACTCAAAGAGAAAGGGGGCTATGTTGTTGACCGTGCGCCAGCGTTGGTTTCCGAATGTTAAGTTTTTGGTGCAAGTGTTGAAAAGCACCAGTAAACTCCTTTATTAGTGTACTAGTTCTAATGTTTGGTTAAAGGCTAGGGTTGATATGGGGGTACACTTTTACTGTCTTGAGTAGGAATGATTAATTTTTTGTTTTTTTTTTGTTTAACATTTTGGACATTTTAGGTCAAATTTAATGTGAAGTTTTGGATGCAAGTGTTAAAAGGCATCAGTAGACCCCTTTATAAGCATACTACGGTTCTAATATTTGGTTTGAGGGTTGCTTTGGGGTTAACTATTATTTCCTGGAGTCAAATATGTTTCATGATAATGATAATGTCAATGCTTTCTACAATGCAAAACCTAATTAGTCCCCAACCGGGGTGAGGGGACCCTAACCGGGGTGAGGGGACTATAGTTTTGTGTCCTTCTGACCTTTCGGCCATCCTTCTACACTGGCACTTAATTCAATTTCATACTTGGTGCATTGGTTCACCTTAATGAGGCAGTGTGTTGCATACCAAAAGTAGTTCGTTCTAACCCATATTGGGACCTTTGACCTTCATCAAAGACAGACTTCATAACTAGTGTGGTGGAGCCCATGCACAGGAAAATACAACCAGATTCTTTCCTCCATGTATTGTTTAAGATATTCATTTTCCATACAGTATGATCCTGGTAATTGACTAAATTGTCTTGTTTAAACAATGTCTATTTTACCTTTAAATTTGAATACTGCAATTGTTTTTTGTGTGAAATATCAGTATACACATACATATAGTTTCTAGTTGGTGAACTCGCCCCCCTAATTCTAGTGCAAGTTCAGTAATATGCAATTTAGATTTCCATTGGTATTAAAACCAAAATCCCTAATGCTAGTGCGAGGTATAGTGATATACATGGGGACTTTGGTGTTTGAGTGTTTAATGTGTCCCGACACTTAATCATTAGCCCTCCACCTCTGAGTTGTGAGTTCGAAACCCACTTTGGGCAGTTGCCTGGTACTGACTGTACTGCATAGACCGGTGGTTTTTCTTCGGGTACTCTGGCTTTCCTCCACCTCCAAAACCAGACGTCCTTACAAGACCCTGGCTGTAAATAGGACGTTAAACAGAAATAAACCCAAAAGTGATATACAATACAGTTTCAAAACGTTGAACTCATCCTCTAATTCTAGTGTAAGGTAGCATATATATATAGAGTGGTATACAGTATAGATTCCAGTTGGTGAACTCACCCCCTAATTCTAGTGTGAGGTATAGTGATATACAGTATAGATTCCAGTTGGTGAACTCACCCCCTAATTCTAGTGTGAGGTATAGTGATATACAGTATAGATTCCAGTTGGTGAACTCACCCCCTAATTCTAGTGTGAGGTATATATTATATATAGTGATATACAGTGTGAGCTTTGTACTGATTACAGTACTCATGTTTACGTAACAGTTGACAAACTTATTTTTACTTAAAATCAATGGTTTATTTCAAAAAATTATTCCAATCACATTAAACACCTAAAATGACTTATTTTATTTACAACATTTCAATTATTTCAAAATACAAATTTTGTTTTGCCAAGTGTTATTTGAAGGAAAAAATCCCAAATTTGCTAGTAGATTTTCTGTAGCCTTTTCTTTGCCTTACCAGTGAATTGTATTGCTTCCAATGTCAGTTTCAATAGGACTCCCAAGGAAATTGTTGTACTGTTAAGTGCATGGAATCTTGATTCTTAAACCAATGGCCATGTGGTAGTCATTATCCCATTTTGACAAGGTTAGGGATAAAGTTGTTTATTTATACTGACATCATATTGTGTATTAAATCCTGATTTATAGGTATTATAACTGTAACATACATAACTACACGTAGTTGTACTTTAAGACCATTTGGTAGCATTTTATACACAGAGAGGTCAGTCACCTGACTGTGTACAGTTGTAAGCCATTTGTAATTAATATGCTTGTATTTGTTTTGGACACATATTAGATGGATCAGAATTAGTATAAAAGTATTACTGTTTATGGCAAACTTCCTGCTGTATGTAAAGGTTTGGTTGTCTGCATGAGGTAAAAAAAAATCTGTTGTCCTCGAAATCATTCAACAACTCATCACTGCAAAATGATTAACCAGTGTAATGAAAAGACTGTCTGGATCTTTCTCATGTGATTTTAGTCAACTCTCAAATGTCAATATTTATTGTAAATTACAGTAAAACCTGCTCTAACGACTGCCTGTCTATAACGACCGATTTTTAGTTTCCCTGTGAGATTTTACTATATAAAGACCCTCTGTATAGCGACCACCTGTCCAGTGTGACTAACGACGGGTGATTTTGGAATGGCGGTCGCTCGTTTGTTTTCTATAACGACTGATTTCTGTCAGTGATCTGCTCTCAGCAGTCATCCTTCGTAAAAATGGAAAATTATCATAAAAAACGTATTTACACCCCTGAAGTACTAAAATATTGGTAACTAATTATTTATGGTGATAATGCATATAATTTAAAAACAAACTAGCTTTTATAAGTACTTCAAGTTTAGAACTCAAAACAAATTGTCCCAAATGCATTGAGGCAAAACTATAGTCGACCGAACATAGAAGCAGGTCCCTGATTATGCTATATATAAACATATATTCTATCACCCTGCATATCTTTTGCATATTAGCCTTGTAACTTTGTACTGGAATTGGCTCAGTTTTCGTATTAAAATTGTTTTTTTTTTTTTTTTTTTTTTTGTGTTTTCACATAGGATTTCCATCTTATTGAATGAAAACAACCTGAACTTGTTTTTCAGCTGTAATTCTGTTTGGTGAACCAGTGAGATGGGAGACAAACCTGCAGATCATCATTGATGTTCTACTAACCAATGGGAAACCCATGTATGCACCCAGGGAGATTCCATATCCCCATATGCCTGTACTTGCCTGCAACATGGATCTACTCTGGATGGCGGAGGCATGCATGCCGAGGTGATGAAAAATATACATTGTCTTAAGTTGTATAAGGCATGGCACATGGCTTCTTCAATCATTAATTCGTACCATGTTATAGATTGGATGTCCATATAACTAGCTATATACACTAAAACTATACAAGACCTGCGGAAATTAATTTTCTCTAATTGTCCTTGAAATCTACTGTAATAAATAAAAATTTATGATACGGTCTATATAATTATTTTTTTTAATTGCAGGATGTTGCTACTTATTGGTCAGGCCTTAGTCCCTTCAATATTCCTTATACTTAGAAAATGCCTTAACGTCCAATAGGAAAGCATTTTTAGACTTTAAGGGAACTTCCTTAACTTGAGGTTTTTCTGAAATCCAAGAATGCTTTCTATGTGATAAGGAACTGGGGTCTGTTGTCATGAGATATGTCCTTGCACTCAATACCCTACACTACACATCTATGAGACATTAGATGACCATGTCTAATATTAGCTAATGTTATGTAATGGGTTTGTCATGACACTTATTAAAAAGGTAGTTATATAGGATAATGCTGTGTAAGTTAAACATTTTCCAAGCTATGACAGTGAAAGCTCCAGCTGTGAAATTCTTGTCTGTCTTAATCTTAGGCTTATTGTAGATTTAACATTTAAGTCTTATCATGAAGATTTAGATACCTTGGTCTAACCATGTAAAAGTAGAAATTCATTTTTTGTATCGTTGAAAGTCTATGCCTGCCATCATCTTGTTCGGCTGTTTCGAGTCCAAGGGGCCCCACCTATAACTTTGGTTCAAAATCAGGGATTTTTTATTGATTTTTGTCACCTGATGGACCTTGATCCCAATTCCCCCTCCCTGCCCTAGAAATAATAGTTACATCTTCAATAATTAAAGAGGCTTGCCCGCAGAGAGATCAGAAAAATTGGCTAATAGAAAAAGATTTTTTACACATGACAGATTGTTGGAATTGTTGAGTTTTTCATTTTATTTTCCTTATAAAACGCTGAAAAGTGATATTAAAACCTCGTTTTTTAAATATTATTTATTTAATCGCAACCCGCAATAAGTCCCCGCTATAAAGTGGAGTCTAATTTGATTGACACATCAAAGAAACAAGCACGTGCACAGTGCCGCACAGTGATAACTTCAAAGGCAGCGGCGATTTACAAAGAAGATTTGCCGTTATATTCCATACATTTCCCTCTCAGGTTGAGTTTTAAAACGTCTTTTAAATACATATTCTGTAATTGTTTTCAAGAAATAAAGTCGGAAAGCCTCTAATTTTGTCACATAGAAACGTGTACTGAAGTTTATTTAGTGATCGGAGATGTGCCGTTTACCGGTCCGTCTGCGGGTAAGCCTCTTTAAGTAAACGTTAGATTAAAAATGTATTATGAACTTTATTTTTATGAAGCCATATTTCATAGCTGACACCATGATCATACACGTGAGAATATGTATTATTTAATCATTAAGTAGGTGATTCATGGTTATAACTATTTTGTTTTATTTATTACTTCAGGTTTGGACATGGCTGTTTCCTGACCTGTTTAGAGCATCTATATATGGTAAGTGACAAGAAACTTTGGTTTCTTGGTAAGTGGAAACACACACTGTGACAAGAGACTTTGGTTACTTGGTAAGTGGAGTCCCACGCTGTGACAAGAAACTTTGGTTACTTGGTAAGTGGAGTCACACACTGTGACAAGAGACTTTGGTTACTTGGTAAGTGGAAACACACACTGTAACAAGAAACTTTGGTTTCTTGGTAAGTGGAGTCACACATTGTGACAAGAGACTTTGGTTCCTTGGTAAGTGGAGTCACACATTGTGACAAGAAACTTTGGTTCCTTGGTAAGTGGAGTCACACACTGTGACAAGAAACTTTGGTTACTTGGTAAGTGGGGTCACACGCTGTGACAAGAAACTTTGGTTCCTTGGTAAGTGGAGTCACACATTGTGACAAGAGACTTTGGTTACTTGTTAAGTGGAAATATACTAACAAGAAACTTTGGTTTCTTGGTAAGTGGGGTCACACGCTGTGACAAGAAACTTTGGTTACTTGGTAAGTGGAGTCACACGCTGTGACAAGAGACTTTGGTTACTTGGTAAGTGGAGTCACACATTGTGACAAGAGACTTTGGTTCCTTGGTAAGTGGTGAATCCTGTGTCTGATCACCATCAATGTTTACTATGGACTGCTTTCTTGTATACAAAACGACTGAATTAATTTTTTAAAAATGCTGGATAAAATATAAAAATAGATACAGAAATTTCACTGTTTTATTAAATGGAAGTTTGTTGTCCTATTATAAGCTATTACATGAAAAACAGTCTGTAAAGGCACCACTTTTAGAAACAGCACATGATACAATAGAAATAATACCTTATCTTAGCTTGTTATAGTAAAATTGATTTGTAATATGTATTGGGGGATCCATTCTTTATCTCTCACTGTAACAAAGAAACAAACACAAGACTAAGTGTTACCTTGTGTTATATTTGTGTTGGTGCTGACTTTGACATCTATATCAACATGTAGCGCAATTTCTCAGAAAGTATTAATTTAAGTGCTTTGGTAACCTCATTTGGTAAAAATAGAAAGATGAGAGGTTGAGCAAGTAAGATTAAGACAAAGCTATACATTTTACTTGGATTACAATGGATGATCCAGGTTTTGGTAAAAAAAAAGAAGGATCAGTGAAAACTTATTCAAAATAATCTTAATCTGGAATTTTGTACACAATTTTAGTAAATTATGTACAATGTTGCACATACTTGGTGTAGTATGGTAAAGTGAAACCCATGGTAAATTGATACATGGTTCACTTTACCATTATGGTGAAGTGAACCCCCCACACCCATGGTAAAGGGAAGCATTTCACTATTTTCTTACTAAATCACTTTTTCACCAAATTCTTTTTATATTACCTTGTTTCATCCTCTAAACACATTAACACACAAAAAATGTCTGGGGCTCAGGAAATTTAGGGTGGGGCAGGGCACTTCACTTTACCATATAATACAAGTTTTAGTTCATTCAATCAGTTTCTAAATTTTTAACATGTTTTGGGAGTGTCAAAGTACAGTCAAACCTGTCTATAGCGACCGCCCAAGGGGAGACAGAAAAACGGTCACTATAGACAGGTTGCCTTTATAGACAGGTCAAAATTATTGCACCAACCAATTTACTTAAACCTGCCATAACATTTTTCATTGAACAGCTAGGGCATTCAGAAGACCAGTCAGAAGTTAAATAAATGCATAAACTTTATAAATCTGAAGGGTTTAATATTTAATGATTTGTGGACCCAAACACAAAACATAACTCAAAATGGTCTTATGGATAATTTTTTTTAAATATTTTGTTCTAAAATAATGCTATATGTATCTATCAAATTATCTCCCTTTCTTTCATAAATAAAGAATACACAATAATTAATAAATTAATTATATTTGTGTTACTACTAATTATTTTGTGTTATAGTCTTACTTCTTAAAACCTTTTTTTTTTTTCTGACCCAAATTGAAATCCGGATATTTGTGTCAGTTTACGACTTTTTATTAGTATTGACTAATTAAAGATGGCGGCAGTACAAACGCTAGTACCGACAGCTACGATTAAGAAAGACATTATTGGCTTTCATGTGAGTAAATCTTGTTGACAGATATGACCAGTGTTTGTTATTGAAGTGATGTATCCTAGTTGTAATCACAAAATTAACTGACCGTGTCAAATGAAGCCACCTGTGCACAGTTGTAATGTAATACCGACACGCATGGTGACCCAACTCCTCTCTTACCGAACCCCAGGCCAGGGCAGCTACAGTAATTATAGGCTAACAGGTGGTAGGGGTCTTTTGTTTATATACTCAGGCCAGGGTTGTGGTGGTCCTTTGTTTGTATAATCAAGCCAGGGTCGATGTGTCTGAATTTTCCGGGGATTTTATGAGGGATGACTGCCGAGAGCAGAAGATGGCCGACAGAAATCGGTCGCTATAGAAAACAAATTAGCGACCGCCGTTCCGAAATCACCGGTCGTTAGCCACATTAGACAGGTAGTCGCTATACAGAGGGTCGTTATATAGTAATATCTCACTGGGAATCTTAAAACCGGTCGTTATAGACAGGCAGTCGTTATATACAGGGGGTCGTTAGAGCAGGTTTGACTGTATTGATAACAAGATGTATAAAGTTCAATGGAGTTCTTGTTTTCCAGCATTAGTCATTCTATTCATTTAGTTTATATCATTTTGCAGAAGAGTTAGTGTGAAAATAATATTTGATGTTGTCTCTTTTAGAAAATAACCGGCCGAGAATTAAAGTATACTGGGTTGATAGGGAAGCCGAGTGGAATAACATATCACCATGCCGACTCTATACTTTGGCACCAGGCCAAGAGCCTAGGAATCCGACAACTAGACACACTTTATTGTATAGGGTAAGTTTTTCATGTGGAGATTCTGGGTTGTCTTTGGTGAAGGGGTGAAGATCCGAGGTTAGTGGTTGGATTTCTAACTGGAGGGGATTGTGTTTCTCAGTAGGCTGAGATCATGAACTTTCCTGTACAGTTGTGACTTGATGTTGTGGAGAAATGTAAAATCAGTCAAAATTAAAAAAAAAAAAAAAACAATTTGATATCTACAATAAGACTTTCCTAAGACAAACAGGTTTGATACAAATTTCTGCCTTTACTAAGTGAATTAAAATCCTGAATTCAGCTGAACATTGTTATTCTAAGAAAAACATATTCAGATATAGCAAAATATTTCCTCTGGTCTCATGGAATTCTGTATAAACAAATATCACTGACAGTGTACCTAATTGGTTTTCTTCTGCTTTTTTGAAAATTATTCATTTAATAATTGGATAGCTTGAAATGTTTAAATAAATAGCCTCCAAATTCATTTTCTGAAACTTCTTTAATTTTGTATCATTATCTAATCTTTTTTGTAGGGATAATCCAGAAACAGACATCTATGGTGCTAACTTGTACAACAGGTATATCACAAAACGACAAGAGGAACAAATGTTAAAGGTCAAAGTGCAGAACGCAGCAGGTGGAGTCGCTCACCTACAGGACGTGGACAGTGACGATGACATGGAAGGTCTAGTTCACTACACGGAGGATAATGAAGCGGGGCGACATTTCGCCCGTAACTGTCACTCAATTTTAGTGTGTACAGGAGTGTATTGCTCATCTCGGGATTATGTCACCTATGATTCTAGCCAAATGTCCAATCACAATCACCGCGACTTTGTACTCGACCCTGAACTCAAACAACCCAAAATTGTGACTGCGAATGTGCATGAAGCTGTCAAGTTTGTACTGCAGAAAGAGGGCTTATCTTGATCACAGCACAACTATAGGCTCTTCTCCTCTCCACTTAAAATGTTATCAATGTTGCTTTCAATGTGTGTATTGTTATTTCTCCCAAAGAAATATCTTAGGAGATACGTTACAGTAATATTGAGTAGATACGTTAAGTAATATTGAGTATTTCTATTTATTTTTTCCCCATGTGTCACACGATTGTGTTTAAGTAGGTTTTGTGATTGGTCATACGCACACAAATATACACTTTAAAAAAAAAAAATTTGTGCAGCTCTAGATCTGTTTGTCATGAGGGAAAAAAATTTTTTATGTTTCACATGTTTCATTAATTGACTGTAGTCTTGATTTACAGATCAATAAAATGATGCAGTACCCCTGGTCACATGACACTTGGTCGTTATCTACTCAAAAGCAGCTTTTAAACTCCTCATCAAAGTTGGAGAATATAGATACATTGTACATACATGAATTCGAATCAGGGGGTCTAGATCTGTCACTCCATAACTTAGATACTTTCAGTGTGTCCCAAATATGATTCCTTATCGGTATCTTATTAAACATTGTATTAGTTGTTTGTGTACTTGCATTTAGAAAACAAACAAAAAAATTGTTCCTTTCATTTCAATGACTTTTCAAAATTCTTATTTAATAGAAGTCCTAGTATAAAGATTTGAGATTTGGATATTGATTTTATTAAAAACTAACATGCATGTTTGTTAATGGCACAAACAGTCACTTATCATCTTCATGTGTAAAAATATTAAGATATGAAACTAACCTTTAACTATTAAAACATTAAAGAGTTATCACCAATCTGATTATAACAACCTTGTGTTATTCTATATGTGAGTACATTTATTTTTCTGTCATTGCAAATATCAATAAACAATGAATATTTCCATACCTATATCAGATCTCAGAAGTAGGCTTTGTATGATTTGAACATCCTATGAATTAGATACTGAGGAATATTTCCATACCCATCAGATCTTAGAAGTAGGCTTTGGTTGATTTGAACATCGTAAGAATTAGCTACTGAATACCTTTTTAATTGACTGCTTTTGCAATTTGTTTTGCTGGTGATAGTTTTACTATATTTGTCTCCCCAACAAAGTTTTTAAAATCATTCAGGTCATTGTAGCTATCCCCTATCCTTAAGTGTGTTTTGAAGGTTCCAGATGCTGATAAAATTGCTTGATTGCTCACATATTTTGGACAGAAAGAAGGAAAATATTTTACTAGCATTTAAGAAAAATATAAAGTAAGTTTGAGAAGCAGGGAAAAAGACACTGCATTGACTCCCATTACATATTCACACTTAAACATTGATCATGTGACTTATCATGATCATGTGACTTATCATGATCATGTGACCACAAGGACTTACTTTGAACACATATTTTTTTGTATCCATTTTTTTGGTAGGGGGGGGGGGGGGGGGTTGGGGGGTTGTCTCCCTCACTCTCACTCTCATGATATTTCTGGCTAGGCGATTGGGTGCCGTAGATCTTGAGTTCGAGGCCCGGTCAAAAAGTTATCTTCCTTCGTCATTTGTGTTGCTAAGTTATGTGTTTATATATATAAATATTAGGTCATGAAAACTAAACTAATTTTCTACTCGTAATTCAAATTTGATAAGTTGAAGGCTACATGTATGATTTTGCACTGTAGGCATATGGTAGATTTTGATGGTCAGGTGATTAGTCCTGGTGGGGTAAAGTTAAATATGACCTCATTTTAAGGACGGATTCCAAGTATTGGCCAGTAACCATGTTGGTTGGAGGAACAGGTATATCTGGCTTTTGGGAGTGGCTATCACAGCGTAGAGAAGCTACTTAATTTAGGTGTTAGGCAGATGTATTATCACAATGTTTAACTGTTTTATTTAAGGTGACAACAATAGATCCAACAACACAGTTAATATAGAATATATATTACAGTAGTTTTATTAAATTCCAGATATTTTTACTTAACTTTATGAAAACTTACAGACTAAATATTATAAGTGAAAATGTACATAACAAGATTGTGATAATGAAACATTTTGTATGAATTGAAACAGTTTTTGTAAATTTCTAACCAGAAGATTTATTGTACTTTACTAAACTGAAACTAATTGTGGTAGAGACATTATGAAACAGATACAACTGTAGTGTACATTTTTTTCTTTTTTTCTTCCCATGCATTGACGTTCTTTTGATTTCTAAACACAATGGTTCCTATCTTCATTTTCATGAATCTTCTGTTGATTTTATCTGTAGAGATTCATCAATAGATCAACTTATTTATATAAATATAAACTTTATTTTAAAATATTTAAGTCCTAGACCAAGCCAAAAACAGTAATCTATAGTCTACTTGATAGATCTATGTTTTTACTTATGGCAAGTTCACATTTGACCAGAACAAGATTTTTGTGGCATTTATTATTATCTATTTAGTGAAAAATGTTAATGGTTTTGTTGTGGGTTTTTTTCCATGTAAACTTGTGTAATACTTTGTATAATTTGATGCTGTGTCAGGGAGTGATACCGAGATAGCATTGTTAATCCTCAGAATGTATTATATAGTGGGGACATAACAGGGGAATGTTACAGATTTAAATTTTCAGCTTATGAGTTTGAGTGTGAACAATTTTAACAATATAATCTAGTAGAATATTTAAGGTGTTTTTAGTAACTACAGCCTTCCTAAGTCTGACTTGTAGATCTAGTCCATAGCAACATGCATAGTCAGTTTGCGATAATACAGAGTGTATTTAAATTTTGGTCATTTTTGTTGTTGTGAGCAATTTTGGTGAACAGTAAGAAAATCAAGGGAAAGAGAATTGAGAATATCTAGACTATATGTTGTAAGATTTTAAAAGAAGATACTGGACGGGTAACAATATGTCCGTAATTTATGAAGTTTGATAAACACTTACTTCAGTATTGTATTTTTTTTTTTTTTGAAACTCTGACCAAGTGTAATCAAAATCAACATTTTATGGAACTTAAAAGTATTGTTTGAGCTTTGCTGTTATTTTCTGTGTAGAATATGTTTATTCTCAGTATCTCAGTTTGAGGACCCGTCTATACTTCAGTCTTTAAGTGTCGTTACAGTATTTCACTTTGCCGTACTGTTGTGAACATCCTCATTTGATTACAGTAGTCACACACATACTGTGGAAATTTCATCTTGGTTTATGATAATCAGAAGCTTCCTTTATCTTTAGCATTGCGGAAAATGCCGGCTTTTAAACTCTGGAATTCCTGAACATATTTAAAGAGGTTTATATATTAGACCCAGATTGAAATAATCGTTGATGTTTTTAAGATACATTTGGGTACTGGATGTGTCAGTCAAAGTAATCACACATTTATTGATGTCCCAACGAAAACATACTCATTGATATTTATTTCAAATGATTTTGATAATGAATTTGTTAGTATATGCTTTGCATAATACAAAGTATGAAATTTGAAGTTTCTTGAATGAATAACAAATATATATAGATATTTGTTTATGAGCATTATAAGTAAGATTTATTGAAAATGTGTGATTGTGGTATTTTTGTGTGAGACCATCAGTGTGAGGTTTCAGATGCTGGTGTTCAGAGGCATACAGTTCATCTTATATATACACACGTAGATTGATTCTTAGGAGAGCTGGAAACAGCACACACCAAGGTCTGTGTACAGTTTTATGTACTTGTAACAAAATAATCCTAGAACAAGGAGACAATATTTTTACTGACAATATTTAATACTCCTCCTAAGATAAATGTTAATGCAATAGATATGTGTCCATGTAAATAGGCCAGAAAGAGAGCTCCTAGAGATTGGTGAAACAGTATTTTACTCTGTCTGGTAAATTATTTGTTACAGATTGATTTGATTTTAATTTATTGGTTATCATTTTGTGGATGACTTATACATTAGATAGCTCTATATAATTTAGGTATGCAAGTTTTCCCCAAAATCTATTCTCTGTGATCAGTTTCAAATCTATTGCATTTCCATAATGACCTCATGTTTGCCTTCAAACTGAATTCATAGTGCTATGAATGACATGATATTATCTGTTACGATATCACAATGGATATGGGTGAAATTACACATGGCAATACAGACTTGATGATGAGTGTATCCACTGCATCACATGATAGTCATGTGATCAAATATCATTAAAGTTTATTAGTACTTAATATACAGTTTATCAGAATAACAAAAGAGAACAAAATGGAGGTTATAAGGGGGGATAATCCACACCAATAAATTCTTCTTTGATAAAAGTTTTATTTCTTAATTTTGGGCAAATGGTAATTGTTTTAGGGTGTACCTGTAATATTTAATTCTCAAAAATATTAATTATGACAGGAAGAGGTCATTTGTTATAATTATAACAAATGTTTTTTAAGTCACATAAATAGATTTTCCATGTTAAGACATTGTATTTGTATCCCATATACATGTATTTGTGTGGTGTAATACGAGAGAACATTAACATCATATTACTAGCTCCGTTCAATCAGTTAATCTAACAGTATACATTCTGTGAATCAAATACGATTACATAAAATTGCACGAATAGTTTACAGCATTTTCATATTTTGTTTTACAAGATACTCCAGAGTTAAGGTAAGAGCACATTAGAGTAAAATATGTATTTCCTTCTACGAGACAATCTAGTGATGACTTTAGATATTATCTATATACTACCTATATAATAAATACTATAGTTATCCTACAATATAAAGGACTTGATCATATTCGTTCAAGTGCTGTCTTTATTTATTTTCCATCCTTGAACATGAAGGATTTGATCCTTTTGGTCGAATGGTGTCTGTATTTTTCCCACCCCTAAAAAACCTGATCATATTGATCAAGTGTTGTCTTTGTATTTTTCCCATCCCTAAAATACTTGATCATATTAGGTCAAGTTCCAGCTTTGTTTACTCCAATCCTTGAATATAAAGGACTTGATCATATTAGATCAAGTGTTGTCTTTGTTTATTTTCTATACATTGTTGTCTTTATAAGAACTCATAGTTGTTACTATGTATACGTTTAATAGTTTGACACATCGAGTGGACAAGCAAGAATGTATTTTTAAGAATATTAAAATTTGTTTTTAAGTTATGTAACACTTTGTTGATTTCATTTTTATGTGTTGATCGGAAGGACAAAGCGTCAGCCTTTGGAATATGCAAACTCAAGACATACCAGAAATGTATGGGATTCACAATAACATACCTGGTAGTTGGTAATTTTTTGCTTGTTTGCTAGGTTTATTGCCCGTGAACTGCCAAGGTTATTTTGAGGCGGGGTCTCCTTGTAGTAGTTGGCGACTACCTCACTGAACAACATACAGGATGCCCGATACATGCCATCCACCACAATAAGGGTAAAGTGTCTTGAAATAACCATGACTGCACGGACCGGTCTGTCTCTCAGCTTCCTGAGAAACAAACCTACAGGGGTAGGAGGAGTTGAGCTAGTAATGGACTTTTATGACATTGTGAATGGATTGTTCAGCAACTAGCCTACAATTTCATGCACAAGGCTATTGCTGTCCGTGTAGCTGGTGGTTCTCTCTGTAAATATGGTTTGCTGTTGGAGGCAATAGTTCTATGGAAAAAGCTAATCCACTGGAGTGTTGATGTTGACTGTATACTTCCAATTTCAGTTATCAAGAGTATTGTTCAGTATATTAACATTTGCGCTACAGTGACACCATGTAAACCTAGTAAGTTCTGGTTTGGGTTAAATACAAACACGAAATATCACTCACTAGCTAGAGTGGTTTGGTTTTGGTTTATTTTGTTAGCTCACCTGGTCCGAAGGACCAAGGTGAGCTTATGCCATACCATTGCGTCGTCCGTCCGTCCGTCCGTCGTCCGTCCGTCCGTCAACAATTGACTTCTTCTTCATAACCACACATCAGAATTTGACCAAATTTGGTCAGAAGCATCCCTATGGGTAGGGGACTCAGAATTGTACAAATGATGGGAGTGACCCCCTGGGGGCCTCTGGGGCGTCGCCAAAAGGGGTCATTTTTGCGCTATTGATATAAACGACTTCTTCTCTGAAACCAAGCAATGGCTATTACTCATATTTGCCTGGTAGCATCACTATTGGGTGGGGATTCAAAATTGTACAAATGATGGGGCTGACCCCCCAGGGGCCTGAGGGGCGGGGACCAAATGTGGTCAATCTGGCTATATTGATATAAACGACTTCTTCTCTGAAACCGAGCAATGCCTGTCATTCATATTTGCCTGGTAGCATCACTATGGGGTGGGGATTCAAAATTGTACAAATGATGGGACTGACACCCCAGGGGCCTGAGGGGCGGGGCCAAATGTGGTCAATCGGGCTATATTCATATAATTGACTTCTTCTCTGGAACCAAAGAATGGATATCTCTCATATTTTACTGGAAGCATCACTATTGGGTAGGAATTTGAAATTGTACAAATGACAGGGCTGACCCCCTGGGGTCTGAGGGGCGGGGCCAAAAGGGGTCAGTTTTACAGAATTGATATAAACGACTTCTGCTCTGAATCTAAGCAATGGATATCACTCATATTTATCTGGTAGCATCCCTATGGAGTGGGGATTCAAAATTGTACAAATGGTGGGGCTGACCCCCAAGGGGTCTGAGGGGCGGGGCCAAATGGGGTCAATTTGGCTCTCTTAATATAAACGACTCCTTCTCTGAAACCAAGCGATGGATATCGCTCATATTTGCCTGGTAGCATCACTATGGAGTGGGGATTAAAAATTGTACAAATGATGGAGCTGACCCCCCTGGGGCCTGAGGGGCGGGGCCAAATGTGGTCAATTGGGCTATATTGATATTAGCAACTTCTTCTCTGAAACCAAGCAATGGATATTGCTCATATTTGCCTGGTAGCATCACTATTGGGTGGGCATTCAGAATTGTACAAATGGTGAGGCTGACCCCCCGGGGGCCTGAGGGGCGGGGCCAAGAGGGGTCAATTTGGCTGAATTGATATGAACAACTTCTTCTCTGAAACTAAGCAAGGGATATCGCTCATATTTGCCTGGTAGCATCCTTTTGGGTAGGGATTCAAAATTTTATAAAGGAAGGAACTGACCCCACTCTCCCCGGGGTGCAGAAGGCGGGGTCAAAAGGGGTCAATTGGTTTAAACAACTTCTTTTCTGAAAATAAGCAATGGATATCACTCACATTTGTGTGGTAGCATCCCTATGGGGTTGTGCCAAAAGTTAATTTTATTTCATGGATAAATGCATTTTTTGACATCAAATCCTCACGTACCCATATAAAATGCCTATGATATATTGACATAGCAATAGCAGTGACAAATATAGTTAATCATCATTCTTGTTTCATATCTCATGAAATCCAGGTGAGCGATACAGGCCCTCTGGGCCTCTTGTTTAATGTCCTAATAACAGCCAGGGTCATGTAAGGACATGCCTGGTTTTGGAGGTGGAGGAAAGCCGGAGTACCCGGAGTAAAAACACTGACCTGCAGTCAGTACCAGGCAACTGTCCCATATGGGTTTCGAACTCGCAACCCAGAGGTGGAGGGCAAGTGATAAAGTGTTGGGACACCTTTACCACTCGGCCACCACATTCCCCAGCTAGAGAGGAAGACTGAATAATGAAAACACTAATAAAGGAAACAAACTTCTCTCAATAATTTGATACAATGGATTTCTTTCTTCTGGTTTTCACATTAGATGTTCTGAACAACAGAAAATGTAAGGGGAAAGACAATCGGCTACTAAGCAGCTTAACATTAACTATCAACGCCCAGTCCTTATTTACAAGTAAATGACTATCTCAACCAATTTGTAGTGAGGGTGTAAAAATGCCGAGATTAAAAGCTTGTCTAGAATAGGATCTAGATTACACAGACTGGTTTTAAACAGGTCATATTGTTCCTTCCATTTCAAACTCTAGATACTGTAAATGTTGACATTGATGCAAGGGGAAAATGTATGCTAAATTGCTAAGTTCATTTGGCCACAAAACTTTCCTCCATGCATATTATTTTGTTACGTATGAGGTATTTATGGAACAGGTGAACAAGATAAATTTGCTAAAATAATCCCCGAGTAAATAGTCGATCTATTGTTATCGCAACATTAAACCCAGCAGAAAATTAAAATGATTACTGTAAGTAAACGGATGTGCAGACATTTGTCCCAAACAAGCTTCCTGGTCATAGATCGTGTGTATTTCATTGATAACTGACTGATGAAGAGGAAATCAAAACATGTTCAATTTACAAAAAAATATAGTTTAATACAAATTTTAAGCACTTGATTCACCAACAAGTCTTTATACATATTTATGTACAGAAATGTATAAAATTTATCGTCTTTCTATTTACATTACAAATGCATTTAACCTTACATTCACACATACACACATTCAAGTTTTCTTTATGGGGAATACAACAGGAAACACCTTTTTTAAGATGATTTAAGTTAAGTTGCTCTAGTACAAAAGTAATAATATGTTAACAGACAGTACAGCTGGTATCACCATAGAAACACAGTACAGCTGGTATCACCATAGAAACACAGTACAACTGGTATCACCATAGAAACACAGTACAGCTGGTATCACCATAGAAACACAGTACAGCTGGTATCACCATAGAAACACAGTACAGCTGGTATCACCATAGAAACACAGTACAGCTGGTATCACCATAGAAACACAGTACAGCTGGTATCACCATAGAAACACAGTACAGCTGGTATCACCATAGAAACACAGTACAGCTGGTATCACCATAGAAACACAGTACAGCTGGTATCACCATAGAAGCACAGTACAGCTGGTATCACCATAGAAACACAGTACAGCTGGTATCACCATAGAAACACAGTACAGCTGGTATCACCATAGAAACACAGTACAGCTGGTATCACCATAGAAACACAGTACAGCTGGTATCACCATAGAAACACACAGACTGTGTTGATATTCATTATACATGCATCACAGTTTTTGACAAACATTTCTATGGTTCATTACATTGTATGTTTGATCTGTGAGTTTGATAAAAATGTACATATCTTGTAAAACAATATTTTGAGACGAACATATCTCAAAAACACACAAATGTGATTTTTTTGTGTACAAAATTTGCATGTCATATAATTTATTTACGGAAATTTTAAGAAAAAAAAACATGGTACTGCCATGTTAATATAAACCAGTATATGCTATGATCATACCAACTCTATAATGACATATGATGTACATGTACACAAGTTCACTAACATACACACTATAATAATGTTAATTTTGTACATATCAGTTAACTTACACAGAAACATACAATCACACTATGATGTTGATTTTGTACTCACAAGCTCACTCACATACAAACACACCATGATGTTGATTTTGTACACATAAGCTCACTCGCATACAAACACACCATGATGTAGCTTTTGTACACACCAGTTCACTCACATACAAACGCAACATGATGTTGATTTTATACACACCAGCACACTATCATACAATCACACCATGATGTTGATTTTGTACACACCAGCACACTATCATACAATCACACCATGATGTTGATTTTGTACACACCAGCACACTATCATACAATCACACTATAATGTTGATTTTGTACACACAAGCTCACTACCATACAATCATACCATGATGTTGATTTTGTACACACAAGCTCACTACCATACAATCACACCATGATGTTGATTTTGTACACACAAGCTCACTACCATACAATCACACCATGATGTTGATTTTGTACACACAAGCACACTATCATACAATCATACCATGATGTTGATTTTGTACACACAAGCTCACTCACATACAAACACACCATGATCTTGATTTTGTACACACAAGCTCACTACCATACAATCACACCATGATGTTGATTTTGTACACACAAGCTCACTACCATACAATCACACCATGATGTTGATTTTGTACACACAAGCACACTATCATACAATCACACCATGATGTTGATTTTGTACACACAAGCACACTATCATACAATCATACCATGATGTTGATTTTGTACACACAAGCTCACTCACATACAAACACACCATGATGTTGATTTTGTACACACAAGCTCACTACCATACAATCACACCATGATGTTGATTTTGTACACACAAGCTCACTATCATACAATCACACTATAATGTTGATTTTGTACACACAAGCTCACTACCATACAATCACACCATGATGTTGATTTTGTACACACAATCTCACTCGCATACAAACACCATGATCTTGATTTTATACACACCAGCTCACTATTGTACAAACACACTAAGAATACACATGTAATATGAATGTAGATGATCATTTTGTACATACATTGTCACTAACATACAACCATACTTAGTAATCACTATCAGTATCTAACACACACTCTCAGTCCTCTGTACACCGCTATAAACCCATCATCTCCTTAGATTCAACCTCTTCTGTTTGAAGTGATTCACTGGCATATCTTTGTAAAAGCTCCAATTTCTTTCTTTGGACAAGGGCTTCTTCAATCTGAATGAAATAAAAATATATAAGTTGTGTCACTAATATTCACATTATTTTTGCTATATTTGCGGTCATTGAATATAGTGAGAGAAAAAAACCCAGCACACCAATGTATGTAAATATTTATTACGTAATGTTTACAAGATGTGGTCACATGAAATTTGATACCAGCAAACTATATTTAGGGCTGACATGGACAATTGTGAAATATTATCCCTGTAAAATTTCACGACTTTACAGTATGTTTCTACAACTATAGCTACATTTATATGCAGTGTGCACTCACTACAGCACTGCCCTTTGGGGTTATACTCTGCTTTTCAAACTATTTCTGCATAGTAGCCAATATATATTTTGGCATAAAATGAAAGAAGGGCCATAACTCTGTATGGTACAAGATAAATGTGGATTTATTTCAGTAAGTCATATCTAACAATGTCAAGAGGTACTAACATTGATCAGGCAGTTTAGGTGACATTCAAAAGATATACCTTAGCCAAAAAACAAAGTAAACAAAGAATAATTACGCTGTAAATAGTGTTATATGAGACAAAAAAGAGAAACTTGCTATAAAAATTGTCTAGGTTGCACTTGGTAGGTGCAAGACTCTGACAAGGCAACAGAGATATCACTTTCACCTATTGCTAATGCCTAGTAATGGTGTCTACACATCAGAGGATATAGTAGATGATAAAACAAATGATTACCTCTTTTTGTGACGGTACAGGAACATGAGCAATAAAATGTTGAGGTTCTTCCTCAGCTTTTGTGGTCTCCATTTCTTCTTCCTCAATCTACAACAGAAAACACCCCCATTGTTAAATAATTAATGCTTGCATGATTAAATCCAAAATTACTACTTTTTATAACAAGTTCAATTGATCCCACTTATTATGATATCCTGGTAATCATGCTTCCAGATTTTCTTTACATAAATTACATAATGTGTACTCCTTATTATGATATCCTGATAACTATGCTACTAGATTTTCTCTACATAAATTACATACATGTAATGTGTACAGTTTATCATGATAAGGTCTGACATGAATGTCCAGTAATTTTAATATTGTTTGTCCTTCTTAATATTTTAGTGAGCTGTAGCTCCAGGTAAGTGTTTGACACCTGGACAAGTCATTAAGACACTTACTAATGATGTGCCCAAGGTCACCAAAATATATATTGATCTTTGTCATGAGGTCATAATACTGCACAACAGTAGAGTATATGATGAATAAGATTTTACCTCCTCCTGCTGGTACAGAACTGGCTCGTCGTCCTCTTCCTCTCCCTGGTCACCATGGTTACCATTAGCGCGAGCTTCCTGTTGTTCTTTCCACTCTCTCACTGCCTTTGCAATGGCTGTGGTATGTATAACGGCATTATGTATAATCAAACTGTCATCTTTGACATTAAATTTGTACAGAATACAATTATGTTTTTTGGATTATTAATAGAAAACTAATGGTCTATTCTATTGATAGCTGAATTGTATGAAAGTGGTAGCAGTCAAAACAAAATAAATGATAAAATTCGTGATTTTCCCATTCACTACTGAGAAATCTGGATTGTTACCAATGATGATGTTACTGATATGGATTCAGGCACCATCAAGCTGGGTACAACTGAACTGTTTGTGTTCTCAACACCAATAGTGAATTACTCATTTTGAAGATTTGAAAAAATCATGATTTAATAACAACAATAATTGTTGTTTTCCTACATTTGTTTAACAACGGAGTGGATTTATAATTAATAGCTGGATGTAAAAGTGATTACAAGTGACATTAAATTGTGGAAAAGAACTAATAAATATAATTTTCAAGATGGCTACAATTTTACTGCAGGATATCCAGCTTTAAGATCAGGCCCCAATTTCATCAACATTCCAATGGAAAGCATTATTGGATTTTAGGGAAGTTAATTCACTAATTTTTTCCCCCTTAAATCCAATACATGAAATGCATTCTGATGGAAATTGCAAGGTAAGGGACATTGATGAAACCAGGGCTTGATCCTATATACTGGTGAAAAGAACTCCTGGTATTTGAATATGTCTATCTTCTAAACATCACCAGAAAGCAACAAGACTCTGCTCTGCTGTTTGAGATTTAAATGACAGAGCAGAGTCTCCTGGGTTTTAGACAATGTCCTTTTAAGTGAGTCTCCTGGGTTTCAGACAATGTCATTTTAAGTGTGTATACCTTCTTTTTCTATTTCCTGTTCTATCGGTACGATGATACCATCATCTTCATCTCTGTAACCATAGTAATCAGCATCAATGTCCTTCATCATCTCAGCCCGAGTTTTCCGCAGCATGGGAGGTGCTTTAACAAAGAATTTACTTATTATTAAAGATCTTTATTAATAAAATAAAATGTAATCAAATGAACCTCATAATTCTGATGTTTAAGTCACTGAATAAGAACAGGCACAAAAAGGAATATCAATCTAGAAAAAGACATCAGCTGTTGACTTCAAGTGAGATCAAGTTGTTTATCAATTTTGAATTTTTTGACTCATCAGTATCACACTTATAATATACATATTCTCATATCATTGACAATATCAAATAAATACATGAAAAAATGATACACTTGCCAAGCATCACATATAAGTGTGATGGCTCGGAAACTTTTTTACTTGTATAATGGGGGTTCCTTTTGGTGGAAACTTAATACAATTTAGATCAAGTCTTCAGAGGATATTATTCAATCAAGTGATTGGTATCAATAATCAACACAATGTAGACATGTAACCACATTTAATTTTTTATATAAATTTAAAGAGGCTTACCCGCAGACGGACCGGTAAACGGCACATCTCCGATCACTAAATAAACTTCAGTACACGTTTCTATGTGACAAAATTAGAGGCTTTCCGACTTTATTTCTTGAAAACAATTACAGAATATGTATTTAAAAGACGTTTTAAAACTCAACCTGAGAGGGAAATGTATGGAATATAACGGCAAATCTTCTTTGTAAATCGCCGCTGCCTTTGAAGTTATCACTGTGCAGCACTGTGCACGTGCTTGTTTCTTTGATGTGTCAATCAAATTAGACTCCACTTTATAGCGGGGACTTATTGCGGGTTGCGATTAAATAAATAATATTTAAAAAATGAGGTTTTAATATCACTTTTCAGCGTTTTATAAGGAAAATAAAATGAAAAACTCAACATTTCCAACAATCTGTCATGTGTAAAAAATCTTTTTCTATTAGCCAATTTTTCTGATCTCTCTGCGGGCAAGCCTCTTTAAGCAAACAAAGAGCATTAAAACCCAAATAAATAGGATAAGTGTCATACTATTACAACATTTTCCAAACTTTTTATTTAAATGACATTGTATGAAAATGTAAACTGGAGAAACCTACGTTCTTGTTCAAACAGTTCCTTGACCCCAGGAAGATCCTTTGCAGCTCCAAAATATCTGTTATAACAAGAAAACAAGGTTGTATTGACAGTCTGGTCTTATTGAGGAACATGATATATTATCATGTTTGTCCAGCAATAAACCCATGCCCAGCAATAACACTGTCCAATGTAAATTTATCAGGATAAGTTACTGACATGCTTGCCATATCAGTTTATAGTATATGGGGAGATGAAATGGCCAGAGCTGTACCAATAATTTGAGTATATTTCCCTTTCTGTATTGACAATGTAATCCACTAGGTCTCTGAATTGTAGGCGTGATGTCATGTTTGCATTTTGACAACCTAAATAGTCACTGATTTTTGTCTCAGTTTAATTGACAAAAAATATTGCCTGTTTCCTATTTCACTACCAACCATTATTTTCTGTGCTTACTCTTAACATTTTAAAACAATCTTCAATGAAGCACTGTTAAACTCATAACCTCCCATACCCTAATACAAATATTTTTTAAAACATATTTTTTATCTTCCCAGTACTTAGTATATTTTTTTTATTAAATAGAATAAACCAAACAATTTTTTTGCTTGGCCTCAGACATCAACAAACAGTTGTCATAACATTCAAATGACATACTTGTATCCTCTGTTTCCTGGTACCTCTTTTCCTTCCTGATCTAACATCTTTGGTCCAATTTTCTACAAAGAAAACCAAATTCCAATCTGATAACAAAGTTCAATACCCACAAATAGGTTTCTGCCATGAAGGAATTCATACACAAGCAGTTATGCTGAATCAAAATCTCGTTTTCCATATACAGGACTTTAAGGAGAAATATTATTGACAAATTTATTCTTCAGTCTGTAATTGATTTATGAATACAGGACTTAATTAAAAGCAAACTTAAGTCTACTCCTATACGTATATGAGGTCTTATTCCACCTGATTACATTGATGGATATTACGGTTACATGACAGCTTGTCAAAAGTTTCCTGTCATGTTAACCTCTAATATTATTGGAGTAACTTAAGCCCAGTCATATTCATTAGCAATCCTTACCACAATTGAAGCTTGACATACTGATAAAATTGTCCCTTGATAAAAAGTTCTCACATATTACAGCTACCTAAAGTTTGCTAGAATTTAAACCTTAATACCAAAAGTACTATTCCTATCATTTACAATTTGTTTCATCAAAATCTTTTAATTCAGGTGAAAATTTGTACTTACTCGATAATCGGGTCCATCAAGATCCTTGATGTGGTCTTCCCAGTGACCTTTCTCTCGTAACAACTTGTTAATCTCGTCATTGAGGTCTCGCAGTCGAAACTCGCCCAAACCAGCTGTTGACATATCAAATATCATTGTTATCTGCTACAGTTCTATTTGATAGTTCTCAAAAACATTTAATATAATAATCTAAACAGTCTGTATTTCTGATTTTTAATATAAGCATTAATTCTTATATGTCAATTAATATACATATTACAAAACAATGCATGATTATATATAAATACATGTAATGAAAAGATAACTGCTACAATATCTGTTATAATATTATGTATTGTTTATGTTTAGATAGTTATATAGAAAGGTCTTCAAATTAGCATCTGTGATACATATAACATCATAATATGAATTATAATGTTGAATAATCTCCAGACAATGTACATTTTAGATATGGATAAAGAGGCATCATTTTTACCTGCATCCATTATTAACTTCACTAAATATTTTGTTAATAAAAATATGATGATAAACATACTAAAGTAACGGTATACATTTCATTTTTTTAGTTATTAAGTATCTAAAAAATATTCCAAAGAAAATATTTTAAAAGCATATCAAGTGTTATGAATCAAGAAACACTGAAACTGATAAAAGTCAAATACCATTTTGAATTTGGGCAACTTTTCTTGAAATTTCTCCAATTATTTGTCTTCTGAACTTCTCTGCTTTCCTTAAATCCATGCATTCAGAGGCTATGTATGGCCGCCTTTCCTGAAACATACATATTATTTCACTTTCAGTTAATACATATTGATTAAGACGGTAAATGACATAAATGCATTTTTGGGGAAAATAAGAGTAAAATGCATTTGGAATCGGGTTGTTTTGTGCACCCAGTTAAATAGTCAGGAAAAATGCTGGAGGGTAAATGTTTTGATAAAAGGAGATAATTACATGTATTTCTATCAAGGGATGATTTCTTTGCTAGTGTGTCTTGTTAACTTAAAAGGGTTTCCATTTTACGTATAAGGGGGATAAATTGGAAGTGTCTTGTAGTAAAAGGATATTGATAAGGGGAGATAATTTGATAATGATCACTGATCAGCCTTTTAATAACAAAGAAGTTTCTCTTTAAACTCCATTACTGAGTATGATTTGGGTCTCACCTGTTCCTTATTATCACCAAGATGAGCTGCCCGCCACCTAGCTAAGGTTGTCCTGTAATTAAAAGCAAAATTATAGAAAATATAAAATCAAAAGAAAAGACCAATGTTTGATATCTATACATTTTTATATATACATCAATTTCTGATTACTTCCACCAGTTATACATGTAGATCATATAACATATATTCAATTGTGGAATTTCAATGAAAAGTTAAATCATCTGTTAATAAATACTGTAAGGAAAGAACTGATTATTAAATGTATCAAAATATTATGCACTGGTTTTTTCCACTTTTTATCATGTGATACAACTGACTTTGTGAGTTTAACCTCATTATGAATTTATAATACAAATCATTCCATTATTAGTGGTAACAAATAATGTGTCTCAAAATATAAATGTTGAAAATCATATATACTCACATAGCTTTTTCACTGTTACGAGCCTGTGGATAGAATAGAAAACAGAAGATGAACAAGCAAATTAGGGTCTATGAAATTTTGTCCAAGAATATGGAAATAAACCATATTATCTTAAATTATTGAAGTTTATACAGAACACATGATAAATTAAATTCAAATCATTAATCACTGCCTCCAATAGGGAACAACCCTGGACCTCTAGCTTACTAGTCTTATGCTCAGATGAAACACATTTCTAATACTTTATTCAACTTCAGTTCATAGGCAGAAAATGATGCTAATGGTGCATATATATAATAATTTTACATGGGGAAAGTTTCCATACCAGTGTGAAAGGACAGGGAAAACATTCCTGTCGATTGCATAGACAAGAATCAAACCTGGGTCTCTGGTGTGATAATAAAGCCACAGCTCTAACTCCTGAGCCAGAGAAGCATGCTCTGTTAGTTGGGTGACAAAGACCTTATCTAACACTATGTACAAGTCACACCCATACCTGTCAAGTTTCCTGCATTGTACTGGAGACTCCCGAATGCTCAATACAGAAATCAAATTCTCCAGTTTGAAATTAATGACCCGCCGTCACGCAGGTCCCAAATTTTATTAAATTCTCCAGTTTTCTCCCGCTTGGCCCAAGTGACATCCATTAACCCCAAGACCTTGTGTCATTGACGTAGCAAATTCAAATTGACACGATTTTGTCATGACGTGCATCAATTTGACGCTTCAAATTCTGACTAACACTAATACTAGTAGTAGTGCTGTATATAAATTATAAGTCTTAAAGGTTGTCCAATATACATACACAGATCGTGACCTAAATAAGGGTTGAAAAATGAATGTTTCTTTTTAGAAATCAAGTTTTGTTTTCGTTTTAAGTGCTATTTTGGACAAAATAATGGAAGTGTTAAATAAACATCTTCCCTTTTTGACCACAGGCACTTGTGGACTACGTGGATTGTTAATTTAACTTTTAAAATTTAATGAAAAATCACAATCGGACTCCAGTCAACAAATAGCTGCGATAACGTAGCGCTGGAAGACGGACGGACAATTTCTGCCGGAGAGCAGAGAAGGCAGGGTATGAATATTCGTTCTAGTCCACAAAGTACTACCTCAGATTTTTCTATCATACAAAATGGTGGTAGAGAATTTGTGTATCCCGAGCCGAGCCCGAGCTGAAGACCCGAGCCCGAGCTTTGGATATTTTCGTTTTTCTCCTTCATTACTGAATGGATTAAAGTGATTTTTTCTACAAAGATTTGATTTCAGGTTTTAAATCAATCCGTGTAAGTGGATTTTCATGAAATGTATTTTAACGTCCTAAATCGACGATTTTCATTTTTTAGGGGGAGAATTTGTGTAGCCCGCAATCAAGCGTGACTATTCATGTTTTTTGCTAATTATTTCCGATACATGCTATTATTTAGCTATATTACTAGATACAAACAACAAGTAAATATAGCTGATTCTAAAAATATAAATTTCAACATATATCTAATGTGACTTGATGTCAAATTTTGACATTTTTGTGACCGCGCCGACGATCAATGAACTCGCCGTGTTTACCGAGCTTTCACCGAGCCCGTGCTAAGGGCAGATAACTCTACCGATCCCGAGCTTTGTGACTGTACATTAGTAAAGCCTTTAGTGATATATGTGAATTGATTGTGATTAAAACATAAAAATTGGCTTGAGATTAAACTTAATTCCAATTGAGTGTTATTGTTAAGACAAAAAAATAAAATATGTATATTTATCGCACATTTAAAGTTATTAACTGAAATATCAAATTACAAAAATCATAGTATAGTGTAGTACTCTAGAGCTTATGTATCATTTAGAGGGTTATATTCATGAGTTAGCTATAGGTCCCGATCTTAGGTGTGTTTTAGGTATTCAGGAGTTATTGAATGAGTTTAATTTAGTGCTTCAAATAGAGTCTGACGAGAAGTTGTACATGTCTTACGACACAATATTTCAAATAGGGGATTTTTATGTTTCTGCTTTAGTATGTAGGCATGTCTTATTTCATGGTAATAAAACCATCCCAGTAGTTTTTTTCATTCACGATAAGAAATCAACTAAGATTCACGATATATTTAAAATAATTAAAATAAAAGGATATGGGCTCTTTGTAGAACTGCGTCCTCGTCGCAGAGCCCGGAAACATTCTTATACCAGAATGGCTAAAAGTTCTACAAAGCTCGGGATCGGTAGAGTTATCTGCCCTTAGCACGGGCTCGGTGAAAGCTCGGTAAACACGACGAGTTCATTGATCGTCGGCGCGGTTACAAAAATGTCAAAATTTGACATCAAGTCACATTAGATATATGTTGAAATTTATATTTTTAGAATCAGCTATATTTACTGGTTGTTTGTATCTAGTAATATTTCTCAATAATAGCATGTATCGGAAATAATTAGCAAAAAACATGAATAGTCACGCTTGATTGCGGGCTACACAAATTCTCCCCCTAAAAAATAAAAATCGTCGATTTAGGACGTTAAAATACATTTCATGAAAATCCACTTACACGGATTGATTTAAAACCTGAAATCAAATCTTTGTAGAGAAAATCACTTTAATCCATTCAGTAATAAAGGAGAAAAACGAAAATATCCAAAGCTCGGGCTCGGGTCTTCAGCTCGGGCTCGGCTCGGGATACACAAATTCTCTACCACCATACAAAATGCACTTTTTCTGTAGTCAGAAAAATCTTCAATGCCCTATTTCATTGTACAATCGCACAATTAAATCCAATACATACCATGATGTCTTTTTGTGGAAGACAATGTCACACAGCAGAGCTTGATATCTTTTTGGTTTACAACTTTCCACTAAAACTATCACCCTCCAAAACGGAAACGTTGTCCATATGAGAGTCGACGTCATGTACATGCTTCGACTGTGCAGTCTGCAATACGCTAACTTTAAGCGTTTACATGATTGTGCTCACAACATACGTAAACACATGAAAGCGAGCACACGTGTGTGAGTCGCATGGCTAAATCAAGATGGTGAGTTTAATAGGAGTGTTTTATGCATTCACAACTCCGTAGACAGACAGGGATACTTTCTTTATTTCCTCATGTTGACCGGGTGTGTTTTATATGGATAGGCCTGTCGGAGCCGCACTATAACACTGCACACAAAGGATTTTGTAATGGTCTAAATGATGAATGTTTTAATGATAATAACCCAAAATAGAGCCGAGATCAATATAAACATATAATACAAATATTATTATGTGATTATGTTTATTTTGATAATGTATTATGTTGATGTTGATCTCGACACTTTTTTTTGGTTGATTATTATGCAATCGTCACAAACCCCTGTGATGTATATCCTTCTAACGACCACATAGGGACATGCATGGTTGAATCACAGGTACTAACCTCGTCTGTCAATTCAAATGACAGAAAAGGCAAACTAGTACCTGTGGTCTTATATAATAAAGGCCAGAATCAGTCTACCTATAGCTAATTCTGGATAAATTTTTTACCATATATAAGCCTGTATATATGTCACACGAGTATTATAAATATGTGGATTATCTTCTTAAATTATGCACCAACGATGTTTAACATTTAAAACAGTTTATTGGACATAAAAACAGACACACACGGAGACAGTGACCTGAAATAAAAAGAACAATACCTAAAATACATACGGACACGTGTAAACGATGCCGACAATTACATTATTTAATACTTAACGCATTAAATATTCATTTAGGTATATTTTATATGTTTATATTATATTCTATTTTATTCCATAGTTACACTTTTACAATAAACAATTATAATACATTATTTTTACAATAGCTTTGAGTGCCTTTGACCCTATGGAGCCCGACCACGTGTATGTCATATGTTAAATATTTTAACATATTAAGGGCAAGATATTTAAAATGCAAATATATTAGTTAAATGTATTTTATATATCAAATAGCTAAAATACATTAAATATGTATTTATATTATTATTTTAAATTAAATAAACTTACCTAGAAGCACTGTGGCCATAAAGCACACAGGCTTATACCGGACGTGTGGCTTGTGTGGGGTCTATAGCCGTTGTGGCTGCACTCACCTGGGCAAGGCCCAGGTAAGGTTTTCCACGTGCACGGGTATAGGGTCATGCAGGGTCAAAGTGACACACTCAACCAATCCTTGCGCTCACCTCTCATACGTCACCATAACAACTATATACACAGGTACATAGGACATTATATGACACAGGGACTTGTACAAACATTATACACGATACACAGCGCAAGTATCTATACACACTTTACATGTACAGGTGTTGGTCAGACTATTAAAGTTTGACCACCGTGACATATAGATGCCTGTGGAATCCATTGGCTCAACAAGCAAGTTTTTGTAAATACATGTATAACTACTGTTGTAGAGGATAAGCATTTAAAAAGTGTCAAATGCCTTTCTGCTACAACATTATATATTGTAAATACGTTTTGAAGGGGATTTAATTTGAAGATGTCGTAGAATGAACATGAACAGAAAAGGCAGTTAAGTCATATCTCAACACAAATATTATCTACCGTAACACAATTTGTCTGTTAAAAAAATAGTAAGATGTGTCAATTAACTGACATAACCACATACATATCTATCAGGTTGGGCATACAACTGTAGATCATGCATTCAAGTAGCAGTTACTTTGACTTGCTGTAGAAACATGGTGTATATGAGCGTTAATGCATGGGTAAACACATACAAGTGTTCCTCATGTGTTCATGTATTGTATATTCACTTGTTTCCCTTGGTCATTCAGAGGTTAATTAAGGAATGTATGTACATGTATATAGTACCATTTCTTTGATTTTTATTTCTAATATTCATTAACCACAGCTGAGAAGACAAGCTAGGCTGCGGAGAGAGTTCATCTACAAAAAGTCAGAGGAACAACGGGACAGAAGCATACAGGATAAAAAACAGCGATTGAAGGCAGCACTAGAAAGTAACTAAATACAGTCGTAATATGTAAACAGCTGTTTAATCATGTTAAATTCTGTTTGTATTGTAATCCATGGCTAAATAAATATATGTACTAATAGGACAAATTAAACTTATACACTCACTGTCACACATTTAAGTTATTTATATATTTGTATACAGTATGAACAGATATAGAAGTTTTTAAAATATGGCAATTTATTATATAATTTTTTTTATAAAAAGTCAATAATATGGTAATTTATATGAATTTGTATGACTTTTTCAGGTGGTGATCCTATACCAACTGACTTGAGGGCGGATGCTGTAACCCTCCAGAAGACTTTGGCCTGGGAAGGACCAGGAGCAGATGGTTGGTTGATAGATGATAGTGCAGTTTGTTTATGTAAATTAACATTTTCAGAGATAATCTTTAAAATTATTATTTTCAAGGGTTGCTAGAAAAAAACACATCTGATTACTTTCCATCTCTATTTCACAAGGATTGACTGTGGAACAGCTTACATTGTCTGTGTTGAACCATGCGAAATGCAGTAAAAGAAATACTCCCAATAATACCGATTGATTTTGTTTGGTGCACAGGGGCTTGACATGTTATTATGGTCTAGAATGAAAAATTAACCTCAGGATCTGACTCCTGGATCACTTATTATTGATCTTGATGTTGGACCCTGGGGTTATTTTTTTTATTTTGGGCCATGAGAACGTGTCAAGGCCCCTGTGGTTTAATGATGTTGTTATTGGTGAAGTAAGTCAAAATGTAAAAGAAAAGAAAAATTAAAATTCAAGTTTGATATACAAACAAACTCAAATTATCTCCCCTGACATTTGTAGTAAAAGAGAAAAGTAAAATACCAGTTGTGAAAACAAAATGGAATTATCTCCCCTGACTCTTGTTATAGCCTAGATGTTAAAAAAAGCAAGTACACATGTATACAGCTTTATGTGAAACAGTGTGCTGAAAATTGTATGTATTTTGTGTTTTTAGGAAAAACTAGCAGGGTAGATGATGAGTACAAATGGGCTGGTGTGGAGGATCCCAAAATTGTTGTCACAACATCAAGAGATCCAAGTTCAAAACTCAAACAGTTTGCAAAGGTAATCAAATAATATTTACAGTCTTGTCTTGGACAATTTCACTATACATATTATATGTCTGACTGTTGTGATAGTTCTAGTCTGGAGCAGATGAAATATTTGGTTTGAAGGTCTGCTGTCCAGTGTCAACTTTTCCTTTTAAACAACTTTTCAATTACTTAGACCACAGGGTCATGATATTGGGTCAGTGTCATGCTGGTATGAAATTATGAATGGCTACCTAGTTTGTTCAGATGAATTGCATTGACCTACTTTCAAGGTCACAGGGTCATTTGGAATATTTTTGAATCTTTAAACAACTTCTTTTTATTAACCAAGAGGCAATGATATTGGACCAGTATTCTGGAATAAAGGCTACCAAGTTTGTTCATGTAAATGACCTTGATTTACTTTCATAAATGACCTGGACTTACTTTCAAAGTCACAGGGCTCAATTATGTTCAAATCTTTGAAAGACTTCTTCTAACCAAGAGATCCAGGGTCGTGATAATGTGCCATTATTGGCATGCTACATGTAGTTGATACCCATGGCAATATTTCCTGAACAATGAGATAATTATTATCACTAGGCAGTGACATTCGGTGTAATTGTTCCATGCCCTGTAATTGAGTTCATATATAAGGAAGGAATGTGGGATGTAATTGTAGATACTTAAATAAATCTTGAGCATTACATTTTGTTCTTGGCCGTATTGGCTTTGCTGTGTTTTGTCATAAGACCAAAGTGATGATTTAGTTCAATGCTCTGCTCTAGCTTATTCTTGAATTAATATACCCACACCTACCATATGTAGTACAACCAACCTCAGCTCTCTTCATTGAAAGTTGCCTTTTACTGGATTGCAGATAAAATTCATGTATGTGATGGCTACATAATTAAATATCTGTTTTATACAAGTGTCCAGATTAAAGAAGGTAGCATAAAAATTAATATATTGGGACCAAGTTGGCAGTTAAGCAAGATGAACAATCAATCTTATATATCAATAAGTATGTGATCTGTTTTAACAGGAGATCAAACTGATATTCCCTAACAGTCAGAGAATCAACAGAGGTAATTATGAGACAAAACAGCTCATGGATGCCTGTCGTGCCAACCAAGTGACAGATTTGCTCATGGTGCATGAACACAGAGGTGTTCCAGATGGTCTGATTGTGTGTCACCTACCTCACGGCCCCACAGCCTCCTTCACTCTGTCCAACGTTGTAATGCGACACGACATTCCAGACGTAGGCACCATGTCAGAAGCATATCCACATCTCATTTTCCACGATTTGTCTTCTAAACTAGGAAACAGGGCAAGTAATCTACGTAATCGGCAGTCAATGTTCCTCTGTTAATGATTGTTATTGATGATGTGGAATGATTCCACCTTTGATAAAGCTAATTCTATGGTGTCAAATTTGTTAGAAATCCTCCAAATTCCATGTTAAATCTATGAATATGAATTTTGTTTGTTTTTCTGTGATCATGAGATAGTTTCAATTACTGTATAGTCATCTTATTATATGCTTTGAAAATGAAAGATACAAAAAATGTACATGAATGGTAATGACTCTTCACAAAATTTAGGGAGTACATTAAAAATCTTGTATTTTATTTCCAGGTCAGAGATATTCTGAAATATTTATTTCCTGTTCCAAAAGAAGAAAGTAAGCGAATTATCACATTTGCAAATGACGATGACCACATCTCATTTAGGTATGACTTGCTCTGAAAATGTTAACTTGTTTTCTGCTTCAGAATAAAACACTTGGTTAAGGTGCTTACTTAACCTTCAGTGGGCGATTCAACAAAATGAGTGGATTATGTCTTTAAAACTCAAATGACCACATATTACCTGTTCCATATTAAGTGGCTTAGATGTACTGTGTACATGTTTTGGTGAGATTGTACATTTTATGTGTTTTTTCTAAAAGTACTTTGGGCGAGTCTACATGTACATGTGATTGGATTATAACCAAATTTGGTCAACATGTACATGTGATTGGATTATATCCAAATTTGGTCTACATGTACATGTGATTGGATTATAACCAAATTTGGTCAACATGTACATGTGATTGGATTATAACCAAATTTGGTCAACATGTACAGGTGATTGGATTATGACCAAATTTGGTCAACATGTACAGGTGATTGGATTTTGACCAAATTTGGTCTACATGTACAGGTGATTGGATTATAACCAAATTTGGTCAACATGTACAGGTGATTGGATTATAACCATATTTGATATTTGATGTACATGTCAGGTTTACATTGAATAGATTTACACTTTGCAGAGATTTTTGCCAACTCTGCCAATATGGACTCAGATAGTGCAAACTCACACATATTTTTTGATGCATGATAATGTATAAAATTCATCAATATTTATTTAATTTTGTTGGAACTGACCAAAGGTTTACCTTATATGGTCTGTTTTCTTCCATACCTGTACCTGGATGAGTTTATTGATAGTGTAACAGTTCTTCTTACATTCCGTCATTCCTATAACTTTTCAGACATCATATATACAAGAAAACAGATGGAGGCAGGAACATAGAACTTTCAGAAGTTGGGCCACGATTTGAAATGAAATGTAAGATATTCATTTAGGTTTACCGTCATGTGTGATTCTGAAATGTTTCATGTAACGGTATGAATTTTTTACTCAAGTACATTCATGCCTAATTCACAGTTGTAATATTAAGTGGATATTTAGCTTTAATTATTTTCATGTTTATTTTACAACGATGTGAACAAGTATTTTGTACAGTAACTGTTGACCTTTGTCATTTCTTGATGATGTTGTAATTACGTATTAGGTAGTATAAAATTCAGTTTGTCATGATAAATTAGTAAATATTCCATGCTGAGATTGTCAAAATCACCAGTACATGCTATCAATATATGGCATTATACAGATTCTAGTATAATTGTTTTATTTACATTCCAGTGTACCAGATTCAGCTAGGTACCCTTGACAACGCAGACACAGCCGATGTAGAATGGGTGTATAGACCATACATGAACACAGCCAAGAAACGCAAGTTCCTCTCTAACTGAACATAAAAACATTATCCTCGGAAAACAGCATTGTTCTAGGGCTCTGAACATCAGATTTCCTCAAACACACTCAGTAACTGAGATTTCTCCTGGATTATATCATCACCTTTGGATTATTGATTATGTGTATCCAGTTGTCGGGGGACACAATGATGAAGATTTCTCCTCCAGGATATCCTTATCCTAGGACACAATCATGGACTGGGAAATTGCCCTTGGAGTATTCTATATGTTAGGACACTCGGAGTATTCTATATGTTAGGACACTCAGAGTATTCTATATGTTAGGACACTCGGAGTATTCTATATGTTAGGACACTCAATGATGGAGAGACAGCTGTATATTGTCCTGGGTAACATTGAATTTCTCACATTATCTAGAGACCTCCTTATTGAGTGGAACACTATCCTACTTATCCTGGAATATCAACATTATCCCAGGAGGTGGGTAAGGTATATATATATATGGGACACCCTATTATTACAGTATCAGAGGACTTGTCTCCCTGATAGTATTTTACCACTGCAATGGTAAACATTTAGGATCACAACATGATCAGAACATCAAGTAACGTCTGTTTACAGAATTGGCGAGAGTTAAGATAAGCTATCTCTGTTACATTGTTCGGAATGTCACATGATACGTGAAACACAGATTGTTGATGAAGGGAAGGAAAATCCTAACAATTTTACACATGTACCATATCAAACATATAAATGAGGAAGGCATAACTGTGGCATTGCAGAAAAATACCTATGCACTAATGCCAGTAATTCCACTAAGTAAATAAAAACATGATTTCTATTAACTTATTTATCTGCAAATATGCCCCCTTTCTTCCTTTTTGCAGAATCATCAGTTTTAAAACAATTGATAGATCAAAGTGGTTCACAAATACGCCCTCCCAAAAACTAACAAACTTTAACAGTAAAGTTTTATACTAGGGGAGGGGGGCTTATTTGAGGATAAATACAATAATGTCTGTGTATGGAAGATGGCTAATGAAACAAATATCCCATTAGGTTATTGTTATTTGAAAATTTATTTTACTTCATCATTACAAAATCAATCATTGTGACAATTATGTAGAAAGCATATTAACAAATTCTGATAAACATTACAATATTACATGTTGTATATTGTTTAAATGTTTTAACTTTTTAGCATTTTATACAAGACAATTCAAATAAAAATGATATTAAAAACTTAGAGATGATTGTTGTGGTTTCTTAACTGCTTGGAATGTAGAACTTTTATATTATACTTTACAATACATCGAGAACCTAATATCATCACCAGTATATCACCGTCAATGGCCTAGAGATATTTAATCAATATATAATGAGGTGCTGTGATGCCTTTAGGTAACTGTTAATAAGAAGATATTTAAGAAAATCCGAAAACATCTTGATACTTGACAGTACAGGAATAAGTAAATCCAGTATTATTAGCTCGCCTCTCGAAGAGAGGAGGAGCTTATGTTGTCACCCTTGCGTCGGTCTCTGCATTAGTTTCCGATTGTTTGTATAAGTTTTTGGTGCAAGTGTTAAAAGGCATCTCGGTTCTAATATTTGGTTTCAAGTTTACTGTAGGGGGTAACTTTTCTTTCTTGGAGTCAAATATGTTTTATAATAATGACAATTTCAATGCTTTCTATTACAATACAAAATCTAATTTAAACTATGTCTATTGAAATATTGCAATATTTTTTGTTAAAATTGAATGCCGGTATACATTCATCACAATATCAATTCCAGCTGGTGAATTCGCCTCCTAATTCTCATGTGAGGTATAGATACTCGATGTAGATTTCAGGTGGTGAACTCGCTCTGATGCTCAAGCTTTGTACCAATGATCTCACTCCATATTAAAATTTGTACGTCCTTGCACTTTATAGTAACACCTTAAAACATATGTCATCACATCAAGAAGCTTGTGATAAATATGCACTAGTGTATGACTGATCACCTTGTTAAAATGATAGATTGACTCACAAGGACTTGATACCAATTCCTAACTCATAATCCATAATTGTATCTATGTATATCGACCATGGGTTACCAGGGTTACGAATTTGTGACAAATCCTTGTGGATTGACTCAATGTTAATCAGTTCTAGTAGCTATGAAGCATGTGCACCTTAGGACTATATACATACTTGCTTACTACCGACTTAGCTATGACTAGGATAGGAATGTTGACATTTTTGTCAAGAGTACAATGATGTCACATGAGAAGTGATTTCTATTGTGTACTGTCATATCAATATTACATGCATAAGATAGACAACAGGTTATTGGAGAAATAATTTTGGCAAACCATAAGAGGCAAGATTCTTAAGCTGCTTAAAACTCGAATAATGCCTCATGTTTGTCAACGTAAGTATCTTCCCCTCTGTCTTATCTCGCATTTACTACATGTAATTAGTAAGAGGCTGATTCTTAACCATATGTTTATACTCCCTAGGAGAGAAGTGTATGTTGGGCCTACCTTTATGGTCACACAGCAAAAATCACTTCAATAGAAGTGTGATGCAATCAATTCTGATTTAATCTATCTTGTTACAATCCTTACACTAATTATTTGTGACACCACAATAGAAATCCTGATCCACATAGCAGATTCAGATTTTAATCACCGGTGGAAAAATCCTTGTTTTAAGTGGTCAAGGTCAGTTATAAACACATACCGTAAATATTTGTGTATAGTGCACAGGTATGTTTTTTTGAGGTTCATTTTCAACAATTTTTTTTTTTTTAAATGTAGATGTTAATAGATACATGTATTCCCTAAATATGTAAAACTGAGTAGGTTTCATTTTGTGTATTACTACAAAAATTTACCTGGTTTAAAGCAGTATCTTTTCAACAAATATTGAAAAAATCACATAACATTTAAGCAATGAACAGCGGTTTTAATGTTGTTATTGTCGATATGGCATATCGACTATAGCAACATTAAAACCACTGTTCAATACTTATATTTACATTGTCTTACCATTTCCGTCAACTTTGAAAAAAACTGAACCAAAAAAAATAAAACCCGCCTTTTTTAATGTCACATGACCCACTGGGTGTTATAGCCTGATGCACTGGGTGTTATAGGCGTATGGTGGCAACTGGCTCTTAGCATTGTGTCAATGGGGAAATGCGGAGCAAATGCATGTAAATATAGAAAATTGACTATCCAATTTGAAAAAGAAAATTGACATATGACTACAACACAAATTGTCAGTATGGAATAAATGTAGATATTGCACATAATTGGTGGGCCATCATCACTGTCTGAATTCTCTTCAGGACACTTCTACTGTCTGACACATGGGTTGTGAGAGAAGACCATTTGTTTCCTAAAGTGGGAAGTGACGTCAGGATGTGTTGTCTGTCAGCTGGGACTCAAACCTATCCAGTAGCCTCTTGATTTCCTTACTGATATAAACCGTCAAGGAAAATACAAATCATTTATATTCAGACTTGAAAATTTACTGTGCATCATGATAATAAGTACCATCGTCATGATCACTTACTAAAATGTTCAATCCACTACATCTATATTCTCATGATCAGGTACATAGACAATCCTAATATTTTGTCAATGAATAGTGGTTAAACCCAGCACTTACTACAGTAGTGCCATTTAGAATTTTTCCACTTGTAGCTTATATAAAGTTCCTACTTTGTTTTAACGAGATATGAAACACTCATTAAATGTTTTAATGAGATATGAAACACTCATAAAATGCTATCTTGCAAGAAATAGATTTCCAGTCAAATGTCAGACCTTCATTCGAGTACAACTTGTAAGAGCCCCCTGTGAGCACTAATATATATTAGATTTAGTCAGGAGGCAATGTGACCTGGAAAACAACAGATCAATGTGATAAGGTATATATAGGGGAGATAACTCACTTTTACATGATCAAAAGAAAAACTGCAATAATATGTTTATTATTTTCATTTCCATGCTAAGGTTATGTTTTTTTTCTTCTATAATAAAATATTTTGGTGAATAAAAAAAATCCCAAAAGTAAATTTTACTTGAGGAAAATTTTCTCAACTAAAACTGGATTTTCCCTGTAACATCTACAGATAATTGTGGCATTTTTTTATCCTTATGTTGAAATAATCGCTTTTTGAATAACTTTTAATTTTATAGATATCAAGAAAATTAGCTTGGAAAGGCATTCATTGCTATTTTTCTTTTTACAAAAAAGCAAATGGTGGCTCAAAGATCACTTGTGAAAATGTTCATGACAATCAGTTCCCTATTTCCTGACCATGTTGTATCCCCATAAGTGTTTAGTATT
This sequence comes from Pecten maximus, assembly GCF_902652985.1. Classification (NCBI taxonomy): domain Eukaryota; kingdom Metazoa; phylum Mollusca; class Bivalvia; order Pectinida; family Pectinidae; genus Pecten; species Pecten maximus. The sequence continues at coordinate 31,485,220 of NC_047021.1, forward strand.
CGGTCTAGCACTGTTTCCTCATAAAAGATGGATAAGGATACATTTGGTCCCCTAGTCGGTACACAGGCCCCATGTTGTTATTCAGCTCCTCACACTTGGCCATCAGGGCATACATTGCCTGCAGGAAGAAATGAAGGTAGGGTAAATCAGACAGCTATAATTATAATTAAATCAGTTACATGTATTAAACAATCATACTTCTATATAAAGATGTATGAAATCTTACTTCATTTCCATATCAATATTTACCTTTAAAACTAAAATGAACATATTTTATTGTACTGTAATGGTTTTCATATCTGCGATCAAGTCTGTAAACAATATTTTGTTTTGTATCAAGAAACATCCTTAATTCACCAATAATAAAATGATATCTGCAAAATACTTATACAAATCTATCTCCCAACTATACGGAGAGTTTTGTTTGAAATACCCCCGCAATCTGCATGAGGCAATTGTGAATTGGAACTGTTGATTAGAGGCTAACTAAGATAACCCGTGCATGCTGATATTTCTGAAATTCAGATTGTCTGAAATATGTGTTGTTCACAATAAAGAAGATTCAGTGACCAGTTGCCATAGCAACCATAATTTTGAGAAAAAGAAAGTGGCATGCACATCTACACATGATCATTAATATTTGTGTGAAGTTTCATTGGAATCGGCTCATCGGTTTAGGAGGAGTTGTCCGGACAAAATGTGTCTACAGACAGACAACCTGATTCCAGTATACCCCCCTTACTTCGTTGCGGGGGTATAATTAAAACAGAAACAAATAAAGACTCTTTTTGAGTTTATTCTTCAGTTATAAATTAGTTACCAGGTATATACAGTTGAATGTATTCAGTAACCTCATCTGTACAACCATTGTATAATATGAATATTTTATGCATTATTATAGATGAAGTATCAGATTTCAGGTTTATCTTGTCATTTACCTTAATACTGCTGTCTACAGAATCACAGGTAACATCAACCGAGGTCTTATATGCATCCAGACAGCCTACGGTTATGGCAGACATCTATATCAAACAAAAATAACTAATTTTTAATATTGAAAGGAGCTTGAGTTGTGCAACAACATATTCATGAAATTAGTACAACAGATCATCAAATAAAAAAAAGGACCAAACATATTATGGTTAAAATATACTTGATTCTGACAGTTACTAATATGGTAATTTGGTTTGAAAATGAATTATATGAAGAAAAAAAACCTTACTAAATCCTACCTTGTGTAAGTTAGACCTGAGGTTGCCCATCATGAGATCCACACTATCAGCCACTCGTCTGGCATGTGCCTCCAGCTCCATTATAGCGCTGGCATCGATTGGAGGAATGTCATCAGGGCTTTGTTGCATTAGACTGCTTGTGGCCATGGCAGACGAGGAACTGGACATGCTGTTGACACTGGATATACTTCTAAGGCTGGAGGTTCTACTACTCAAACCACTGGAATCTACAACACATTATATGTCAAACGTTCCAAGGTTTTATGTTTCCCTTTTGAATGTTCTACTAGATCGACTACTTTTTCTCCAATCTTCTCTTCTGAATGTGGTCGCCTTGGACACCAGACCTTTGTCTTATGTGAGGATTTTTAATTATCAAAACTTTGATTGGGATTTAACATCTTCACCATAGACTATTATTAAATTAACTTTACAAAATACCTTGATGAAATTTCAAATTCATGCAAAGCACTAAAACTAGGTCACTGTCCCCCTGACCTCTTTAAATGAAGACTGTATAGGGCACTAATTAGGTCATTGTGGCCTTTATCTCAAGGCCTTTGTTACTACAAATCTGTTAAATATTCTGTCAATTTTGGTAAATATTTTTTTTTATATCATGAAGCAAAGTCTTAATCCAACAATAAGACATCTGACTAATGCTCAATGTCACTGCCAGGGTCAAAGGTTTAGGTTAAGTTTTTAATTTTATGCCAAAAAGTTGAGGTCACTAAGGTCAAAGATCACTTGTCATCGTTACTGACCTGTCTTGGTTAAGGGACTACTCCTCCTTATTTTCTCTTGTAAATCATCAGCAATAAACTCAATCATTTCTCCTTTTCTTACTATGGTTCCTTGTGGCATACTCTTAGAAAGCAATGTCTCTTCGATATTTTCGAATTCCGGATCTTTTTTCCCCGTAATTTCCTCTGTTGTACTTGCTGACCTACAACTTCTCCACTCTGTTATTACATTGGTACTGTTATTAATATAGGAGGCCAGTTGATTTTGTCCATCACTTTTACTTCTCTTCCGCTCATACTGCTGCAGTGGCCTTGGTAAACACAGGCTATCGGGTCGGGCAACATTAGATTCCGAGTCACCAGAGTGTTTGTCAGGCTGGTCACCACTATCACATAGCTCCAGTGTGCTGACACTTTCACTGTTACTCCCTCCCTCCAGGGTCACATCAGAACTTGTACTATGTCGGTCTTTTCTCCGATCTTCCTCCTCTCCTCCACTCTTCGTTTGATCACACGAGAGTGAATCCATAGAACTGGTTAGATTTGAATTTCCTACCAGATCATTATCATTGGTACCGGTGATGTCCGCCATTTTGGTGTTTCCTCTCTGTTACTCAGTCTATATCTAAGCACTATTCGTCTGCAGTCTTTCTTTACTTTGTATATGATTTCCTTTTCTTACACTCTTTTTTCAAGTTTATCCTTTAAAATAAAAAGAAAAGAATGATTTGTTAAAATCTGGTTTTTTTTTTTTCAATTAGCAAAACATAACCAGACAAAACAAACCATGTTTCTACTAACATGTCAAAAAACAAACAGAATATGTTTTTCACATTATTTCAAACAATACAAAGAGAAATTGTATTGTTAAAAATCTGCAACACTTTAATGAATCGTCCCACATTTAATACAACATATGATTATCATTGAAAATTGTCTAGTCAGATAACATGATCCTTAATCTATTACAACTTACACTTTTTATGTTTATTACAAATTGAATCTGAGTTAATATATATCACAATTTATTTTAAAGCAGACATGTATCAGATATACCTGATATATTTACACGACTCTGTTTAAAGCAATATAAATTATATACAGAAGGGATTTTGCAGCAATAACTCATGGACTTATTTAATTGCAATCATAGCAAAGATATATTGATATAGTTACTGGTATAAGGTGGGTAGATACTTTACACGTCTGTTAAATATTTCCTTGTCATGACTTGATAAATGCATACATGTAAAAAATCAGATCAAGACCTAATACTATTTTTAGAATGTTCTTGCCGGTGTGAATATGACTGTAGAAAATAGAAAGAAGAACTGGTGATATGGCATTCACATTAAGCCTATTAACAAAGACAGCAACACATTTCGGGTTTTTTTCTTTGGATATCATAGTGAGGGGGTGGAGGGCACGTTATCAGTAGACAATATTCAAGAACAGGGGCCTGTTCGTTTATCCGAACAAACCGGTTCGTCATTTTTCCAATGTACTATTTCGAACATACATCTTGACTGGCCTGAAAATGTTAATACGGGCATTGGAAGTCTTTTTCAAGGCGCGTCTGAAAACAATATAAAATCATCAGATCCGTCTCTATTTCATAAACGAACAACACCGGTCCAACTGGTCCAACCGTTTGGACCGTAAAAACGAAAACGAACCACCTCTACCAGAATACTTGCCGCTCCCGAGTGTATTTCAGTCTATGGACGACAATACTTGAGTGTATGGTCATTATCATCTTTGCAACACTTTGTTACCATTATAAAAGATGAATGTTTGAGTTAACAACAATTATTCTGACAAATGTCAACATCAATCCTCCATCCACAATATCAGTAATGGGGTCGTTTAAACGCTTCAAGTTGTCCTATTATAGACGTCATTCTACCAAACGTTCAAGTGATGATGATCATCAAGAAATTTACTAACCCATGTCACATGTTTGTTGTGCACCAACAGTAGATCAAGTGAAACTCATATTTGGGTTATCTGAAGACAACAGTAAGCCACGTTACTATTTCCTTGCATAACATGAAAAATAAGTTGATTCACTCTTTGATATGTGGAATTTCAGAAAGCTGGAGACCGCGTGCCAATATCAGCACAGGCATCTAAAGTTTATCAGCTATTTATGGTTCGGTGCATGCAGTTGGACACTCATCGATAGGTCATGATCAGGGACAGTGTCTATCGTGGAACGTTTAACATAGTATATCCACCTATGAAATGCCAAATCTATCATATCAGACAATTTTAGTTAAAAATTGTCTTCATTTTAGGTATTTATGTAAAATTGTCTTCATTTTAGGTATTTATGGAGGCGTTTACGCCTGCCATATTACAATCACCTACGAGTTGTGACGTCACAATCTCTCACTTTCATTTTCGTTATATTTCCTTTCACAGTTCATTTTGTAGTTTCTTTCGGTTCATATATGATGTAGTTGAACTATATATACATTTATGAAAACTATCACGACTACAAATAAAGTGCTATTACATGAAAAAAGGTATATTCAGTATAAATTTCTCTTCGGCGGAAGCCCGGAATTTGAGACCTCTGGTGGTAATTTCTGTAACTAGGGGTAATGATTCGCTTATTAGTCCAAGTATGAGGCACGTCATTGTAGTCCGTCATTCAAAGTAGATGTGCACAGAAATGTATTAACTATGCTGATAATGTTGTGAACATTTCAGGAACTATTTTGAATAAACAATAAGAATAATGTCTTGTAAATATCTACACCTGCATCGATTTTTGCAAATCTATATCGAAAATACTGATTGAAGGGAGATAACTGCGATATTCTGACGTTACCTTACAGAGGACACTTGTTTAACTACTAGGAATAAAGACGGCATAACAACCCAAGCGCAAACAAATTTCCGATTTTCATAAAACCCTCCAGGTTTTGGCTAACAACATTTCTTTTGTTTACAACTTGGTAGTTTGTTCACGAGATTTTATGAGATTTGGTCCGATATTTAGCGATCACGTGTTTCGTCTGTTTACGTGAGCGAGCACTCTGTCAAAATGGAGGCACGTGGACATGGGTTTCACACGAAGCATCAAAGTGCGATGATTGTCGCTAGAAATTAATATCTATCATTATGAATTAAAGGCAAGTTGCTTACAAAGTTTAAATCTGTTTGTTGACCCACTGAAATAAGCGTTTGTTTATTTAGGACGAAACTGTTTACGATAAGTTGTTCAAGCCTGGCCAGACCACAAAATCACAATATCTACTGCGATTATAGTCCGAATTTTCTGACGATCTTGCTATATACTATATGCAGACTTTAATCAGCTTTAAGGCAATATCAACACCAGAACCTTTCGGATTACTGCGATAACTGATCGAAGTCCCTGTGTTTCAAATCTATGAATCGGCAGACCTACGTGATGGCGTGATGGAATTCGATCGTTTATTTTTCAAAACTAAGAAAACTGGCACATATCTGTCGTGGTGGTCATTTGTGCTGTACCTTCCCCGACAGAGACAATATACAGAATCTGGATTTTTGTGATAAGGTTTACTGCAGTAGCTACTCGCACTCGTAATATATATGAAAATGCTAAATTATTATTGAACCAGCTTGTCTTATTTATATATTATTCAGCTCACGATTCAATGCAACCTTTTCAAATGTTTTCATGTAATATATATATATACATTTGTATGCACCAAGCTGTGAAATGTTTGTATTACATAGAATATTTAAACAATACAAAGTAATTGTAGATTAACAAAATGTATACCAATTGCATTTTAACGTACTAGTACAACTTTTTGTTGTTTTCATGTAATATAACTTTTTGTTGTTTTCATGTAAAATGATAAATACATGTATATCTATTGGCAATCGATATACAATCCATATAATATAAGACTTTCTCAAATATCAATATCCTCATAACTTTCAAAATAAATCTATATTTGCTTTTGAAATTTCATTAAAAATGTTTGATTTTCATGTCACGAACAAATCCCTTAAAATGATCATCAATCTCCTTATTGGTCTCCAGAAAGTGTGAAAATAAATGAAACTTTTTTGTCAATAATTCTATTCATTATGAATTCATGTATAACCATTTAGGTTTTTTCCAATGTTGACCTTTAAAACTATATATATATACAAGCAACAATCTGTGGGATGTCAAATATGGAAGGCTATAGCTGTTTCAGGATAAATTGCCAAAAATGCTTATAAGTACTGTTTCTTATCACTGATCACATATATTGGGTTTTTGACTATTATGTGTTATTGCTACTTAAGTGTGAATTTTTTCGGCTTCAGTGATAATGTATTTCTTTGTACTTATGTGCAACAGACATCGCGAGAGTTTAATTCTCCTACATATAATATTGACTCCTACAAAAAGAAGTTGAGTGATCATGATTGGTTGACTACGAGAGGCATTTTATCAAATCTCATATTTACCATACTGATTGCTCATGATCATATTTCATCCGGCCTAGTAAACTCTAGAAAAAACATCTTAATTTATGAAAGTAGCTAACTCCTTTAATGTATGTGTAAAAATTAAGTATATATATATATCGTACAAAACATCAAACTTCTAATATGGTAGAAATGAAACATACATTTAGGCTGACTGCCTGATAATATAATACAATTTGTACAGAGTTTACAATCCTTTGACATTCAGCTCATAATATACACCATTATAATTTGATCTGTCGTCATGCGTCGGTCTTCTTCTTAAGACCAAGATATCGCAGAATGGTGTACAAAAGGTTCTTAAGCTGTTTTATCAAAATTGTTAATTTCATGGCCCCCTATGTGTCGCATTCTCCCTGGGGAGAGGATACATTTTACTATAGTTTATATAGAAAACTCATCACACATATTTTAGCATAATTTGTTTCATTTTCATTGGAAATTGGTTAGCACGTGGTTAGGGCAAACTTTTCTCAATGACATATTGTCAGAGAATGTCAAGGCCAACGACTTGTTATGGGTTCGAATGTCAAAAATAAAAATCTTATATTGATTTTTTTTTTTCATTTCATATGAAAGAACATAGTCCACTGAAACAGAATGTGCATATTTTATTGTCATCAGATAAAAATATGGCAGAAAGATATGGCACTTGGAAAAGAATCATAAAGCTATTTTCTCCAGCCAAAATTAAAAAATAATCCAAAATTGCAGAATAAAGGTTTCTGCTCTTTTATCTATAATATACACATGAAGGCTTGATGTTTGGCGCATCGATAACGTATGGCTGGCTACAAATGTTATACTTATATTTGACCTTGACCTTCATTCAAGGTCATGGGGGTCAAATGATCAAGAAAATTCAAAGTTCTTTCAAATTATTAATTTGGGTCACATTTTAAAGAATCAGCCCTTTTAAAGGTGTGTGCAATGCATCAAGGTCAAATAATCAAAATGACGCAGATATGGCACTTTTAAAAAGAAATTCCTACCAAAATTAAAAAATGACCCAAAACTGCACATACACACGAAGGCTGGATACATGTAAGATGTGTGACTGGCTACAAATATTGAGTTTATCTCTCTGACCTTGACCTTCATTCACATTTTAAAGAACCGGCTCTTATGAAGGTGTGTGCGAAGTTTCAAAGGCAAATTATTAAAAATGATGCAGACATGCCCTTTAAAGAATGTTTTCTTGCCAAAATCAAAAATTATCCATAAATTGCAATTCAATTGTTGGCTCAAAAGGGGTCAATTTGACGGAAATAACTTCTTCTCTGAAACTAAGCAATCGATATAGCTCATACTTGACTGGTAGCATCCTTTTGGGTAGGGATTCAAAATTGTAAAAATGGTGGGGTTGACCCCCGGGGGGCAGGGTCAAAAGGGGTCAATTGGTTTCTCTGAAACTAAGTTATGGATATAACTCACATTGGTGTGGTAGCAATCCCTATGGGGTTGTACGCAAAGTCAATTTCATTTCATGGATTGATTGCACAATTTGGTATAAAACCTACATTCGTATGGTAGCATGGTTATGGGTAGGTATTCAAAATTGTACGAATGTTGGGGTTAACCTCCCGGGGGCTGAAGGATGGGACCAAAATAGGTCAATTTCGCTAAATTGACATTTTTAGAATAACAATAAACCAATGTACATGTACCCATATAAAATGCTTATGATATATTGACAAATAAACTTAAGCATCATTTTTGTTTCATATCTCATAAAACCAGGTGAGCGATACAGGCCCTCTGGGCCTCTTGTTTTATCTGTGAAACCATTCAGATCCCAACTCCATAATCTTGCTGGACAACAAGAGATGAACACAATCCTGATGTAAAAATAGGCCCAGGGTTCTTTCCCCACCCCAAGGGTCTTATACAATCAAATTGAATTGATATCAAATATGAAAGTTTTCTTCAATATTTTGCATATAAAACGCTGTATATTTATATACAGTACCTATAGCTACTAGGCTATTATCTACATCTTGGTGCTAAATTAAAAAGCTACAAATCACAAATCACAGTTTATTGTGAATATTGCCATTGGATCTATTAAAATAGATGGAATTGATATCTAATTTTGAAATAATTGTCCTTAAAAATGAGGTCTTTGTTGAAAAAAAAGTGTAATAACTTTTAAAAGCTGTCAATCTAATTTTGATATTATTCTAAGATCAAAACAGAAAGGAATAAACAATTTTGTTTACAAGATATTGAAAGACATTGCACACTTTCAACAAAAAAAGTAGCAGACACTCCCTGTATTTTCAATACATATCGTGTATTGTTATAACTTATCGAAATGCATATCATATTGTTTCGACATTTCTAATACCCAGGCCTATAAAATATAAGTTTGTTTTAAACACATAAATGCAAATTTTGAACTACTTAAGTATAAAAGATGGTTTAAAGTATGAATGTTAATGACATGTACCTAAGTAGAAGTTGATTTGAAAAAAAATTAAAATGTTTGACTTTTTAAGTAAAGGTTTGATTGAAATAAGAAATGTTTAACTACTTTTAGAAGTAGGTTTGCAACTTTTAAGATGGTTAAAACCATTATGTACATCGAAACAGTCTAAACCATTACATTCATCAGGACTGTGAAAACCATTATGTCCAGTTGGTTTGACACACTTAAGTGGAAATGTTTAGTCATGTTGATATCAGTTTAATTTGTATTCTTGCTTTATTTCAAATATCTCCTTTTACATCTGACTAACGCCTCCTACAGTACTTTCAGTACTTTGATTTGTTATTAAAATGTGTCTTCAATTTATAACTACAGATGCCTGTGGTTTAGACCATGTGCACATGTGTAGTGTAGACTAGTAGGAATTTCCCTTTAGCTCGATAGGTTGAGTGTAAGACTAGTAAACCAGAGGTCCCAGGTTTGATCCCTGGCGGAGACAGTGATTTAACAGAGCACATTTAAAACACTGCCTCGCTACGGATCTCCATAGCCGAGGGATATATTGCAACTAGTATTTACCAGAGTTACATACTCCCCCTCCAGGAAAGAAATTGTCCTCCAAGTTATTCAGGAGTAACAGTGATACTTTCACAAGTAGCGATAAGTATAATTCCTCGAGTCCCTACATGTGCACCAATGGCAATGTAACAGAGCTAGCACATAATTAATTACTGCCTCGCTAGGCATCAAACATGGGATCTCTGGTTTACTAGTCTTCCACTCAATCATTCAAGCTTAAGAGAAGATCTCCCTAGCCTAGTAGTATAATGCAGCTACTCATATTTACCAGGGTTACACTGTTGTAATGAGTACATGCAGTCAAGTGTGACGTTCAGACCAATAATATTCCATATTATGGGTCCATGATACACACGGTTAAGAGGATGATCGATGTCTGATAAATTAGTTGTTTCCCCTTCTATTCATATATACAATTTATCATTTTATATGTAACGTCAAAATTTAATGGCTTAAATGCTAACAATATCATTTTCTTTCCAAACAGTGGTGTAAGGTCAAGGACATGGATAAGTATGCAAAGTCATTTTCCAAGTCAATTGAAACAGAATCGTCGAAAGTAAATAATGTGGAGGTGATTGAAATGGTTAAAGATGGGTCTGTACAAGATGGGGCATCAGTGAGGAACAGTGCTGAGAAATGTCTACAGGATGAAGTAACTGAGACCAGAATCCAATTAAAAAAAAGGAGAAGGAAAAGAAAAGCCATGTTTCACGAGTCTCCAGGGCGAAGTGTCAACTCACCAAGGTCAAGGGTTGAGTCACCAGAATCTGCAGAAGAGAATGCTCGGTTCCCTTCAGATGGTGCTAGCAATTTTGATGAAGTATGCAACACATTGGCAGATTGCAGGACAGCAGATACAGCTGCTGAATTTCAGTTCGAAAGGTAATTATAATAAATCTTCATAATTATTAGTTAAAGAAAATCAACATGTATTTCTTCTTTAATTTTTACTTTGACCAGTATAGCTAGTTTGGATGTCTTTAATAAGCACATGCACTGGAACTAATTTTACAGCATGAGTTCACCGTTGTGTGTACATGTTATGAACCAAAAGTAAGTCACTCTGACCTACATTTTGACCTTTGACCTACATCAAAGGGAAATACTGCATTGTCATTGGAACTTCATTCTTTGGGCATGAGTTCGTCTATATGTAAGGTGATGTGTTATGTACAAAAAGTAGAAACATGTAATTCTGACCTGTATTTTGACCTTTGACCTACATTCATTTAGGGACTGTATGAAAAAAAACTATGCTTACCTTATGCAACCAGCCCTAATTAACCTTTTTGAGAAATAAAGCTGGATCATTATAATTGATTTGCAGGGCTCAAATTGGCGCCTATTTTAGTGGCCATGGCACCTTAAATTCACCATAGGCGACCAGTTATTGACTTATAAGGCGCCTGCATGGTCACTAAAAAAATGTGTAAATTTGCGATTTGATTTATCTTTCAAAGGTTGCAGTCAATTTTAAGATGACATTCACAATTGAAAAAGTTACAGAGAGATGTTACACTGAACTTAAGAATTAAAAGATTTTTTTAATGTAAGACAATTTGGCCGGGCGACTAACTTTTTCAATTGGTGCCTAGATTTTATCACTTGGTAGCCAAATAGGCCACCTGTTAAAAATATCCACTTTGAGCCCTGATTTGTAAAGTCACATTAGCATAATACATTAAAATGTGTCTTCTGCCTTCCTTACAAGCATACAGCTTGAAGATTAGAATTGATTTCATGTTGTGTAGCGTTCTGGGATGATGAGCTTTCTTTTTTATTCAAATGAAAGAACTTGACCAATTTTATTGTATTACATATTTACAGCTTGCTCTAAAGGACTGTCAGACCTAGCCTGATAGTATTTGTTTAGTATTTTAGAACTTGCTGAAATCAACATGGGGAAAAAAAACATCACATAATTCATTTTGTTTAAATTCGTCCTTTATAATTGTTTATGATGCTATTTATCTCATATAAAAAGGAAGAAGAAACAATTCAGGGATCATACATATTTGAAATGTGCCCAATATGCTCAGATGGAATAGGAAATATGTTGTGGTTCCACTTGTAGAAACATTATGTAGGTTTTTGGTGCTATCTCTGGATTTCTGTTAATATCCTGTGGATTGAAAAATGGTAAAACCTTATTAACTACAGTAACATAGAGACCAATCCCAAAAGATATACATGTACTTAAATTTTGTCATGGTTGAAATATATGAAGAAGGGTAAATTATTTGTTTTTTATCTCGGCCTTCAGTTCATATCTCAAAATGTTTATGTTTTACAGGTTGATTGATGTCAAGGAAGGACGCCTTTTGATCCTAGAGAGTGAACAGGAGGTGTGTGTCACTGGCCTGTGTAAGATGTCCGTTCTGTGTGGCTCGGCTGGCGTGTTTGGTTATCACTGTGATCCCAGCAAGCAACCAGTCAGACTTTTTTCTGCTGTAAGCAACAGTCTATTAAAGATAAAATGTCTGAGCGTGGAATCAAATCCGAGCTCTGTGCGCTCTATTTACTCCAAGTATAAACTTGCACAGGACATTTTAGATGAGCTACCATCAAGAGGTGTGGCTGTTGTGAAACTCGATAGACTTCATGCTCCCCATATAGATTACCTTACCTCTCTCAACACCTTCAAACAACTGTTTTGTGGGATTAAGGACGGGCCTCAAGGAATGTTCTCCATAGAAAGCAAACAGAGTAAACGGCTACCACAGCTAGAACTTAGTAAAGACTACTACTACGTTCTCGACAAATGGAAGGAGCAATTATCCATAGGTACAGTATGATACAGTCAAGCCCTCTACCCCATATAGGGAGCATTTGGCATGCTTGTCACAACCCGACTTGTAAACTTCCAACCTGTGTATTTATAATTTACACAAAAAGACTGTTGCATTGGACATTTTTGTTCCAAATCCAAATACAGTACTTAAACCCTCAGAAATGGAGGAAGGGTTCATTGATAAATGTGAACCTAAATCTGTTAATTATTTTATTTACCTTTTGAACAAAATTGAGTGAGCATTGACTAAAAAAGAACTTCAACCTTTGAATATAAGAAAATTTAACCATTTAGATAATTTTATCTTCTAAATATATTGTATACTGTGGGTTTGAAGTATCACTTATTGGGTGTGGAATGGAAGGTATGGCCAAAGGTATTTGAGTATTTGGTACAAAAGTAGTGAAAATTACTGCCATTATTGCAAAAAAATGATGTTGTTCTGTTGATGTTAGTGATGTCACTGTATTCTTTAAAGTACATTATTAATTTTGAATTGATGTTTTGTTGCTTTACAGATCCTGCTTCTATAGTAATTACATGTGGTGGAAAAGATCAGGGAAAGTCTACCCTCACTCAGTTTTTACTCAACTCAACATTGAATGTGTAAGTTGTGCTATACATCAACATCATGTCCTCGTTTAAGATAAATAGTTATAGGAAATATGGCAGGAATAACCGTTGGTTTTGTTTTTGCCCTTTTCACAGCTGAGGGCTTAATACTGAGCAAAAATAACATAAAACTATAGAGAAGAATAAATATATGTATTATGTCATATCTGGATAGCTGGATTTTGTTTTTTGCAGCTTGGAGAAAGTATGTTATTTAGACTGTGATCCTGGACAGACAGAGTTCACTCCCCCTGGCAGCGTGTCTCTACATACCATTACTACTCCTGCTTTAGGTATGTATGATTCTCCTAAACCAATTGTATCTGTAAAATAAAGCGGAACTATAAGGGATATTATTTTCAGTAATATATATCGCCCATCCTTCTCAATGCTGTAGATCATTGGTCAAAATTACCACCCTAAATGTTGGTATGAATAGGAAATAGCTTCAACCCATATCTGTAATTCTTCTTTGCTAAAATCAGTGTTGATCTCTCACATGTCCCCTTAACAGAAGACAGAACAGATAACTCTTGTCTTGTATTTGTCTGCTTCACTATACATTGGGATACAGTATGTCTTGAATTATTCTGGGGTTTCTTGATGTCTCATAAACTAAAGATTTCAGGTGAACCATGACCCAATTAGGCAGTGGTTAACCTGAAAAGTAGACCTACTGCACATACCATATACATCCATCAAAAAGCCAATGTCTGATCTGAATAAACCAACTATGTCAATTGCAGTTCAAGTGAAAATATATCACAATATTTCATTGTTCTGCAATATTATAATTACCACCCCTTGCTTTGAGTCAAAGTTTATATTTGTTATAGTCCGTAGGCTCAGTAGTACATGAAAAAAACAGTAATTTTGAAATAAACCCATGAGTATACAAAATATTTTTTGTACATTAATGATTTGCTGAAATATTTTTTTCTATCACTAGGGCCGCCATTCACTCAGCAAAGAGAACCAACAGTGTAAGTAACAAGTTATGTACATAAGCACTATAAATTGTGTTTGTGATTATTATATAAAAGGTTATCTAACACAACCAAAGGTATTGATGTTTAGATAACAGCTCTGTTATGTTCCTCAGACTTAAATGAACAGTGTAGTATGTGCACACTAATGTGGTAATGTGGTGTATACGAAATGGTAATAATCGTCGACAGCTTGTAGTGATAACAAGCATAGTGGCTTCACTTGAGTTAATGCTATTCTACTTCTATATTATGTGACAGGATATTACGTAGACAGTCGTGTACAACATATTATCATACAATGTAAACCTGTTGATTTCAAACAACTAACTGTTTATTGGCTGAGTCTCTAGTCTGATTCTGAGACCAAAGTGTACTACCTTTTGTAGAGGTAATGTTTATGTGTGCCCGAAGGTCCCAGGAGTATAATGTTTCATATTAATCTATAAATACCAAAATTCTAGGGATATGATTAATATTAGACATGTATCACTTTTAATACTGAAAAGAAGAAGTATGAGTTTGAATTTCACATCCATACATGTAACCTTAATCAACTTTTTAGATTCAAATGAAATTAGTTCATCTGCAAAACAAGTGAGCAACGCAGGCCTTCTGGGCCTCTTGTTTGTGATATAGAGTGGCAGTGTAGTTTGGGATTCGTAAAACTCCTAATCAATATATCATATCATATACAGCAATACTTGGTATTTGATATTAAACCTTGTGAATTGAAGATAGAGAAATCTGTTCTGATAAATATGATGTCAAGTTATGATGTTGATGTTTTATGGTTCGAAGTAAATGCTGATATATTTCAATGTTATGATACTGCAGACTGAAGTGTTCTGTCTGAACGACCTTAGTAAAACCTCTTTCATTAAGGTTGAATTTGTTTGTAATAGGTGGTGTTTTAACGGTAATGTGACCCCCAGTGGAGACCCACACTTATACCTCAGATGTATAAGTCATTGTTTCCGTGCCTATATGCAGATGAAGCCACGTCCTCCACTAGTGGTCAACACAATGGGCTATATAACAGGTAGGTCCATACAAAGATTTGAAGCTCAGTTCAGCAGATCAACAATTCATACTAATGATTGATTGATCTTCTCTGATGCTTAAAAAATGTTTACAGTCTGCATACATAAGTATATTTTCTCTGTATGTGATGATAATATATGTTAATAAGTTCATGTAATACTAACTTAAATTGTTGTTCTACGGCTAGGTTGATCTAATGTCACCGACGTGACTATGGGCTGCAGCTGCAGATCACATGATTATTGATTTCTCATTGAATTACTGCAAGCTTTTGTCTGCAGTCACTGATAACATCATTGTTGATCTTTTGTTGAATTACTGTAGGCCTTGGTCTACTGTTACTGATTACATCATTATTGAATCACTACAGGCCTTGGTCTACTGTTACTGATTACATCATTATTGAATCACTACAGGCCTTGGTCTACTGTTACTGATTACATCATTATTGAATCACTACAGGCCTTGGTCTACTGTTACTGATTACATCATTATTGAATTACTACAGGCCTTGGTCTTGGTTACTGATTACATCATTATTGAATCACTACAGGCCTTGGTCTACTGTTACTGATTACATCATTATTGAATTACTACAGGCCTTGGTCTTGGTTACTGATTACATCATTATTGAATCACTACAGGCCTTGGTCTACTGTTACTGATTACATCATTATTGAATTACTACAGGCCTTGGTCTGTGGTTACTGATTACATCATTATTGAATTACTACAGGCCTTGGTCTGTGGTTACTGATTACATCATTATTGAATTACTACAGGCCTTGGTCTGTCGTTACTGATTACATCATTGTTGAATTACTACAGGCCTTGGTTTGCGGTTACTGATTACATCATTATTGAATTACTACAGGCCTTGGTCTGTGGTTACTGATTACATCATTATTGAATTACTACAGGCCTTGGTCTGTCGTTACTGATTACATCATTGTTGAATTACTACAGGCCTTGGTCTGCAGTTACTGATTACATCATTATTGAATTACTACAGGCCTTGGTCTGTGGTTACTGATTACATCATTATTGAATTACTACAGGCCTTGGTCTGTCGTTACTGATTACATCATTGTTGAATTACTACAGGCCTTGGTCTGCGGTTACTGATTACATCATTATTGAATTACGACAGGCCTTGGTCTGCGGTTACTGATTACATCATTATTGAATTACTACAGGCCTTGGTCTGCGGTTACTGATTACATCATTATTGAATTACTACAGGCCTTGGTCTGCGGTTACTGATTACATCATTATTGAATTACTACAGGCCTTGGTCTGTGGTTACTGATTACATCATTGTTGAATTACTACAGGCCTTGGTCTGTGGTTACTGATTACATCATTGTTGAATTACTACAGGCCTTGGTCTGTCGTTACTGATTACATCATTATTGAATTACTACAGGCCTTGGTCTGTGGTAACTGATTACATCATTGTTGAATTACTACAGGCCTTGGTCTGTCGTTACTGATTACATCATTGTTGAATTACTACAGGCCTTGGTCTGTCGTTACTGATTACATCATTATTGAATTACTACAGGCCTTGGTCTGTGGTAACTGATTACATCATTGTTGAATTACTACAGGCCTTGGTCTGTGGTTACTGATTACATCATTATTGAATTACTACAGGCCTTGGTCTGTGGTTACCGGTTACATCATTATTGAATTACTACAGGCCTTGGTCTGCGGTTACTGATTACATCATTATTGAATTACTACAGGCCTTGGTTTGCGGTTACTGATTACATCATTGTTGAATTACTACAGGCCTTGGTCTGCGGTAACTGATTACATCATTATTGAATCACTACAGGCCTTGGTTTGCGGTTACTGATTACATCATTATTGAATTACTACAGGCCTTGGTCTGCGGTTACTGATTGCATCATTATTGAATTACTACAGGCCTTGGTCTGTGGTTACTGATTACATCATTATTGAATTACTACAGACAATTGTCTTTGGTTACTGATTACATCATTATTGAATTACTACAGGCCTTGGTATGTGTTAACTGATTACATCATTATTGAATTACTTCAGGCCTTGGTCTGCGGTTACTGATTACATCATTGTTGAATTACTACAGGCCTTGGTCTGCGGTTATACTGATTACATCATTATTGAATCACTACAGGCCTTGGTATGTGTTAACTGATTACATCATTATTGAATTACTACAGGCCTTGGTCTGCGGTTACTGATTACATCATTGTTGAATTACTACAGGCCTTGGTCTGCGGTTATACTGATTACATCATTATTGAATCACTACAGGCCTTGGTCTACTGTTACTGATTACATCATTATTGAATTACTACAGGCCTTGGTCTGCGGTTATACTGATTACATCATTATTGAATTACTACAGGCCTTGGTCTGTGGTTACTGATTACATCATTATTGAATTACTACAGACCTTGGTCTGCGGTTACTGATTACATCATTGTTGAATTACGACAGGCCTTGGTCTGCGGTTACTGATTACATCATTATTGAATTACGACAGGCCTTGGTCTTTGGTTACTGATTACATCATTATTGAATTACTACAGGCCTTGGTCTGTGGTAACTGATTACATCATTATTGAATTACTACAGGCCTTGGTCTGTGGTAACTGATTACATCATTGTTGAATTACGACAGGCCTTGGTCTGTGGTTACTGATTACATCATTATTGAATTACTACAGGCCTTGGTCTGTCGTTACTGATTACATCATTGTTGAATTACTACAGGCCTTGGTCTGCGGTTACTGATTACATCATTATTGAATTACTACAGGCCTTGGTCTGTGGTTACTGATTACATCATTATTGAATTACTACAGGCCTTGGTCTGCAGTTACTGATTACATCATTATTGAATTACTACAGGCCTTGGTCTGCGGTTACTGATTGACACTCTGAAGATTGTTCAGCCTGATCTAGTAATACAGATAGATTCTAAACATATGGACGGAAACCTTCCAGCCTTGACTGCCCCATATGTGTCGGAATCAGAGGGTTGGTCCAACCACTGTAGGGTAAGTCCAAATTTTGTTCAGTGATAAAATACTGTTCATTAGGTACTGTAAAAAAATCATTTTTGAGAGGTTACATTATTATGTTACCATTTTCAGTGATAAAATATAAAATCACAAATACAAGATACTAGTACCTTGAAAATGAAATTGTATATATAACTACATGGTTGTACATTTTTTTCATTTCAAAATATTTTATTGTCAACACAACAAGAATAAAACAAGGTTTTTTTTTCCACATAGAATAATATCAAGATTTGGTGTTGGTAAAAGGAATTGGACAACAGGTTCAACCTTTATTAGCCCTTTCCTATAGATTTCCAGTTTACTGAAGATATTTTTGAGGGGTTGCATTATTATGTTACCATTTTCAATGATAAAATAAAAATGCAAGATACTAGTAACTTGAAAATGAAATCAGTATATATATAACTACGTTTAGGTTATATGGAATTGATCCTACCTTATCTTAGTCTCTTTCCATCTCTGCTTTGGTGGACACTATAGGGTGTATTGGCCTTTTTCTGGTACAAATAATCTAGTGTTTCATAATCAAAACATAATCCAACTATAAGTTATTTATAGATCGATGTGTTGATTCTTTTTACTGTAGATCAAGCAACAGGAGAATATTCCTCAGAAGGATCACAGTTTGGTCATCCTAGATTCTGTTGTAAAAGCACACTCCAGGTATTAAGATAAATTAAAATACTGTTCAACTCAGGGGAAAAAAATCTTTAAATAATGTTTACTGAAATAATGAGCAGTTATATTTAACCACTTTTTCAGTTACCCAAAGAAAGGGGACACAGAACCAATTTTTAGGGTATTTTTGGACAGATAATAGGCACATTAAATTTTTTTTTATTAAATAAGTTAAATTCTTAAAATTTACAGTTTACGTATAGCTGAAAATGTTCTTTTCAAAATACAAATTTTCATCCCAAAATGTGGAAAAAAATCCCCATCCCGAATCGGATAATAAAGCTTAGTCGTAGGTACTTGTGCTATTAGGATATAAGTTACAAAAAAAAATGATCTCGTACTAAACATTTCAGTGGTCAAAGCAGATCTCGGCAACACAGGGAAATGGCACTGTTGTGTTACCTTGCAGCGGGGTTACCAGAGGGAATTCTGGGAGCTAAACCCTGCATGGTCTCCTGGTCCTCTATAGCCATCCATGTTTGTCATGAAACAGTTCCATCCTCTCAGATCCTGGAGGCCATCAATGCATGTGTTGTTGCTCTCTGTTGTCTAGACGACGAATATCCGGTAAATTTCTTATTTTGTTTATTATTTTTACTGTGAGGTTTTACAAAGAAAAAAATATTTTTCTTTGGATTTGTATCTTCTGCTGCTTTTGATTTGTTGTTTCTTGTCTTGTCACAATGTCAGGTCATCTTTGAGAAAAGATAGTATGTAGTGTATATGATAGCTGAACGGAAGTCTCCCAACACTGTTGATTTTGTGTAGTTTGTTGATAAAATATGTAACATGTATTGTTAATTGTAAGTTCATCATTCAAATGCTATGACATAGATTATCACCAGCTGTCAGAATTTATATTACACAACTGAATCTAAGCAATTTATATTGTCACTGGAAAGTTTTTGTTGTAAACATGACTGAAAGGAAACACACTACTACAATAAAATAAATGTACATGTATATTTCAATTTCAAATGCATATACAGTGTCTGTTTCAAGGTTATTTTTATCTTACATTATAACCTTTTCCATTTTCCTTTTTGTGGGTTATAGCGTTACAAAGATGGAGAAGAATCTCCCTGGTTACTGAAGGAGACACCCGTCTGTGACTGCGTGGGATATGGTAAAGTCACTGGAAATCTCTGTGTTGAAAAAAAATTGATTTGTCTGTCATGTGCCATAGTAGCCATATCAGCAGTTCAAAAGTTTTCACATAATTTATTGCAATAACTATGTGACAGACAGAATTACAACCAGCATAATGTCAGTATCTGAGACAAGTGAAGACCCAAACATTGGAAAATTCCACCTTTCTCTACTGTACTAGCAATGTCTATAAAAGCCATTTTCTGTAGTAATTTAAGATTTCTCTTTGATTATAGATTTTTAGAAAAAATCTGCTTGTACGTGTAACAGTGAATTGGCTTTTGTGCCTTTCACTGAAATATTATGACCAGGTCAATGAAAAATACACAAATGAAATAAAAAAGTCAGAAGTAGTTTCTAATCAATGGCAGACTAGAAAAGAATGTTATAATAGCAATTTTTTTATATCATTAATGACAATATTAGAATATATTTTACATAACAGGTTTTTGGTGCGTTTTATGCAGAGTACAATTTTAGTTATATTTGTTTCTAGGGTTTGTCCGAGGGGTAGACAGAGACAAGAAGTGTGTGTGTATAGTGAGTCCGGTCCCACTATCCAAACTCAAATCTGTCAATTTGCTGATGAGAGGAAATGTAAACCTGTCAGAAGACCTCTTTCTCAAGGTCAGTGTCAACATTGTGAAGGTCATCACAGTACCATTTAACTTGATTGAAGGTTATTTACTATAATATCAACTATTATTTATTATTATTCAACACCAAAGCCATTCACTATAAGGTCAAGGTCATTCACTATAAGGTCAAGGTCATTCACTATAATATCAAGGTCCCTTGTTACACCGAGGTCACTCACTATAACATCAAGGTCACTTGTAACACCAAGGCCACTCACTATAACATCAAGGTCACTCACTATACTATCAAAGTCACAGACACAAAGACTGTAATATCAGGGTCACTTACTATAACATCAAGGTCACTAACTGTAACATAAAGATAACTTTACTCAACACTACATCATGCAGGTATTATGTACATCTGATTCATATTATCATGGTGGCTTAACACAACATCAAGTTCAGGCCATGCAATATAACATCAGGGTCAATGACAATACATTATTTTCTTGGTCAATTGTTAAAATCATCAAAGTCAGAAATCATTTCCAGTTAATCTGAATTTTCCTATGTTTGATATGTCTCAGGTTTTCCAAGGAGTTGTGCCGTATGTGGACAATACTGCAACTGCCACAGGAGGAAGTGCTCTGAGACAACGGAAAAGATTGCCCCGTATAAACAGAGGAAGGCTCAGCTGACAAACAGGCGTGATGCATTAACTAGAACCATTGGTGGCACAGTCTCGATATGTGGAATAGGGTCAAATGTATACAGCAGTCATGACACAGGGAAAGGATATATGGAGTAGGGCCCAATGTATCAGCAGTCATGACACAGGAACAGGATATGTGGAGTAAGGTCAAATGTATACAGCAGTCATGACACAGGGAAAGGATATATGGAGTAGGGTCAAATGTATACAGCAGTCATGACACAGGGACAGGATATGTGGAGTAAGGTCAAATGTATACAGCAGTCATGACACAGGGACAGGATATGTGGAGTAGGGTCAAATGTATACAGCAGTCATGACACAGGGACAGGATATGTGGAGTAGGGTCAAATGTATACAGCAGTCATGACACAGGGACTGGATATGTGGAGTAGGGCCAAAATGTATACAGCAGTCATGACACAGGGACAGGATATGTGGAGTAGGGCCAAAATGTATACAGCAGTCATGACACAGGGACAGGATATGTGGAGTAGGGTCAAATGTATACAGCAGTCATGACACAGGGACAGGATATGTGGAGTAGGGTCAAATGTATACAGCACTGCTGACACAGAGAATGGATATATACAGCAGTACTGACACAGACTTGATGTATACAGCACTGCTGACACAGGGACAGGATATGTGGAGTAGGGTCAGTTCTGACACTGGGACATAATATACCGCATATATATATATAAATTCATTTGTCTATACATTAGTATTGAAAGATAACAGGGAACAGACCGTCTGTTAGTCTAGTCATACTTTTCATGGTCAGTGGAGGTTGACAAATATTGTTTTTACAGCTACATGTAACATGGAGTGTACAAAATCGACATTGTACAAAATCGACATACAATGTAAAATAAATTTTCATATTTCTACTACTTATTCAATAACGTGTCAATTTTATCATTTCATCTGTGGTGTAGAATATCATACAGCAATTCAAACATGTTTTTTAATGTAAAGAAAACCTGCAATTTTTATTTGATTTTGAAATATATTTACTGATACAAGACTTTGATTTGTTCCCATGTAAGGAAGAGCATGGCCATTATCTTGATAGAGTTGAAGATCTGGTTGATGATAGTGATGATGATTGATGATTGGGTGATCTACTGACAGTGATTGTAATAACAATAATAAAATCAAACATGCATAATTAGGGTCTAAGGGAACCTGCATATGAAATTTGAGAAGATGAATCAACACCCTCTATGAAATACAGGCAACAAATAGTCAAAATTGCCACCTGTAGGCCATTGTGTTTTCCAACAAGTCTCAAAATTTTTAATTTGTACAACTCAGGACTAAAGGGAACCATTAAGTGAAATTTAAGAAAGATCCATTTATTACTTTCTACCACCTGTCACCCATTTTGTTTCTTCTAATCAGTCGCAAAATTTAGCATGCATAACTACAGACCAAGCAGACCCTTCATGTGTTAGAAAGTTCTTAGAAATAGTGCTAACAGGGATTGTTGATGGCTGGACGGACAGACCATGGGCAATTTGAACAGTCCATCATCTGATGATGGGCTAAAAATAAGGAAGACCGTACCAGTGCATACACAACACATTGGATAACTCAAAATTCATTTATTATGATTAAAATATTTATTCTTAAATCATAAATATACAATACAGTAATTCAATCCATTAAAAAATTCATTTTATAAATTTTTGAATGCAGATGCAGTCTACCTACAAAACTGCAAAAAGGTAATTTTACTTAAATTTATACACAAATTTTGTACAATAATGCAATGTATGATTTGAATTTTCATTAGTATTGCTTTTTTATAATTTTTCCTCTGATCTTTATTTAGATGTTTAAAGTAGATTATATTAGTGATTTTTTTTTTGGTCTCACATAATCTGTATACTGGTATGCAACTACATGATTACAAAATTCCACATTCAACTGTGTTCTTTGTAGTTTTACAACATTTAACATTTTTAACCATTTTTAGCCAATGTACAAGATATAAAATTATTTCAATAAATCCTTTCTTCTGTGATAATGATATTACTAGGATACTCATAGATAATAATTTCTTTGCAATTATGTGTATCTGTAGTGAAGTTAGTAGTAAGAAATTAACATTTTTGCAAGATTTCTATCTGCAGGTAAATTCTTCTTAAAATAACTTTAATGCATCAAAACTTACAAAACATATGCAAAATTCTTCCTAACATGCAACAATTGCATTGTGTAACATCAATATAGTCAGTGTAAAAGGTCATTTTCATTACCTGGTAACACAGGGGACTTGGCACATGGTGGATGAATTTACCAATTCAACAGGATATCAAAGATTTCTAGTAAAGTAAGGTAACACCTGATATTTTTCAACATACAATGTACATGTAAAATATTGCAAGAAAAGGGGAAAAAAATGCGAGAAAAAAAACAAAACATTGGAACATGTGAAAATGTCGCATAACTTTATCAACAAGATTTATCTGTCGACATGATGAGATTAACTTGTCTTGGGTTCGAGATTCCTAGATCAGATCAGGATTGTATTCAAATAAAGTTGTTGCTAGTTCAGTAAAGCAGGTTTATGCAACACTTTTTCTTTGGTACATCATATATATTACCAGATCAACTCCTAGGATTAGAATAAACTCAAGACAACACAGAACAAAACAAATGTAAATAAACATAAACTACATTAAAAAAATATGCCAAAAAAAAGTGATTAATAAAATTGCATTCAGCCACATTTTATGACGGGCACTTCAGATACACCACAAGTAGCTATAGTCTACTGAAAATATCATTGAAGGCATATGATATATACTAAAATGCCCACCCATGTTTTTTTTGTTTTTTGTTTTTGTTTTGCTACAGAATATTGATTGTGTGATTGTTAGTACCGTGCAGCATTTGTAACAAATCAAACAGCAACATTGCTCTAACATTTATAATGAAGGCCACGCAGATGTGTAAACACACAATTTTAAGCATTTCTTAAGCTTGGAATAGCAAGTGCCTCATTTAAACACAATGACAAGAGTATTTACCAAAATATGTTCGAAAAGGTTTTAAAGACAATAATGGCATGAAATTTGAAAGAAGCCATGATAATTTCTTGATCAAGGGTTCTAGTCAAAAGAAATCGGAAGATGAATTCCATAGTGGTTTACAAAGAGTTGATAATGTAGGAAGAATCATTTCAGAAGCTGCTCCTGAATCCAAGTTCCCAAGCCACATATAAACACACTGGCAACCAGCTGTAGGCAATACTAGAATATTCTGCTTGGGAACTTCCAGAACTTGTTTCTCTTCTTCTGATAAATTGAATGACACTAAGTAGGCTATCCTCCTGAAACCTAGTAGATGAAGTTGTACAACTTACTGGCCATCAGTTCTTATCTTTAAAGTCAGAAAAAGACAAATTTCACAGAAATCCATTCATTGGTTTGTAAGTTCAAAAGATGTGGTCACAAAAATATTAAAAAACATATTTTTTAACGACTGGTTGTGATGGGAGGTAAATTTTATCAATATACATGTAGGTAAGACGGATAGGTGGACCGTAAATGTTCATGTGAAATAGTTTGCAGGAACAAATGGCATTTTTGAAACTGTTGCATTAATCAATTTTTTCCTGACTTCAAATTTGACATTGGTTCCATTTTTTGCATATGGTGTTTCAATGTAGCCCATGGAGACATTTTTGTTGAGGGAAGGTGAAGGACACCCACTGGTTAGTTTACCAAGGATGCGATCTCCAGCCTCGTCATACACCACAGTGCCAGCTACAAAACACAAGAGGAAATAATATGTAGCTATCAACAAAACTGTTGGCATTCAACAATAATTAGGGTTGTTAGCCTTAGGAGTTTTATATACTGCTACTTCACAGCAACATAGCTGTCTCAAAACCATTCATAAATTATCATCTGTAGTTATTAGGCATTTAGCAACCAGCCAATGTCTTTTTCAACTCCCAGGGGAGCATACAGCCGGCGCTGCTATTTCAGCTTTAACAGATTACGACATTTCTTGCACTGCTCTACCACGCACTCATTTTTTACAGCAGACTTTACAAGATACAACACAGCGCCCATGCTGGAACTCAAACTAGTGACCCTTTGGTTTCTTAGCCCTTACATTTTGTACCACTAGACCACTGTGCCTCAGTAAGACCATGACAAACATGCCTCAAGTCAGTTTTCAAGTTTCAAAATAATCAAAACTGAAAACAACACAGGCATTTCTCAGATTTAAATGATTACTCTTGGGAAATCAAAGTCATAAATACACATTTACATATATTCAGATCATTTTCTTTTATTTGAAGTAGAAGTTCTAGTTGATACAAATGAATCCTGATCTGAATATTTTTATTACAATACACATGTACATGTATTCTAAACCAACATTCCCAGCCCATGACAAATTAAAAAGTCAAACAGATTTAATCTAACACACATCAAAATTATTTCTAGCACTATAGACAAGTAGAAATTATCCTTTTTCGGCATAGCCGTATAATATTCTTTTGGCCCCGGAATGACGCGAAAAGTGGCGTTACTGGTCAAGATGAAGTATGTGATTGGTCAATATAGCGGTAAATGCAAAATTCAGATATGCAGTTAAAAACGAAGCAAAGTTACGATTGAATGCAAACTGAATATTCAAATGGCACATTAATACAAATTATATTCCCGATTCAAATGCAGTCTTATTATCACTAAAATGATTCAAACTGATATAATTTTGTTATCCGTGCCGAAACGCATAGATCTAGTTCGTTAATTTATTTCACCAACAGTTTTATATTATAACCACTAGCATTAAAACTATGCCGTTGATCTTTTTTTAAAGATATTTCTTGTTAATGTTAAGATTAGATGTTACCTCGGGCAGGAGGACCAGTCGACAAGAAACCAACACGTTTAGATTTAGGCTTGTCCTTAATCTGCTGTAGGATGATGTCGGCTCCAGGAAAGTTTGCCTCTGCTCTTCGTCTCTTACCTATAATAAAAACATAATTATCTTACGTCTTCTGTTATAGCATTTATGTTGCAACAGGACAAGATCAAACCTGATATCATATGGTATTCAATCCCAGTAGTGTTTATGGCCTTTTGATTAAATTAAAATGAAATCTGCATGTTCATTAGTTTTGGAAAGAATGCAATGCTGCATATTGTACAATGGTGTAAGCCCAATTATAAATTAAAATGAAATCTGCAGTTTCCTTAGTTTTGGAAAGAATGCAGTGCTGCATATTGTAGTATGTCGGCTGTAAAATGTGTAATGCATCAACTGCTAGTTTAATGTGTCAACTTGTGAAGACTGTCAATGTGTTGTGTGGTGTGTCAATGTGTTGTGTAGTGTGTCAATGTACTGTGTAGTGTGCTAATGTGTTGTGTAGTGTGTCAATGTGTTGTGTAGTGTGTCAATATGTTTTGTAGTGTGTCAATGTGCTGTGTAGTGTGCCAAAGTGTTGTGTAGTGTGCCAATGTATTGTGTAGTGTGCCAATGTGTTGTGTAGTGTGTCAATATGTTTTGTAGTGTGTCAATGTGTTGTGTAGTGTGTCAATATGTTTTGTAGTGTGTCAATGTGTTGTGCAGTGTGCCAATGTGTTGTGTAGTGTGACAATGTGTTGTGTAGTATGCAAATGTGTTGTGTAGTATGTTAATGTGTTGTGTAGTGTGTCAATGTGTTGTGTAGCGTGCCAAAGTGTTGTGTAGTGTGTCAATGTGTTGTGTAGAGTGTCAATGTGTTGTGTAGTGTGTCAATGTGTTGTGTAGCGTGCCAATGTGTTGTGTAGTGTGTCAATGTGTTGTGTAGTGTGCCAATGTGTTGTGTAGTGTGCCAATGTGTTGTGTAGTGTGTCAATGTGTTTTGTAGTGTGCTAATGTGTTGTGTAGTGTGTCAATGTGTTGTGCAGTGTGTCAATGTGTTGTGTAGTGTGAAAATGTGTTGTGTAGTGTGTCAATGTGTTGTAAAGTGTGTCAATGTGTTGTGTAGTGTGACAATGTGTTGTGTAGGGTGTCAATGTGTTGTGTAGTGTGTCAGTGTGTTGTGTAGTGTGTCAGTGTGTTGTGTAGTGTGTCAATGTGTTGTGTAGTGTGTCAATGTATTGTGTAATGTGTCAATGCATTTTAAGTTTACATTTCAACAGTATTCACCAATAGTCCATAAAAGGGTAGCTTCAACTGGAGTGGTATCCTCATCTATATCGTTTCCATAGAGACACAGTCCTGCCTCCAGACGAAGACTGTCTCGAGCACCTAGACCGGCCAGGTGTACTTTTGCTGCCTCAGAGCTCAGTAGGGCATTGGCTAGTTCTTCTGCCCTGTCTGCAGGCACAGATATCTGATTTGGTAAAAAAAAAAGATTACATCAATTGATTCTTGCTTGCAAAGCAATATGAAAGGTCATGCAATGTTATGTACATAGTGATACTGGTCCATGAGATATCTCATTATATTACGGTCTAAGGGGAAATAACTCCATTTTTGTTTTATTCATTTTATTTGTACGTAAGTCTGGATAAGTTGACCAGCACATGTATTTTATATTAGATTGAAGTAATAAAATGGCTGCAGAAGTTAATTGAGCACTGTCTTATTTAAATAAACGTGTACATTAACTTGTTCGTAACAGTAGGGACAAACAAATGAAATAATTTTAATTTGTGTAATATACAAACACTTCTCACCTCCACCCCATCCTCTCCTGTGTAACCACATCGTGTCACTCTACAGTCAGGTATACCAAACACTGTAGTTAGAGTGTTGGTCATGAATGGAAGAGTTGAAAGGTCAATGTTCATTCCAGTTTGAAGCACTTGGGCCATTTTAGGACCTACACACCAAACAGAACATCTATTGTCACTATTTTATACTTCAAAATTAAAGACAAGCCTCAGGGGCCTGTATTACTGGATAGGGATACGTATATTTAAGCAGTATAAAATAGCAAAACAGTTTATTAAAACTAGATTTTCTTATTCTTCAGAAAATTCTATATGCAGTTTACCTTTTATGGCCCACATGACCTAGAACAAATTTTCATAGTTTAACCATTCATCCCGATACATGCTTCCAAAACATACTGATCTTAGATTTTCATGAACTTGTGAAGATTTGTTAAGCTTTTCACTAATTTCATGTCAAGTTACCCTTTGCCCGAAGCAAATATACTAAACTGCCAAAGTTAACAATGGACCTGAACACAACAATGACAAAAAGTATTTGCATTGCTGGTATAACAAACCATAAACAAGTATAATATCCATTTGTTCTTTTGAATCTTCAGATAATTGATTGAAGATTCAAACATAACTAAGCCAAGGTCATTTGTAGGAGGAAACATTTCAGTGCTTCTGGGGTCCCTGTTGGCCAAATACATAATATGGAACATCATTGTGAGTTTTCAAGAACTAGAGAAAAGTATTCTAAAATATGAAACATATTTGACCCCTATGACCTAAAAAGTAGGTCAAGGTCATTTATATAGAGAAATTTAATAGCACTCTATCCCAGGTATCTACTTTGTGCTGGTCAAATATTGACACTCAGGTTTAAACAATTTTCTAGAGTTACCTGTTCAAAGTAAAGATTTGGATCGAAAGACAAATGATGGATAAAAAAACTGCCGAATTCCAATTCATGCCATGTGAACTAAAATAATAATATACCTTAAGAGATTACAAACCTTGAAGTGCTAGGAGTCCATTATCTATAACTTCCATGTCAACATCCATGCCTTTTCTCCGAGATTCAGCAAGATTTGTCTGCATAATAAACAGGAAACCATTGCTAAATAAAACTTTGAAGACTTCTGGTCAGATTTACTTATTTTTCTTTTCATGTGCCCTGGTTTCATTCAATATCCAAAATATCCAATTAGTTACTTGGATATATATTTAACAAAAAACTACATTTTATAGTTTTACTATATTTTCCATTAATTTTACAAAGAACTTCGACATACTGCAATATTAAGACTGCAAATACATTAATATACAGGCAAAACAATTAAAATACAAACCCTTATATGGTCCAAATCTTTTTCAGAACAACCTGCATTGGAGACAACATAAATGTATCCTTGGTGAGTTTTAGAGACAATTAGATCATCAATGATTCCCCCTTTAGTATTAGTGAGTAGAGATAGTGTTCCTTGGTTCTCGTTTAGTGCTGCAACATCCCCAACGACCAGACTCTCTATGAAGGCTATACTGTCCTTTCCGGTAAATTTTGTTTGTAACATGTGGGAGACATCAAAGAGTCCTACTTCTGATCGAACATGCAAGTGTGAAGTTGTTACCCCTTGTTGTGCATACATGACAGGCATCTCCCATCCCCCAAATGGTACCATCTTTGCACCATTTTTACAATGGAAGTCATACAGACATGTACGTTTGGCTGCCTGAAAATATAAAAAAAAAAAGAAATTGAATGAATTTACATTAAACAAATGCTTCACAAAATAGTCATCAACATCTTAACCTACTTCACCTCAGAAATAAATGCTGTAAAGGCAAAGTATTGTAAACAATTATCTTTACTTTAATTCCCAAATTTAACCTCTAGACAAGCATTGGAATCCGAAATACATAATGGAAATACACAATGTCACAAGATCTCATGTTCAGCCCTAGAGATTTGCTTTTGTATCCTCTACTGTAGGAAATGAATCTGATCAAAATAAATAGGCCCATGGCATCATTCATTATTTCTATTATCTCCTCTCTTGAGCTATATCTAAGTTGACATTAGATCTATAATTATGTTTACCAGCTACCCTAGCTCTGCTTACACATTCAGCTTTTGATAGGTGACTGTATAGCTTGCCTGTTGTTAGTATAATGTAAGTCAAGTGTAGCATTAACATTAAATTTCATACATACCAACATGTATATATGCATGGTCTCAGCTGATATTATTAGTCCAAATTTTCTGATAATTTGGCCATGTAAATCACCACAAGGCAGCTTTAAAGGCAATACATGTACAGTGTACATGTGTACATGTATTAACATCAGAACACTTCAGATAAGCCGATACATACCATGGTGCAACTAGTTTCATATCACAAGTACATATATTTAAGTTGAGTTGAGTTGAGTTTTGTTTGGTGTTTGTTTTGCTAGTATTTTATCTAGTTAACTAT
Source organism: Pecten maximus (assembly GCF_902652985.1). NCBI lineage: Eukaryota > Metazoa > Mollusca > Bivalvia > Pectinida > Pectinidae > Pecten > Pecten maximus. The sequence goes on from NC_047021.1 coordinate 31,515,474, forward strand.
ATTTGTCTTTTTCGTATTATTTAACACCTGTGTTTTCTTATGTTGAGATTTATATATAGATTCATCACAATACAGATTTCACATATCATGGTCATATAACACCATCATTAGGTCTATCACAAATTATTCGCTTTTACCGTATGTATCAATTGCTATTGATAACATATAAGTTTGTATTGTGGTATAGACAGTTAAGGTCTTGTAGGAAGCACAGGGTAGCTGTTCCAATCTCAATATTAACATATACATAGGTCATATTTAATTAAGTTCTCATTTTTCCTGAGTTTAGTTTAGTGTATCTTATTTAGTTAACTATATTTTTCTTTTTTATATTATTTTACACCCGAGTTTTCTTATGTTGAGCTTTATTTTTGGTTTACTACTTTGTTACATGCTGATTTATATACAGGCTACCTTCATTGAACATAATTACACCTGTAAAACTTATACTGGAGTTGTGTATCTTTCCCTAACACTTCGACTAATCCGGAGAAAGAAACAGAAGATGAGACCAGGAGTTGATTGTCGGTCACTGTTAAAGTTCTATTTTGTTAAGTCCCGGCCTTGTACAACAGTATGTTTTTGTACATCCAAAAAATATAACACGTCAACACGAAGTCTTTTGTATGGCAAACATTCGTCTCCTGACCCAGCCTACTTCAGTATCAATTAGGGCTGTTGCCGGACTCATCAGGAGATTCATATCCGTCTCTGCATTACAATATTATGGATGTGGTAAACTATCTCAGATAAGTCAAGCATTGGGACGTTTTATGACACTCTCTTCATATGTGAACAGGTCTGAACATAGTTCTGTTTTACATTTTACATGATATGTTCAGTTACTTAAATTGTGACATTGAGCGTTTTCAGCTTATTTTACTTGCATCTTGTTATACCTAAATTGAGACATACGTACACTCGATGACGCATACCGCTTCGCGCATCCCACATACTGTATCTTCAAGTGTTGACATTTAGTTACTCCTGAAAATGACTTCAAAACTTCAGTAAATATGCGACTCATCTTTCATAGGGAAATTTAGCAGATGACAGAAAACACATCAGAGGACAAAATATATACACGATTAGTTGCGTATTACAAGGTTCTGTATTTCTGTTTCGTCGTCATTCTTGGGTTAAATATCAATTATAATAAATATTTCATATGGTCTTTCTTTCATGTGAAGATTAAAATTTCTCATAAAAACACAATAATATACACAGGTAATAAAACTAGCTTTACTCCCTTTTATTATTTTGTTTAGTTTTAGAACAGACAATTTGATTGGTTACTGGATTTTGCATTTAGTAATGATATTGTATGAATTGCATTATATATATGGATAAATACACATATAAGTTCCGTCAACTTAATTGTATTCTAGCTTTGAATAATGTTTTTAAACGCGTTTATTATTTCAACAAAGGTAGACTAATTAAAGATAGGTGAATCTGTTCATCCAATGAAATGTGTTCTTACATTCGTTTAATTTACCCGGTGAAATCATTCGGAATGTTTCCAGACTTTCTTACCGAATTTAGCTAAGAATCAAATGCCTTCCGATATAACAACGTGAAACAGAAAGTTGAGAAGGATTGCAGTAACACAAAAACTCCAAAATGTTGTATTTAGAAGATTATTTAGAAAGTATGTTGGTATTGATACAATTAAACATAACAACTGATAGTGATAAATTGCCATTTTTATAGCCATGTTGTAGTCTACGCGAAGAAATCAGTTTGTTTGTGTATGTTGTCTATGTACTGAAATGACACAAAACGCACTGTCATGGTCATAGATTGAACGATTATATAATAAAGACATTGGTTATCAGTTATTGCAAGGTTATAGAATGTTATTTGTATTGAATTGCGTGAAGTGTGACATGTTTTGGCATTTTTGCAATGTATTACAGACGAGAGAACTTAAAATTGCTTGTCCATATGGACATACATGTACAATATTGTAAATGCAATTGTGCTTATGTATGTATATATATATAACACAGGAGTTTGACGTTCCACAAATAAGAACATATAACAATTCTTATAAAAACACCCTGTATACTGTAAAAATCACTATATAGTATTCAGACAGGGTAAATTTATAGGGATTATTTTATTGAAGCGGAACTGGACTGGGTCATGTATGTAGCTCAAATAGTTAGAGCATCCATCTAGAGGTTGGAGGTCCTGAGTCTCCAGTCCCGGTTTGGTCGTTGCATTTTCCTCTCATGTAACATAAGGCACCCAACTGAATACCCACACATGTCGTATAGGCCAGGTATTGTGTGTGTCTTTCGGGGTCAAAGACGTCGTTGAAAGAAGGAGGAATGTATTTGAAGTGTACTAGGTTGAGTGCCAGTGGCCAGGTAGCTCAAATGATTAGAACGTCCATCTAGAATTTGGAGGTTTGAGTCACAGTTTGTTTGTTGCATTTTTCCTCTCTTGGTACATATTCTTATTGATAGAACATCAAACTCTTGTGGTCAGACCAACCAACTCACAAATTGTTGGATTCTGTTATTTTTGTAAGTTCATAACACAAAAGCAAAATCTCAGAAATATACATCCCCCTCATCATTGATAAAGTGTTCTCCATCTCGTTGTGGATTGAAAGACATCCTTGTTTTTATTTTCCAGTGATAGAGAATCTTCCTATGGAAATGAGGGAAAAATTAACAGAAATGAGAGAAATGGATTTACAAGTTCAAAGTAAGATACAAACATTCTACCAATATGAGAAATAAAAGATTCATTCAATGTAGACATATTTCCAGTCTTCATTGAATCATTCCTAAATGACCATTTCTAACATTTAGAAGGATATGGCAACCGACCATTTGACATTGAATAACAATTCATAATGTAAGACCTTATAAGCATATATATACTGGTACTGTTTTTCTGGAGATGTATGGTACTTTGCTTACCTCTCTGACATACTTATACAAACTTCAGTCATTTGTTCGTGTACAGTCATACAGTCATACCTGACATAAAAAATTTTACAGTCATATTTCAACATGATGTTTATTGCTTACGGTATAAATATATATGTATCTTCAATATTTTTAGATGCCCTGGATAGTTTAGATGAGCGAGTTAAATCTTTTTTCAAGAAATGTATTCAAACAAACGTCAAATCTGAATCAAAGGAAGAAGAATTTGAGAAAATTAAACAGGTAAGTTGTTGATCTTTGTGATATAATGATAACCAGATAGAAAGATTACTTTTATATTGTATGTCAACAAAAAAATTGATTAAGGTATATTGAAATTGATAGTTAAACTGAATTGATTCTAATCAATGATGAGTAAAACTTCATTGCTTCCAACTGATTGTCGATAATAAAAAAATCAAATGATTCCCAACACCAATTTCAAGATGATTGAACACACAGAGCTCTTAAGACATTACTGGCACAGAAGTATTCAGTATTTTTATGAACTTTTGTCCTAATATCTTTTATCACTGTGAAAATAACCTTCAACAAACATGATTGAGTTTTATAATATTTTGTTTTAGGATTATTATAAATCTCTAGAAGATGCAGATGAAAAAGTACAGTTAGCCAACCACATTCATGATTTGGTATGTATACAAGATGTTTTTGTTGTACAAGTATGTTCATTTGACTATGTTTAAAATTGTTCATGGACAAGAAAATATGTGGCACAGATATATATCGAACTTAGAAATGGCTAAAACTCTTTTCAACGATCCATATAAAATAATATGTTAAGGTTTTCTTTATAAACAGTTATTAATTTAATCTAGTCAAAATGAAACATGGGAATATAACTTATTTAAAATCAAAATTAAACATGCAGATATTACTAATTATAATGTATGCATAAGCATGAAATTGTGATCAAGTTACAACATTGAAACATTAAACCCCTTGCTCAAATTTGATTATCGGCATATTCCGTGCATATTTAATGAGGCTGCTGTGATATGGTTGGCTGATTGCTTTCTGCACTATATCTTTCGAGATAATTATCAAATTCTTATGAAACTTGCTTGGTAGTCTTATTACCGAAATCCCTTGCTCAAGTTCGATTATAGGAATTTTACTCGTATATTTGATTAGGCTAATGTGATCTGATTAGCTGATTGCTTTCCGCACAATATCTTTTGAAAGAATGATTGTATTTTGATAAAACTTGCTTGGTAGACTTATTACCTAAACCCCTTGCTCAAGTTCCATTATCAGCATATGCCACACATATTTAATGAGGCTGCTGTGATCTGATTGGCTGATTGCTTTTTGCACGATATCTTTTGAAGGAATGATCGGATTTTGATGAAACTTCCTTGGTACACTTATTACCTAAACCCCTCGAGCTCGCTCAAGTTCGATTATCAGCATATGCCACGCATATTTAATGAGGCTGCTGTGATCTGATTGGCTGATTGCTTTTCGCACGATATCATTTGAAGGAATAATCAGATTTTGATGAAACTCACTTGGTAGACTAGTTATTAATTATGGTGATTACTTTCACAGGAACTTAATGACTGAACACAAATACATGTAATGATTCTAAATGCTGTGTCATGTGTTTCATGTTTTTATGCATGTTGCCCACTTTAATTTCATGTAATACAATACTTGCATGGGCAGGGGATCTTGACAACTATGTCCTTGTAATATCTTCATTGTTGGCCTAGCATGTGACACATCCTATTATTTCTCTTACTTTCAATTTAGCTGTGTATTGATTTTCTAAATTAACAGGTTGACAGACATTTGCGTAAATTAGATCAAGAATTGTCAAAGTTTAAGATGGAGCTAGAAGCTGACAATATGGGTATAACTGAAGTCTTAGAAAAACGTGAGTATTTTCATTTTAATTTTAAATTGTCAATGAAGTCCAAGATTTCCTGTTTGATTCATTAATGCTTCCTGACATTATGAATGATTTTAAAAGTTTTATTCTTTTCAATTTGCAGGATCATTAGAATTAGACAAACAGCCCTCAATTAACAGCCACCGAGCCGAAAGTAAGTCTTATTCGGGTTTTTTTTTTTTTTTTTTTTCCATATTTCATACAGATTTCAATAGGGCTATGCAGTGAACTGAAAAGATTGGCTGCACCATGACTCTGTTCATTTTTAATATGCATCATTACATTAAAATAGCAGTTTTTGTTTTTGTTTTTTTTTCTAATATTTAAATAAAAGTATTATCTTAAAGGGACATCACGGTAAAAATGTTGTTATTTTCATTGAATGTACGTGTTTTGTTCCTTTCTAGTTATGTTTTTGTGGTATCCCAATATTCACAGTCAATCCCTATGTCCAGATTTGACCACTCGATTTAGTTGGGAATCCCCCTCTAAATTTAATGCGGAAATTATTTAAGAAATAATTAACGATGATTCGTGTATTATTGCAGGATATACAATGAGGACGAGGATATTTTGCAATTGAATTAATAACGAAGGCCGCAGGCCTGAGTTATTAATTAAAATTGCAAAATATCCGAGTCCGAGTTGTATATCCTGCAACAATACACGAGTCAAAGTTGATTATTTCTATTCTGCCCTGTACTGTTTAGTTCTGAGATCGACCTCTTTCTAATAGAAAAACAGCAAAGAAACCCCGAGAAAACCTTGTAATTTATTTCTTGAGTATTGCATTATTTGTTGATGAAATATACAGGCAATACAGTACTACGATCAAGAGCATCTATCATATAGCATTGATTTTGAAAATAAAAAAAGGATAAAAAAAGAAAGAAAAAAGAAGAAAAAAAAGGGGGGCCTCCGTAGGATTCGAACTCGCGTCGTGATAAAAATTTATTGAAAGACTAACCCATAAGCCCACTCTGCTATGGTAACCTTTTATAAAATGGGTGAATATTAGATATATAAAATTGTTACAGCCGTGACTCCCGACCGTGTATTATTGGCACGAGCGTGTATTATTGGAAAATAATACATGGTTTTAAACCAATCAAAACTGGCGTTGCATAGCAAACATGGTAGAATTTTAAATCATCACGTGACTGTTTTGAAATCGAGGCATTTTCATTTGTAAACACAAACACACGATAGCTTACAAGTCGAAATATTCCATCTGGGTTAGTTGGATAATGATGTTATACAGTGGTTTAAATATTAAATAACACGTTCTGTACATATAAAAGTGTAAACACTGTACATATAGTATATTGACAGTAGCGATGTACTGGTACAGACTGTATAAATATGACCAAGTTTGTATAAATATTTGTTATGACCTACTATCCAGCAATCAAGCAGAATACGAGCAGTGTCTATTACTGCAGTCATTGTTTTCATGTTCAAATCGATTGTACTGCTTCCCCAGTGTGATTCTAGGATTGTCTTTGACCCATTTGCCTATTATTCTCTTTTTTGCGGAAGCTGTTATCGTTTTCAACCGCAGTCGATTTACGTTGGAAGCTATTATTGTTTTCAGGTGTTTTAGTTTGTTGTGCGCATGGGTTTTATCGTGTATGTCACAAAATTTATATATCCAGACTGTTGATCAACGAATTGTGATAACCTTTTTTGTAATTAATAATTGATGTCTTTTATGTACATATATCATCAAATTTGAATGGTTATTGTTCATAAGGTTATATTTTTTAAAGATTGGTTTACCATGATGTCCCTTTAAATTCATTGTAATTTTATGATAAAGGATTAGCATTATTTAGTGCAATGATGATCAAAACCAACCTGACTCTAGAATTAAAACTGTCCCAGCCATAATTTTACGATTTGGTATTTAGTGATATTTGGTGTTGATGTACACTTTTTGTGTATTATATATATATATATATTCACTCTACATTTGTAAACAGAGAGACGGATTCCACCTTCTCAAGCTACTGTAACAAATCACACAGAGAAGAGGATCACAACAGAAAAAGTCCTGTCCTCACTGGCGCACGAAGCTGCAAGGGAGACAATTGGAGCACGAAGGCAGTCCAACTCGGGGTCGAACTCACCAGCCATGCCCATGTTTAACTCCACACCAGCGCCATCACTGACTTATAGTCTGGGTAAATATTTTTCTTTCCTTTCAAGTTTTAATATTATTGAAAGAAAACATTTATTTACTTGTGAATAAAACCATATACTCAAAATCCTTAAAACAAGGACAAAAATGTGAACAGATTAGATTTATTTTGAAACCTTTTAAAAAGTATTAGGATGATAAGATCAGGTGTACCAAAAAGGTAAGCATCTTCTTCATGGTTACCATCCTAGGGTCAAATCCAGGCAATGTCATGTTCTCAATATGAGAACCGGGGTGGTGATATCACCATCTCAAAAGAGGGGCCGCGGTGGCAGAGTGGTTAAGGTGTCTTGATACTTTATCATCACTTGCCCTTCCACCTTTGGGTTGCGAGTTCGAAACCCACATGGGGCAGTTGCCTGATACTGACCGTAGGCTGGTGGTTTTTCTCCGGGTACTCCGGCTTTCCTCCACCTCGAAAACCAGGCACATCTTTAAATGACCCTGGCTGTTAATAGCATGCTTAACAATAATAAAACCAAAACCAAAAACTATCTCAAAACCTTATGGTGTAATTGTAAAGTACTGTATGCTGTAATGCTCAGAATAGGCAATAAAACCTGAAAACACACAAAAGAACTAATGGAGTCTCTATCTGTGTATTTAGAAGTATCATTGTCACTTTCATTTATTGTATTAGATTGATGGTGAGCCTTGACTATTTTTTCGAGGTCATTTATAACATTTTAGTAAAAGGAATGTATGATAGGATGCAAATTTGGTACTCCATACTATTTGAAATTTTATTGCAAAATGTATTTAGTTTTGATGTATAGACATTGCTGTTGTAAAACAGTATACTTAGAAAAGAAGTTGTGAATCAATATGTTTCTGCCTTCTGTGAATATCCACCGTAAAAACCTGTGTAATTTGTGCAGTTTTGTTATACCCAAATAAAGGTTAAAGTTTGGGATGCGCAATTAGAGACATTTTCAAGTTTTTTTATAGAAAAAAGGTACATGTACACAAAACTTTGTCTGCCCCACCTTTTCTAAATGAATGAACTCTATGTGTGGTTAATCTGCTCTTCTGCATCTTTTTATCAATAAAATTGAAAGGTTTGTACAGTTATTGATATACTTTACAGGTCACATGGGAGCAGGAAGCAATGCAGCTATAGCAGCTGCCGCATCTCAAGCCATAGCAGCAACACAACATGTGGTAGGTGACATCGTTTCAAGGGATTTACCAATTTACCTATTTACCTCTAAAAATCACAAATGTTGTACAAAGTGTCAGTTGGTTCTTAAAACTATTTTGTTGTATTTTATGCACCTGGACCATTTTAGTTCATCATGGTCCAAATAGTTACTAGTTAGGCTTCTTTATCTAGTTAAAAGTATGATGCCAACTGCATTTGTCGTAAGTTTTTGGCCATTTAATCCTCTAACCTTGTTGAAGTGCAGTTACAAGATGAAACTAGTTAGTTAGTGTTGCTTTTGGATGATAACTACAGGTCAGTCAAGATTTCTGCCAGAAATGTTGCAATAAATATTTGACAAACTGGTTTGTATGCATAAATGAACAGGATCCTTGCGAAATTACATCTCATTCTAGTTTAATGTGTATATATGCCTGTATGCTGTTTCAGCTGAGAATGTGAAAAAAAACTGAATATATTTCATGGAAGTTTTTCTTCCTTAGAGGATATTTTGATTTAGAAGAACATTTCTTGAAATTGTCTTAACAAAACTATTTGAATGCTGTTCTACTGAAAATTAAACTAGTTGTCAAATCTGTTATTGTAGATGCAGCAGGGCAGAAGAACTCCAAGTATGAAAGCTAGCTATGTGGCAATGTCAAGAACTGCTGACCTTGCCAAAGAACTCTCCATTCCAAAAGAAGCGGGTTACAACTCACAACCGTCAACACCTACTTCTAGTCATGAACCAACACCGAAAGTACCTCGACAGAAAAAGTAAGCAACTTTAAATGAGAGCTGATCATCAACCTTTGCCGTCTTGTGGGAAACAACTTTACTGTGGTTATTTATGAGATATTGAACATTTTCCTACGCAAATTCAATAGTGACTTTTGCTGACCTTTACTTCACTAACAACAGAAATTGCTAGTAACTTAACAAAAAGCAACCTATTTTGCCTCAATAAAAAGTCTGTTGAAGATCAAACTCATTATTTTAAAAAAACAAATCTTCACAAACTTCAAGGAATGAATATTAATGGGAGAATAAGTTTCGTTGTTATTATGCTTTACATCAGGTAGATTACCCTGCCATGTCATACCTGCAATAATTTATTGTTTTCAGACAAACATCAAAAGCAGCTCAGTTACTGCAGCATCAGCAACAGCAACAGCAGCAGCAGCAGCAACAACAACAACAGGCAGTTCCTGCCCAACAGCCAAGCATACCTACACCCAGCCCCCAACAACAGATACCTCCCATACCCCCACCCTCACGCCCCCAGCCTACTCAACCAGTTGTCCGAGATGCTGCCCCGGCAGCTGAGGAGGTCAGTACAGAGCTACAAATTGTGGATGAGCATGGTACCCCCATCGACTGGCAGAATGATCCGAACGAGCCACGTTACTGTCTATGTAACCAGGTGTCATATGGAGACATGGTTGGCTGTGATAATGACGATGTAAGTTTTGTATCAGATTTATTTAAAGTTGCTAGAAAATGAATTCACTACTATAAAAGTTCTAAAAATTGGAAAATTGTGAGATATGAATTTCTATTCCACCAAACAAGTACTTGCAGTAATATGGGTAATAAAATTTATATTGTTTTCAAAAAAGATATGTGTACTGCAATATGGAGAGTTTGGAAGCCTTTTTTTTAGTGTTTTTGCTTAACTGTTGCATTTTCCCATTAAAGCAAATAATCTTTTCTTTATTGATCCTGTGAAGTTAAATCAAATTTTAGAAGATTTAGCACAATGATGCATGTAAATGGTGCCCCCAGACTATTTGCTATAGAAACAATATACAGAAACTTAAGTTACGGCAATCATTATTTTATAGCACAATCCCTCCAGGCTCAAGTTTCATAAATATTCCTCAACTTTCAGAAATTCTGTTGGAAAGCATTACAGAATTTAAGGAAGTTCTTTACTAAAAACTAAAAAAAACAACTTTTCCTTAATCCAATAATGGTTTAACTATGGAAAATTTGTAGTTAAGGAATTCCCTTGCAGTTCTGTCATGAATGTTAATGTTGATGATCTGGCGTCAGCATGAAAAGCAGGAAATTAGGATTTACTAGGAGATATGTACATTTTACAGTATTAACCTCAAGAAATGGCTATTATTTAACAAGTTGTGACTTGTTTTGTTTGCAGTGTCCAATAGAATGGTTCCATTATGGATGTGTGGGACTGACACAGGCTCCAAAGGGCAAGTGGTACTGTCCCCAGTGTACAGCAGCCATGAAGAGACGGGGACGTAGATGATAAACATGTCACCATAGACTCAAAACTTTAACAAACTTTAGTTAACGGTGTAAATGTTGTTGAAATCCTGGTTTAAAAACTTACATGTAGTGCAGTAGATCTCCCTTTAACTGTCATCAATATTTACTCTACCTGTGTCCTCTTTATCTTATCTTCAGCACTGAACGTGTGAATTTGGAATCAATTACACATTTATTTTGAGAGATTTTTTCAAGGATTTAGATGTAATTTTCATATCTGTAATTTATGGCATTCAAACTAGTTGATTTAAATGGTCAAAGTGGTATGGAGCTATTTCGCAGAAGAGAAAACATAGGTACTTTGTTTGTTTGCCGGGTTTATTGCCCAATAAACAGTCAGGAGTAAGAAGTTGGCCTCAAAATGCACAGAATTTTCAGTAATATATAAAAAAAACCCACAAAATTCATGCATTCTAATTACAACATTTTCTGAAGTACAGATCTGTATATTTGTGCACCATCCTCGTTTTATGTAGAAATACTGAAAACTAACAAAAATTAGCCATTCAGTTCAGGAAAGGCATAGCTGGGCCGATAAAACTGCATGTGCCAAAAATTTTCTGGGCCAGCCATCAATCCCGAACTGTGGCTTTTGTTCGCATTCAGGTTCACTTGTTTCGACTTTTTACTCAAAAGTTCTTTTGAAGTGTGTTGTTATGTTCACATAGAATCAAATATAATGTTAAGTGTTCATCAAATAACAGAGGTATAAAGACAACAGTAATTTATAGATATTCACAAATATATACGTTTGGCATCTTCCTGTAGGTCATCGTGGGGACTTTATATATTACTACAGGATTGAGTTGTAATGTGTCTATCTGTCCTTCCACACCTAGCTTGTTCAGACTCTATCTCATACAACTTGTCGTCACTGGAACTTAATACATTGTACTTGAGGTATTGGTTATGTTCTTGTCGTATCCTCAATTATTCTATTGTGTTCAATTTTTAAAAAAATTGTGTGATTATACAGTACATACACATATCCAGGTCAGAAGTAGCTGTACATATCAAATTATTCTTAAAATGTTTTCCTGGCAAAAAATTGAGTATATTGAATGATTTATAGATTGTCACAGACACAGTACTCACATGTATGTTTTTTAATCGATACAGATATCTGTCTGAAGTTGGAGCAGCTCAGAATACAATTAAATACAAATTTTACTTCTTGCAGCTAAATTAATGAAAGGTGCTTGTTACAAATAGATTGCTAAGTTGAAAATTAAGAACCATGTTAGGGTTTTACATTCAGCCAAAGGTCAAGGTCATAATTGTATTTCAGATGTTAACACGGATACCTTTTGGATGCAGTCTTTTCAAACAGAATCACACAAGAGACAAAAAAACTCTTATCTATTTGGTATTAGTTGATAGTTATTGTTTCTTTGATTTATGTAATATGAAATAAAAATTCTCTAATCTAGATTTTGCATTTTACAGTAATGCAGTGTACAATGTTTCATTAAATCAAGAATCTTTAAGGAGCCAAAAGACGTAGCTCAGACTACAGAGTACACAATATCATTTTTTTCTGTATATGTATGTGTACTTGTGAGCATGCTTGTGTGTTTACCAGTGATGTGTTTCAAATACTGTAAACAAAAAAGTATCAGCTATGAGTAGGACTTTGATTTATCTATGACAGCAACTCAAATGGAGTCCATGTAGCTTCTTTCTCTATGTATCATGACAATACATTATCTCGCAAGTTGTAACGGATAAAGGTAGTGATTCTTAAACAGCGTGTATTTCATCAATAAAAGCTGATATTTGGACCAATTTTATCGAGATGGTTAGCTATATCCTTCATAAAACATTTTCCTTGTAGTTCATCAGATTTTTATTACATGTTAAACTGTATTAGTATTTAACAGTAAGCCTTTCCTGGAAATAAGCCCACTCATACCTATTGCTGTTCAATGTAATTACTGTTGATGTAATGATGCTGTTTTGTAACACTCCATCACCCTGACTTGCTGTAAGTGGTCAGAGGGTAAGTGTTGGTCCTGGTTGGTGACTTGGCTTATTGCTGGATAAATACAGGGTTCCAGTGTCATCAGAGGTTGTAAAAGTAGGAGTTTCAGCCTCATAAACTTTTTCATGTGTAGTGGTTTTCAGTGTGAATGCTCTATTGTTACCAAAATTAATGCTCGACTACCCTTAGCAGTATGTATATATTCTCTGAATCCAGAAGTCAAATATTCCAAGAATTTCATATGGTGGTAGACGTGTACAATGTAGATTTTAAATAGAGATTTGATAAGTTCAATGTCAAGGTCATTGTTCCTAAAACTACAACATGGTGATATGCTGCCTGGTACATGTATATGATATATATATATACATGTATATTAGTGATATAAACAGTTTTAACAAATCAATTCTTTATCTAGTCTTTTGCTGTATTATGTATTGATGGAAGTTAAGTTTTCATACTACGTACCGTATTTATAAGTAAACATTTGAATGCATTACAGAGAACAATTGTTTGAATGATTATATCCTGTTGAATGTTATCAGCAAGTGTTGAGTGCTTATTACCATAATAATGTATCAGGATTTCACGACATGAACTAGATATAAAAAATCATGACATGCATGACAAGTTATTATAAATTTTGACATAGTTCCAGTAGCTACAAGCTTACCAGGTATGTGTCACTCAAACTGATAATCAAAACCTTGAAAAAAAATATTAAAAAACTGAATAAGTTATTGATTTTGTGTGTTCCTGGTTTTGCTTTTCCATGTCTTTGTCAGAGTGTCATTACAATGATTTGAACTCTTAAGCAAGATTCAGGGTAAGGATTTAGTTGTGTGGAGGGTAATTGGACAACACTGACTGAAATTGTTCACCTTCCATATGTCTGCCAAAATGGTTATATTGCTCGGATTGATGCATGTTATCACTTGTGTAGATTCTGGTTAAATCACAGGGACCTGGCACAAATTTCCAAACCAAAATCACAGGGACCTGGCAAATTCTCAACCTAAAACTCAATATTATTAGACTGGCTCCTTTCTCTATAATATGAAAATCACAAATAAAATTGAGCTTTATAATTGTGGTCTGTAGGATATGTCTGATTTTAGGTTTCAAACTAAGGGGAGATAATCCAGTATTAGAATTAAGCTGGGAAATTCTTTAGAAAACATTAGGGCTGGTGGACAGACAGTCCATCACATTATATGTGTATAACCAAATTATTCACAAATATGTACGATGGAGTTGGAAATAAATATCAAGTCTTTGTGGGCAAAATGTGTAAGAACAGTGGAACATTGAAATGGAGCTTAGCGTAGAGTAACCCTTGGTTAGCGAAGATGCTAGCATCCATGCATGGATGATATCTAAGGAAATCAAATTCTTTTCTGTAAATGTTTGATAAAATCATAAAATAACATGAAAGAAATGGATACTTCACAGAAAAATGGTTCTTCTGCAGTTTATTCATGTGACCTGATATGTTTGGTGCTAAGATCCTTTGGAAAAAGGAAAGTTTATAGGTACAAAAGATTTTGGTGAAAATTGATATTGTTGCTCATTTAAGTGCTGGTTACTAGTGCATTTTATACTGCCATAAGGATGGCTTGCAGATGTAAAAATATGAGGAATACAACGAGATCGTGTTGAATTTTGAAAACCTGCAATGTTAAAAGATAATCAGTACAATTGAAGGCATGGCACAGTTCGATCTGAGTGTAAAAAACTGAAACATAGGAAAGTCATCGGGCAATATCAATTGCCGGTAACAGCTAGCATTAAGAAGAATTAATTAGCTGTAGTCCATAGGTGAATGAGATTGGATGAAAATTTGAATTGGAGACATTTTGAAGCTGGTTTTAACAGGTAATTATTAGTTTAGATAACAGTTATTAATATACAGAGACTGGGTTGTATTCAAGTGATCTCTTAAAACTTACCATTTTTTGCAGCCTAGCTGTTTATAAGTCGGAGATTATATGTTCATCTTCAAGCCAGGGTTCTGGTTCGATTCTCAGAGGAGGCATCAAAATCAATGCATATATTTTGATGGCGACTTTAAAATGAATTGTTACACTTGTGCTTCTTAATTCTTGGAAGTCAATATTGGGCAGTAATGAAGATAACTTTCAAACGTGGTGGAAGCTTAAAAGGTCTCTAGAAAATTGCAGATGCCAATATAACATTGATTTATTCGATAGAATTAATCCGTCAGACAGGAGGATTACTTGTACTAGTTCCCTAGTCATTGATGTTAGTTGACAAAATAACTTGTTTCATATTATTATTGTAAAAATGATTTTTAAACTTATTTTGTATGTATTTTTTTCCGTTGGTAAATACATGCAAATTCTTCTAAAGAATATTACAGTAATGTGTTTATTAGGAAGAATGGGAATAAACTTCCACAGAACCTTCAACTATATATATATAGCTATAACTTATAATTACTCTCTAAACAAGTTATAACTGATTCACATTGGTGAATACAGGTACATGTACATATGTGCATTTTCTGGAATTCTCCATGCAGTACTGCATTATCTGATGCACTGATATGTATGTCTGATTTAAAGACACGTTATTGTTCTAGTAATGATGCGTTTATTTACTGTGATTTAAGTCAGTTAAGTGATATGCTATTATTCACTCATTAAACGTAATCCTATCAGACAGCACATGGCACTGCATGCATTATCGATTAGTCCGAGTCAAAGTGAAAGTACACTTACCGTACACATCAGATCTACATCACGGAAACGCTTCAACCTACGATGATGCTTCACAATTAACAAGCATTTAGAGAACCGAGATTAATTCCATCAGCTGACTGCAGAGCAATGAAGAGATGCAGACAGCGAAAAGCTAGACGTCTTTGAAAATGTTTCCGTTGTTCGAGTTAGTGCGACTTTTCACTGTAAAGGATGACAGCGACTTCAGAAATTCTCCAACTATTGTTCGCTATGCATACAAGGAAGCAGGAGAAATAAACCTTCTAGCACTTGCCTGTACCAATGGTGAGGACTGGGTGGGATGCAGGACAGCTCCGGTCCATAATAATAATTTTGTGTCGGCGCATGCAAAGGGCAGTATCATGGCATTTCTTCCTAGAAAAGTCGTATCATGATACACATTAGAAAGTTCAACGCTTTTGAAGTGTTGACAATTTCCAAAAATTGAGGAATGCATGTTCAATAAACCCACTCTATATAGCATTCAATTACAAACAATTTTTTTTACTGAATTCAACTTCTGAAATCAGTTCGTTTAATTCAAGTATGCGAGTTGGTCATAGAAATAGAACTTTAGTTGATGAAATGATAAATTATATTACCCCTAATCATCATGTCAGATTAATTGTATAACAAATTAAGTGTTAAACAGAATGTTATCGGTTACCGTTGAGTGTAAGCTAACTTTTACACCTAGTGCACTACATTTAAACTACAGGTAAACTAGTAGTGCACTGCACCCTAAGAGGTGATGAACAGCAAAACCCCCATACAGGTAATGGGCAGTACCCGAGACTACCTGTGATTTTTACCTGTACTGCATATATAAGGCTGTCTAGCATTTATATTCAAATTAAGAGTTATTAAAAAGGTTTTGGAAGTTTAGTTTGATGTTATATTTCAACCTTTCTATTCTTGTTAATTATACACTGTAACTAAGTTAAGACAAATTTACTATATAAATCCTTTAACCAAGTGCAATTTTTCCAGCGAAGTTTCATTGATCTTTTGGTACTTTATATCTTGAATTGATTGATCAGTTATATATTTCACATGTTTAATTCCATTAATTTTGTTTTCATCGCATGAAAGTATATAATAAAACATTTGAAAAAAATTATCGTTACTTGAACATTTTCAATTTTAATTTATATTGTAGTTTAATTTCAGATTAAATTAAGCAGCATATTTATAATTTCATTTTTGATGTGATATTATGCTTATTAAAACCTAATTCATCCCATAATATATATTGTACATTCTATGTGTATACTTCCAATGCTTAAAGTCAGAAACCTGAACACATCAACAAATTAGTTAAACATTGATTTAACATGTAAAGAAAAAGATTCTTTGAATGTACTAGTAATTAAGTGATCTTAACAGTTCTAAATTTCAAAATTTTAAGTTTATATATAAAAGGTATATGTTACTTGTAATACACCTTCCATCTTCCTTTACTGAAATAGTTGAAATTTCTGTACATGTACCTGTGTGCAGGTATCTAATACTTTGAAGATCTAACATATTGGATCTGATTCCAGGTACATGTTTCAGTTACAGGTGAGACAGAATGAGATAATGGCCCGAGGGAACAATTAATGTCATTTTTGTTATGAAATACATATACTGGCAAACATGATACAACACTTGAATTATACAACACTTGTATTTGTTTATTTCATAATTTTCTTCTATAAAGTTACCTGCTAACAAATATATCATATACACATGTGGATCATGTGGACCTTAAGCCAAAGTTTTTTTTACAGTTCACGCTAACATGTTTTTTGCAATATTGTTTAAAAACAAAATTTTGGGATACATTTTGATCAGCATTTAAGTGTTTTTCTATTGCATTAGAAAATAATTGATTGTTCTTTAATTACCTTAAAATGTATAACTGATGGGGATTTTACCTCTTCTTGTAATTAAAGAAAGTCAGCATATAAACTATATTTATTGAATATCTTATTGTGAAGAAAAATTAATATAAAAATTGATTATATTTTGATGATTCGCAAAAAAAAACCTATAATTTTTTGAAAAACATCCACAGGTAGATATTATATAGGGGTAGTGTTAGATGCTAATTACAGGTAGGTAAGGCAGAGGAGCCTGGCACAGCATGCTATAAATGGACCCCTAGGGGGAAATTGGGGACTTGACAAAACTATAGCCAGGTGTTAAAACAGGCACACCTTAAGACTGATCCTCATCTGATACATATACAATGTATATAAGTAAGGTGTTATGGAGGTCCATAAGGTGGTGGTGAGGTGGGGTTTGGGCCCTGGGGCCGAGGTGGCCATGACAACAGGCATGTCCTGAGAGTACCAATTATACATACAGGTACATAACTTGTTGTGTAGATATAATATGTATCTTACAGAACATAAATGAGAATATGCAAAACTTCTGATTCTTGATTATGTACTATGAAATGATTTCATGGTTGAATTAACAGAAATTGGTAAAGTAACAAATACATTTATGAACAAAGCCTCAAACACAGACTGAATTCATATGACTATAATTATTATACTAAAACATTGTGCTAAGGGGCTATAAAAGCTGTGGTGCTTAACTCTTTAGTACTGACCAACATAAAATTTATAAGATATATACTAAGAACCCAATAAAAGCTAGCGTGAATGTTATGGAAGCTAAAGTGAATAGCTGTTCCTGTTGGCAAAGCCATGTAACTGAATTGAGTCAACTTATTATTAGAGATAAACAAAATTTTGGGGGACTTACGGATTACAAATGATGTAAAATGCCCCCAAATTAGTAGGAATGAGTATTTTGCTGCAGAGCGGGGTGCCATAAACCCTAACTCCCTTAAAAGGAAGGGGGGAATTTTAATTTATGAACAAAAGACTCAAACGCAGACTGAATTCATATGACTATTTATTATACTAAAACATTGTGCTAAGGGGTTATAAAAATTGTGGTGCTTAACTATTTATAGTAGATGATCTGGTGAATGTTATGGTAGCTAAAGTGAATAGCTGTTCCTGTTGGCCAAGCCACGTAACTGAATTGAGTCAACTTATTATTAGAGATAAACAAAATCTTGGGGGACTGACAAATTACAAATGATGTAAAATGCCCAAATTGAAGATGTAGCACAGCTGAAATACCCCCAAATGAATTTTAAAATATTTTTGTCTGATAAAATAATAAATATTAAAATATATGTACATATACAGTGTACTAGAGAAAAAAATCTACAAACAGTCTTCAAGGCCTAAGGTAGAATTAATCATCAATATAAAATGTATATTAATAACATCTAAAAATAAATAAATGAAAAGCATCAAAATCTTGAAATCAGGAAGATAAACCTTAATTTTACACTATAATGAAATCTTTTTAAAAAAAAATAATGATAAAAAAACCCACTACAAATCCAATTGATAAGAGTTTTAATTCCTCTTGTGCAATATATCATAAGAACCGCAGCCAATTTTATTTTGAGTTAATATTAGATAAAATTTTATCAACATTTAGATATACCTGGTAAAGTCAAGATGACAGATATAAGGCAGTCACTTTACACAGGTGTGTATTATGTAACAACTACAGGTATCTAACACAGGTGTCCAGTGGCACTGTCCATTACCTGTATAGGGGGATTTGTGGCCACACCTGACTGGATGTAGTGCACTACTAGTTTACCTGTAGCTTAAATATAGTGCACTACTAGTGTGTAAAGGTTAGCTTACACTCAACTGTAAATGTAGCTACATGTATATATAGTCATACCCAACACTAATCCTAACCCCAGTGTTTCAACCTCACTTCAGGGAAAGCTGACTATTAGTAAAACTTGGGATATTTAAATGATAGATAAATGACCAATAATCATTATCTTTAATAACCATTATGCCTGATGAAATAAAGGACAAATTAAGTTTTAAACATAGTGTTATCAGCTAGCTACAATGTATTATATAGTCATATGCAACCCAAACCCCTGGGAGCTTTTCAACCTCACTTCAGACAGTTGATGAAGTTGGCTCTTCATTTTCTCACCTTTATTTTACAGAGGCTTAATTCTCATTGACGAAAATACAGTGGTACTTTTGCTAATTGAGGAAATATTATCAGCAAATCTTTTTAAATGCGTGTAACTTATCTTTGGTAAATAGAAATTTAACTTGTAGCACAAGTACACCTGTAAAATACATTCTGATCAACATTTCTTCACACAAATTAATATATATAGACACAACGGTTTATGATATGGACATTGAAATTTGGAAAACTCGACAAAATTTCACTAGGGGAAGGACCTATATTTTTCTCCAAATGTACTCAAAAAAAAGACACTGCGGCTGTATGTATCCTGCTGCCAGGGGATCAAAACCTTTTGGATTATGAGGACAGCACTCCAATCAACTTCATTAATATAATATATAACTTAACTCTTTTATTGTAGGGTATGTCCTTCTTAGGTACTGTAGTGGTAACGGGAAACCTCCTACTACTCACCAGTTACCATGGCCACAGGAAAAACCTATCAGCTCAATGTGTTTTGATCCTACTGTAACCTGGCTACTGGTGCTAGCAGAAGATGCCACCCTGTTCATCATACCAGCATTGTCTATCATGGTAAGAATGATGCTTGGTCAGTATGTAACTACATTTCTCATACCCTGGACAGGGATATCTACAATTCTATTGGTGTGAGATGTTCTTGTTTAACTCAAAGTTGAGACAAGCTACAACAATTGCATTTTGTCATGTCAACAATTCCATGACGTCACGGCAACATTAAAATGACGTCACATCGACAATTCAATCATGTCATGTCAACATTTCCTTGTACACGTATTGATGTAACATCCATATTTGGTAACAAGGTTTGAGAAAAATAATCATTCCTCCCCTTGGGGACTCGACAAGCCTCGTGTATGGCAACTTAAGAATCTTCCCATCGGGTTGAGATTCCCCTGTCTCACCCCCAAGGGAGTGAAAGATTCTATTAATAAGTCTCCTTTATATAATATGGTGTCACTTTGCATTTAGAATACAAGTCAGTTAATTGATTATTGGGTATACTAATCAAGCAATAAGCCAATACCCACTCTCTCACATTTGTTACATCTCAGTAGAAATGCTAACGCATAATATTTACCAGGGGTAAATGTCCTATAATAAACCTCCATCTACTTTGAGACATATTTGATAGGTTGACATCTTGGGCTTGATGCAGGATAAATATGGTATATATATGTACAGTATTTAAAAGAATACATAATACAATGTACATATTGCAATATGAGTCTGAAAAAAAACT
Source organism: Pecten maximus (assembly GCF_902652985.1). Taxonomy (NCBI): domain Eukaryota; kingdom Metazoa; phylum Mollusca; class Bivalvia; order Pectinida; family Pectinidae; genus Pecten; species Pecten maximus. The sequence goes on from NC_047021.1 coordinate 31,535,994, forward strand.
TATTGGAAGATAAATGAAGCATCTTTGGGTCAAAAGATATTAAGTCTTATAAAAAGCAAAAGTTCCTTGCCTACAATTACCATCTTCATTCCACTGTCATCGAAACAGCCCTTTCAGTTGTCAGGAGTTATAATTTTCCCTGGTAACTGCATGCCTTATATGTTGATGATATTGGGGTTTTCTGTAGGATCCAACTGCCAAAGTCAACCAGCTGTGGAGGGAGGATGATGTTACCATCACAAAGGTTAAACGACCTAAAGGTATACATACACCACAGAGGACTGTCTCGAACTGTCACAGAGATGGCATTTTAAAATTTCATAGAAATTAATTATTTGATTATTGATGAAAACAATATTTGTTTGTCGATTTTGAGATTTGTGACATTGTCTCACAATGAGATTTTGACATGATGAGCCACTATTTTGACATAATGAGGATGAGGTCTTGTTTTACAGGGATGCCCACTGTTGTTCTCTGGTGGCACACACTGGATGACCAACAGGTTGCCATCATCGGCACCAAGGTACGTACATTTATTCCAGTTTGATTTAACAGCTTCAAAATACCTTATGACTTGTGCCTGCTATTTTGAATTGCTTGTCTGAATTAAAAGAATATCAATATTAAATCTTGGATGATCCACATTTAAAAAATTACTTACATCTTCTGTCAGCAAAATATTGTTCGACATTTTATACAAAATGTACATTTTTATTTAGTTTTTTAGCTTAGATATGCTGAATATTACTTTCCTATTTATGAGTTTACAGGAAACATTCAGCACTTACATGTAGTATTATATGTTTTTTACAATATAATACTTAATTATATTGATGTTTTCAGATTGGAGAAATCATCTTCGTGGATCTACTTACCAGGAAAACTTTGAATGAAATCAAATTTGACTGTAAAATCATGCAGATAGACATAGTGGAAGATGACCAACAGATGACCACTAACCTTCTGGTCAGTTTAACATCATAATTGAAATTAAAAAAAAATTGAATATTTTATAAAATGATTAAATGTTTTCTTCATAATTGTAAGATGAAAACTGCACTACTATGAATTGGAATCGAATCAAACATAGTATTTATATTTCAGATCACTTTACCCTATTTAAATCTGAAATTAACCCATATCTGGTAATAAACCTACACATGACTATTGAAATTCAGTATATAATTCTTAAAAAAGTTATTTCATAGTCCTGCAATTAGCCACTCTCTTATGGAAGGAATGACTATATTTCAGTGTAAATTGGTACTTTATACTTACTGCAAGATGCCAGATATACACTGTACTTTGGGTTAATTACAGGATCAGTACACGTTTTGTATTATGTTTCTGTATGAATTAGATAACAGACCAGTCTGGAGTCCAATGGAAGTTACTCTTGGAGAGTCGTACACACGATATCTTATCCCTGCCAGATAAGGAACTTCTAGACCTGGGATACAACACTGTGGATGGGAGAAATCTTCCTATCATCAGCATTACCTCCCCTTCAGGTACAGTAATATAGTAATAGATGAGAGAAATCTTCCTATCATCAGCATTACCTCCCCTTCAGGTACAGTATAGTTATAGATGGGAGAAAACCTTCCTATCATCAGCATTACCGCCCCTTCAGGTACAGTATAGTAATAGATGGGACAAACCGTCCTATCATCAGCATTACCTCCCCTTCAGGTACAGTATAGTAATAGATGGGGAAAACCGTCCTATCATCAGCATTACCGCCCCTTCAGGTACAGTATAGTAATAGATGTGACAAACCGTCCTATCATCAGCATTACCTCCCCTTCAGGTACAGTAATATAGTAATAGATGGGAGAAATCTTCCTATCATCAGCATTACCTCCCCTTCAGGTACAGTAATATAGTAATAGATGGGACAAACCGTCCTATCATCAGCATTACCGCCCCTTCAGGTACAGTATAGTTATAGATGGGAGAAATCTTCCTATCATCAGCATTACCTCCCCTTCAGGTACAGTAATATAGTAATAGATGAGAGAAATAGTCCTATCATCAGCATTACCTCCCCTTCAGGTACAGTAATATAGTAATAGATGGGACAAACCGTCCTATCATCAGCATTACCGCCCCTTCAGGTACAGTATAGTTATAGATGGGAGAAATCTTCCTATCATCAGCATTACCGCCCCTTCAGGTACAGTAATATAGTAAAAGATGAGAGAAATCTTCCTATCATCAGCATTACCTCCCCTTCAGGTACAGTAATATAGTAATAGATGAGAGAAATAGTCCTATCATCAGCATTACCTCCCCTTCAGGTACAGTATAGTTATAGATGGGACATCAGCATTACCTCCCCTTCAGGTACAGTATAGTAATAGATGGGACAAACCGTCCTATCATCAGCATTACCGCCCCTTCAGGTACAGTATAGTAATAGATGGGACAAACCTCCCTATCATCAGCATTACCTCCCCTTCAGGTACAGTATAGTTATAGATGGGACATCAGCATTACCTCCCCTTCAGGTACAGTATAGTAATAGATGGGACAAACCGTCCTATCATCAGCATTACCTCCCCTTCAGGTACAGTATAGTAATAGATGGGACAAACCGTCCTATCATCAGCATTACCGCCCCTTCATGTACAGTATAGTAATAGATGGGACAAACCTCCCTATCATCAGCATTACCGCCCCTTCAGGTACAGTATAGTTATAGATGGGACAAACCGTCCTATCATCAGCATTACCTCCCCTTCAGGTACAGTATAGTTATAGATGGGACATCAGCATTACCTCCCCTTCAGGTACAGTATAGTAATAGATGGGAGAAATCTTCCTATCATCAGCATTACCTCCCCTTCAGGTACAGTATAGTAATAGATGGGACAAACCTTCCTACAGTCAGCATTATCTTCAGATACTATCTCACCTGATTTCGCTAAGTCTGTCTGATTGTATTGGCCATTTCTTGACCTGTGGGAAATAACAAATATGCTAGAACAGGTTAAAATAGAACAAAATAATCTGACTTTTTTGTTGGATATGCAAAGTAGGCAATCCAATTTGTGCATAAGTGTATAATTGGTTCAGTGCATCAAATACATGCATGTAATGTACCTGTACACATTTTGGAGTAACTGGCTGCGAGTTTACATACATGTACAAGTGATTTTGGAAGATAACAGCGAACAGTGACGGGTCTTTAACAATTGTATTGATATTGTATTATACACTCAGGTTCGTAATACTTTGCCATCTTATTTTACAGATCAAACTGCAGACCTTTTCCTTCCCTTGAGATTTTATCAGTTCCAGAGATCGGTGTTTCTGTCCCCACAGTATGCCAAGGGACGCCACTTTGTTGCTGCTCACTGTGACAAAACAAACACCTATCAGGTATGATCTGCAAGCATACTACAGTGAAACAAATCCCATGGGACCCAGATGAAATAGTTTGTATTCCTAAATTTGTCGAAGGATTTTAAGATAAATACAGTTGAACAAGATTTTGAGGTTCCCAGAAGATAGAGAATCATGGATCCAGACGAATCTGCCGTGGATACGCACATACTCTATCTTAAGGTAATCCAGATAAATAAAATCTTGGCTGACGAGTTATGTCATTGGATACCAGGGAGAGTAGTAAAAATCTCAATGATAATATGGTGAATACTGATTTTAACCCATGGACTTGTTGTTCCCCCTAAACCATGTAGGCTGGGATGTTTGCCCTCATGTTTTCTGTTTAGGACACATTGGAAAGTCAAAGCTTAAGAGCGGATGTATCCCACTGAAAGTTGGAGATAACTAGAATTAAGCGCCCAGCAGAATCAACGATTTTCATCTGTGTTTTTTGTTTACGGGATATCGGAGGGATCAAAATTGATATGCTGCCCTTATTTCAACACTTGTTGTTTCTCTGTCTTTTCCTTCCTTCCTGTCTGATTTTTCTTTTTGTGTTTTATGGACATATCACAAAGAGAAATCTTACTTTCTATTATTTCGTCGTATAATTTGTCCTTTCAGATTTATGACAGTGACGTGGAACACAACCCACTCTTTGTTTACAAATTACCGTTTGGTGCCTACAATGTTATTCTGACAGATAAAGTCATATTTTCTACGACACGTCTTGGGGGAGAGAAGAGATTACTTGTGATAGCTAACCAACGGGCAGAAACCTCAGTGGATGATCAACAGGTAGAGGGTAGAGATATCAGATATTTTTGTGATTTTATTCTGCATCAGTATTTAGATACAATGTATGTTCCTGCAAAAGTCAATTATCTAAACTCAGTCAATTTTCTAGATTATATGAATTTGGTACATCTGTAAAATATGGACAAATGAAAAGCAATTTTCTAGATTATATGAATTTCGTACATCTGTAAAATATGGACAAATGAAAAGCAAATCTTCTGATTTCAATTAAAAAATGCTTCATGAAATAATTTTAAAGATGTTTTCTGAAGCTTCTTGTTGTCACTATGTTTCATACTGCAAGTAGCTTAAGTCACGGTGCAACACCATTCATTTGTCTGGCCTCAGCTTTTTTCTTGAAATGACTTTTTTTCAATAACCAAAGGCCTGGAGTCATGATGTTTAGTTACTAAGGGTTCCTGCAACGAAGTCAGACAAAATTTTGAAATATTAGACACAAAATTAAGGTCACAGTCAGTGGTCAAATTTGTTAAGACACTTACTCAAACAACTTATACTGATTTAATAGCCAAAATGTCAATATTCATGATATTTAAATGGTAGTTTCTGAGAGGAAAAGTATTTGAAAAGAAATGACTTTGACCCATATATACTCAACTTTATTAAAGCATTCAAATTTCTTTTGCCAGGTGAGTGATGCAGACTCATTAGGCCTTTTCTTCAACTTTCTTTATAGTTTGCATAATTACAGGTATAAACATGAAAAAAATGCAACCTCATAGTACATTCTATTTCAGGATTTCAACAAGGATGCAGTCTTACAGCAGTTTGATCTGCCTCAAGAGGAACATCTTCTGACCGTCCTGAAGAAGTCCTATCCTTTCTATTGGCATGATAAGCGTGAGGAAGATCTGTGTCAGAAGATGGTCCAGGACATCCAGTTGGGACTAGGACGGGCTAACAAAGCTGGATCAATCATCCTTCCATCCACTGCCTATGACATGCATGTTACCAGTCACACGGTGCTAAATGGTTGTGTCATCATCACAGGGTCGTCTGTGTACGAGTGTAGACCCAGGTAAGGTTATATATAGTAACACTACACATCATCACAGGGTCGTCTGTGTACGAGTGTAGACCCAGGTAAGGTTATATATAGTAACACTGTACACAACATCATCACAGGGTCGTCTGTGTACGAGTGTAGACCCAGGTAAGGTTATATATAGTAACACTGTACACAAAATCATGACAGGGCCGTCTGTGTACGAGTGTAGACCCAGGTAAGGTTATATAAAGTAACACTGTACACAACATCATCATAGGGTCGTCTGTGTACGAGTGTAGACCCAGGTAAGGTTATATATAGTAACACTGTACACAACATCATCACAGGGTCGTCTGTGTATGAGTGTAGACCCAGGTAAGGTTATATATAGTAACACTGTACACAACATCATCACAGGGTCGTCTGTGTACGAGTGTAGATCCAGGTAAGGTTATATATAGTAACACTGTACACAACATCATCACAGGGTCGTCTGTGTACGAGTGTAGACCCAGGTAAGGTTATATATAGTAACACTGTACACAACATCATCATAGGGTCGTCTGTGTACGAGTGTAGACCCAGGTAAGGTTATATATAGTAACACTGTACACAACATCATCACAGGGTCGTCTGTGTACGAGTGTAGATCCAGGTAAGGTTATATATAGTAACACTGTACACAACATCATCATAGGGTCGTCTGTGTACGAGTTTAGACCCAGGTAAGGTTATATATAGTAACACTGTACACAACATCATCACAGGTTCGTCTGTGTACGAGTTTAGACCCAGGTAAGGTTATATATAGTAACACTGTACACAACATCATCATAGGGTCGTCTGTGTACAAGTGAGGACCCAGGTAAGGTTATATAACACTGTACACAACATCATCACAGGGTCGTCTGTGTACGAGTGTAGACCCAGGTAAGGTTTTATATACATGTAGTCACACTCAACACATCATCCCAGCATTGTCTGTGTACAAGAATCTTAAATTTGAATTACCAGTTATGTGAATAAAGCAAAATTTGAAACCAGATTCACTGCAAACATTTTCTGTCGTAACAGGATTTGTTTATATTGTAGAATATCACCAGAGCGACTGTTTCTACAGATGGCAGTCCAACAACTGGACCATTCTCGGACTGAGGTCTTAGGTATAGGTCTTGGTCTGGACCTCAACACACTGTATGAAGTATCAGCTGAACATGTATTAAAGAACAAGGACTTCACACAAGCAATAAGGCTCTACAAGCTCTCAAAGGTAGGGCTTACAAGCACTCAAAGTTAGAGGTTACAAGCTTTCAATTGTAAGCTGTACAAGCTCAAACAGATACAAGTATTCAAATACATAAGGTATATAATGAGTATGTATGTAGGGCATATAATTCTCAAAGGTAGGGCTTACAAACTCAAAAAAGTTAAACTTTCACGCACTTACTAACATATGTTGACACAAAGTTGAGACTTATACACTCCCAAGCTAGGCTTTCAAGTGCTTAAGCTTTGGGCTTACAAACTTTCAAAGATAGATTCTTAAGCACACAAAGATAGGGCTTCTTACATGCACCAAGGAATCAAAATTACAAATTTAAAAAAAATTAAGTTTTCAAGCTCTGAAATGTAGGACTTATAAACCCTCATAGGTCAGCCTTGCCTTTCAATCACTCTAATGTAGAGCATACAGTCTCCCAAAGGTCAACTTTCAAGCACCCAAAGGTATGCTCACTACAAGCTGCTAAAGGTAGGCTCGCTCTACAACCTATTAATGATATGCTCACAGTACAAGCTCTCAAAGATATGCTTACTGTACAAACTGTCAGAGGTATGCTCACTGTACAAGTTGTCAAAGATATGCTCACTGTACAAGCTTTCAAAGGTATGTTTACTGTACAAGCTCTCAAAGGTGTGCTCACTGTACAAGCCCTCGAAGAAGGGAACTACAAGCAGTCAGATACAGAATTTACATGTATGCACACATCTTCAGGGCATGAAGTTCTAAAATTTAGGGCTTGCAAACTCAAAGATAGGGCTTACTATCTCTCAAAATTGAGGACCTTTCAAAATGTAGTATATTGTAATGAAATAATACTAATTTGAATTAAAATAATATCAAATTTAAAATCATTAATGTGACTATAACATTACATAATGTATACTGTAATATCCCCAGTGTTCCCATGCGAGACGAGTGGCAAACTTTGCGCAGTATGGCTGTGTTCAAGAGGTACTTACCTACGCGAGACAGGTGTTGTGTGCTCAAAATCAGGACATCAATACGAGTGAGAGGAAACAGCTGACAGACCTTGCCATACACTGTTTTGTACATCAGATTCAGGAACATTCTGGTGACAAGACACAACTACAGCAGTCTTTTCTGTAAGATGTAACCTGAAATTTGATCTGACTTTTATTGTATAAACAAATTCAAGACATTTGACATTTTCATGCTCCTAACATGAATGTTCCAATGCATAAGTTTTACCTTTCAATCTTTACATCAGAAATTTGATTGCCTAGTACGAAAATTTAGGTTTTGTCATGCACTCCATAATAATGGTAGAAAGCTGATATTTTGTATGACAGATCTTTTTGGCTCAAACTTCAATGCTGATCATTAGATTTTTTTTTAGTCAAATGTTGAACATGCTTAGACTTAAGCAAAATATAGCATTTAACTATATATATGTCCAAGTCAGAATACAGTTATAGGTTTGGTTTACCTCCTAGATTTCTAGCTCTTCTTTGGTTCCTTGTGAGACAAACAAAATATAGTTGTTATATAATAAGAAAATCTGATGAAATTTTCATCTTCAACTATAAGAAGCAGAGTTGTACATAATTTTTGGGAAATGAAATTTGCTCTGTTTTCTATTACAGTGTGTTTCTCATTGAAATATGCTCTGTTTTCTGTTACAGCGAGTTTCTCATCACCAACTTCTCATATGAAGAAAGTGTGGCTCTGTGTTTGCTATCAGAGAATGGTCTGATTTATGTTCTACTGGAACTAGCTAAGGTAAGAATGGCCAACAAATTGTATCCAGTGAGCACTATGAACAGTTAAAACAAATTGTTGTTTACTGTAGTGGGGTCGTCTTGTACAGTTATTTGAAAACTAGAGTACATTTCAGTTCCTGATTTTAGTGAACAATTTATTGCGTTCTAAAGGTTAAAATTATTGGGAAAGGTTAATATGTGGTTTGGTTTTCATAAAAAAAAACTTTGTTCCTAGTTCATGGTAATGTTTAGGTACGGCAGTATGACCTAGTTCATGGTAATGTTTAGGTACGGCAGTATGACCTAGTTCATGGTAATGTTAAGGTACGGCAGTTCTATAGTATTATGACCTAGTTCATGGTAATGTTTAGGTACGGCAGTATGACCTAGTTCATGGTAATGTTTAGGTACGGCAGTTCTATAGTATTATGACCTAGTTCATGGAAATGTTTAGGTACGGAAGTATGACCTAGTTCATGGTAATGTTTAGGTACGGCAGTATGACCTAGTTCATGGTAATGTTTAGGTACGGCAGTTCTATAGTATTATGACCTAGTTCATGGAAATGTTTAGGTACGGCAGTATGACCTAGTTCATGGTAATGTTCAGGTATGGCAGTATGACCTAGTTCATGGTAATGTTTAGGTACGGCAGTTCTATAGTATTATGACCTAGTTCATGGTAATGTTTAGGTACGGCAGTCTGACCTAGTTCATGGTAATGTTTAGGTATGGCAGTTCTATATTATTATGACCTAGTTCATGGTAATGTTTAGGTACGGCAGTTCTATAGTATTATGACCTAGTTCATGGTAATGTTTAGGTACGGCAGTTCTATAGTATTATGACCTAGTTCATGGTAATGTTTAGGTACGGCAGTTCTATAGTATTATGACTTAGTTCATGGTAATGTTTAGGTACAGAAGTTCTATAGTATTATGACCTAGTTCATGGTAATGTTTAGGTACGGCAGTTCTATAGTATTATGACCTAGTTCATGGTAATATTTAGGTACGGCAGTTCTATAGTATTATGACCTAGTTCATGGTAATGTTTAGGTACGGCAGTTCTATAGTATTATGACCTAGTTCATGGTAATATTTAGGTACGGCAGTATGACCTAGTTCATGATAATGTTTAGGTACAGCAGTTCTATAGTATTATGACCTAGTTCATGGTAATGTTTAGGTACGGCAGTATGACCTAGTTCATGATAATGTTTAGGTACAGCAGTTCTATAGTATTATGACCTAGTTCATGGTAATATTTAGGTACAGTAGTTCTATAGTATTATGATGAATCATTGTGTTGATCAGAAGAAGAAAATGTTGATAATGTTTAAATGCTATGTAACTAAGATACAGTATGTAGATTCATGTTAAGTGCCTGTTGCTGTATTAATCCAGGCGCGTGGTTTGGTCATGGAGGCTTTGGATTTGTTGTCCAAGAATGGTTACACCAGACTGGAGAAACCTGTAGTGGAAAGTTTGGTCAGCAAGGGTTTCATCAACCACCTTGTCCAGGCAGCCTCAGGTAAGTTATCATCAACATCATCAACCACCTTGTCCAGGCAGCCACAGGTAAGTTATCATCAACATCATCAACCACCTTGTCCAGGCAGCCTCAGGTAAGTTATCATCAACATCATCAACCACCTTGTCCAGGCAGGCTCAGGTAAGTTATCATCAACATCATCAACCACCTTGTCCAGGCAGCCTCAGGTAAGTTATCATCAACATCATCAACCACCTTGTCCAGGCAGGCTCAGGTAAGTTATCATCAACATCATCAACCACCTTGTCCAGGCAGCCTCAGGTAAGTTATCATCAACATCATCAACAACCTTGTCCAGGCAGCCTCAGGTAGGTCACAATATATCACCTGCATCATCATCCATTTTTGTCTAGGACACCAAAGGTAGATTATAAATGCTTCATCAACCACATTTATACAATTTCTGTATAAATGTATAGATTAACCAGTATTCAAGAAACTAATTCAAATAAATAATATTTCTGTCCAGTCAAATATTTCATGTTTTTGAAGTGTAAGACATGCCTGCCCATTGTTGAAATAGCATTTATATACTTACACTGTTTCATGTATATACAGGGTACAGGTATTATTTATTTTCAATTTTTAGGTCATCTGACCCGAAGGGTCAGGATGACCTATAGTCATCATGCTTTGTCCGTCGTCGTGCGCCGTGCGTAAACTTTTCACATTTCAATCTTCAATCTTCAATCCGACCAAGTATTGTTATTTTTCGGGTCGGTCCGAAATCCAAGATGGCCGCCATAGCTGCCATTTTGAAAACACATTTTAAACCTCTTCTCAAGTTCCACCAGTGCTATTGAGCTGAAACTTGCCTGAAATGATCCTGATATGATCGCGACCAAGTGTTGTTATTTTTCGGGTCGGTCCGAAATCCAAGATGGCCGCCATAGCCGCCATTTTGAAAACACATTTTAAATTTTTCTCCGGTTCCACCAGTGCTATTGAGCTGAAAATTGCCTGAAATGATCCTGATATGATCCCGACCAAGTGATGTTATTTTTCGGGTCGGTCCGAAATCCAAGATGGCCACCATAACCACCATCTTCAAAAACACATTTTAAACTTCTTCTCAAGTTCCACCAGTGCTGTTGGGCTAAAACTTGATCCCGACCAAGTGTTGTTATTTTTTAGATTGGTCTGAAATGCAAGATGGCCGCCATATCTGCCATCTTAAAAAACACATTTTAAACTTCTTCTACAGTTCCACTGGTGCCATTGAGCTCGAAATTGGTGAGAATGTTAAGGAAGGAGTGCCAACAAAGTGTTGTTATTTTTTCGGCCTTGTAAAAACTTTGGCATGGCAGCAATGGCGGCCATTTTGTAACATGATTGCGCAATCATGGTTTTCCTGAACAACACCTATTTCAAACTTCTCCTCAAATTTTACCGGTGGGATTCAGCTCTAACTTACCAGAAATGATCCTTAGATGGTCCAGACCAAGTGTTATTATTTATTGGGTCGGTCAGATATCCAAGATGGCCACCATGGCCAACAGTGCCACTATATACTTGCTACAGAGAATGCATACTACAATAATATAAGGGTTTTAATTTAGAGTCCGATGACCGTTAAGGCCCCTGGGCCTCTTGTTCAATTCAATCTCATGTTCTTCCTTCAATAATAGGTACATTTTTCCAATCACTGAATCACCAGTACAGGACTGAGATTCTGTGCTCAAAGCCTCCGCTTGCCCTCCAACACTACGCCATGATACTGGACTGTGTAGCAGACCTTAAAGTGGACACGCTGGAAAATCTGGCCAGTATTTTTGACCCCTCAAGGGCTAGTCTCAGAAGCCACATATCTAAACATATGCTTTCCAAGAAAAGGTAAGTCACTGTGAATTCACTTTAAACTGGAAAAATTACCAGAAGCAACTTACTTCAGAAATATATTTATATGAAAAGTTAATGTAACCCCTGTCCAATTTCTTATTGTCAGCTATAAATGTCCCTCGTGTCCTTCCCCCATATACTGGAAACTGACTTTACGCTGTGTTGATTTTGTATTTACCCAGAACTGCCAGTGTCTCCTCTCTGAACTCCCAATGTAGTGATGGAGAACCTGGGCCTATGGTAAGTCACAGTCCTAAATTATCAGTGAGTCCTTCTCTTGTATTTTATGATTTATTATTTTCAAATTGATCCACATAGTATATTTGTGAAGTTGAATTTTCACAGAAATTAAGTGGTAAAAACAGTAACATTTCTACTCCATTCATCTGTCCATCCATTTTAGCTTTTACCTTGTACAGCAATAGTATATCATATACTCTTTCACCTGCAGTTCCTAATTTATGAGTGGTACACACTTAACTGTAAGGTCTAGTGTCCCACTATATACAGAGTTGTCGCCCTTGTTTGACTTGGACTTTTTCACAATAATTATGTCACATGGACAAATCTTTTATCAGGAGAATACCTTGCCTGAGCCGTCAAAGTTAGTTGAGTTCTTCATAACCCTAGTGTTACACCTCAACCGTAAACGTGACAAATCGGGGGACATTCCTAGTGCTGAGGAGGTACTGACCATGAACTTGAACGATGTATTGAAACAGGTCAGTTATGTCAACTCTTTTACAGTTCAATAAAATAATAATCAGCTTGTGGCGTGATGAGATTAATGGAGATCTATGATTACTATGTGTTTCACAGTACATTCTCAACAAGCTATAAATAGAACTTATCCATAGCTTTTCTTGTCTATGAATAGCTTAGTGTGATTATTATGTTTTATTTACTGACAATGTGTACTGATATCCTTTAATAAATTTTATTTTTATTTCATTGTCCTCAGTCTCCAGAAGAAAATCCAAAAATAAAGGTTCGGAAGTTGTCTTGTCGACCAGTGCCCCTAGGAGCCGGACATCAACATGTGGCATTAGTGCGAAACGGTGACCTGTACACTTGGGGACGCACTTCCCATGGCAGGTAAACAGTACACTCTACAACTGTTCATAGGACTTCACAGGTTTTGTTTATTTTGATAGAATATTTGTTTTTTCAACTAAAAATTAATGAAAATATTCATTTAAATTTTGTATGTTAGGTTTCGGTTTCATTCTCAGTTACAGTTATCACAACTTTACATTATTTTTTCACATTCAATATCACTTAGATAGAAATTATTTGAGATTTAGACACATTTTGGTGAAGTGGAGGAACATCATCTGAACCTGTTAATGCATAATAGTCCACTGCCCCACCACTTATAACCTGTAAATACATGATAGCCCACTGCCCCATCACTTATAACCTGTAAATACATGATAGCCCACTGCCCCATCACTTATAACCTGTAAATACATGATAGCCCACTGCCCCACCACTTATAACCTGTAAATACATGATGGCCCACTGCCCCACCACTTATAACCTGTAAATACATGATAGCCCACTGCCCCACCACTTATAACCTGTAAATACATGATAGCCCACTGCCCCACCACTTATAACCTGTAAATACATGATGGCCCACTGCCCCACCACTTATAACCTGTAAATACATGATAGCCCACTGCCACACCACTTATAACCTGTAAATACATGACAGCCCACTGCCCCACTGCCCCACCACTTATAACCTGTAAATACATGATAGCCCACTGCCCCACCACTTATAACCTGTAAATACATGATGGCCCACTGCCCCACCACTTATAACCTGTAAATACATGACAGCTCACTGTCCCACCACTTATAACCTGTAGATACATGATGGCCCACTGCCCCCCCTCCCCCCCCACCACTTATAACCTGTAAATACATGATAGCCCACTGCCCCACCACTTATAACCTGTAAATACATGATGGCCCACTGCCCCACCACTTATAACCTGTAAATACATGATGGCCCACTGCCCCACCACTTATAACCTGTAAATACATGATAGCCCACTGCCCCCCCCCCCCCCCCCCCCCACTTATAACCTGTAAATACATGATAGCCCACTGTCACACCACTTATAACCTGTAAATACATGACAGCCCACTGCCCCACCACTTATAACCTGTAGATACATGATGGCCCACTGCCCCACTGCCCCACCACTTATAACCTGTAAATACATGATAGCCCACTGCCCCACCACTTATAACCTGTAAATACATGATGGCCCACTGCCCCACCACTTATAACCTGTAAATACATGACAGCTCACTGTCCCACCACTTATAACCTGTAGATACATGATGGCCCACTGCCCCCCCTCCCCCCCCACCACTTATAACCTGTAAATACATGATGGCCCACTGCCCCACCACTTATAACCTGTAAATACATGATAGCCCACTGCCCCACCACTTATAACCTGTAAATACATGACGGCCCACTGCCCCACCACTTATAACCTGTAAATACATGACAACCCACTGCCCCACCACTTATAAACTGTAAATACATGATAGCCCACTGCCCCACCACTTATAACCTGTAAATACATGATAGCCCACTGCCCCCCCACTTATAACCTGTAAATACATGATAGCCCACTGCCCCACCACTTATAACCTGTAAATACATGATAGCCCACTGCCCCACCACTTATAACCTGTAAATACATGATGGCCCACTGCCCCACCACTTATAACCTGTAAATACATGATGGCCCACTGCCCCACCACTTATAACCTGTAAATACATGATAGCCCACTGCCCCCCCCCCCCCCCCCCCCACTTATAACCTGTAAATACATGATAGCCCACTGTCACACCACTTATAACCTGTAGATTCATGATAGCCCACTGCCCACCACTTATAACCTGTAAATACATGATGGCCCACTGCCCCGCCACTTATAACCTGTAAATACATGACAACCCACTGCCCCACCACTTATAACCTGTAAATACATGATGGCCCACTGCCTCACCACTTATAACCTGTAAATACATGATAGCCCACTGCCCCCCCCCCCCCCCCCCCCCCCCCCCCCCACTTATAACCTGTAAATACATGATAGCCCACTGTCACACCACTTATAACCTGTAGATTCATGATAGCCCACTGCCCACCACTTATAACCTGTAAATACATGATGGCCCACTGCCCCGCCACTTATAACCTGTAAATACATGACAACCCACTGCCCCACCACTTATAACCTGTAAATACATGATGGCCCACTGCCTCACCACTTATAACCTGTAAATACATGATGGCCCACTGCCCCACCACTTATAACCTGTAAATACATGATGGCCCACTGCCCCACCACTTATAACCTGTAAATACATGATAGCCCACTGCCCCACCACTTATAACCTGTAGATACATGATAGCCCACTGCCCCACCACTTATAATCTGTATTGTTTTTGTAGGTTGGGTCATGGCGATCTGGCTCCAAACAACACTGTATCGCCTCCCTGTAGGGTAGAAACTTTACACATGCTGCAAGTTCGTGTCATCTCTGTGGCTTGTGGAGGTGAACACACACTAGCCCTCACACAACAAGGGGTAAGTCTTCATTTTGTCCCCACTTGATATTTTGAAAGAGAGTCGGCAAAGGTTGATTAAGTTTTTCGTAAGTTTTCATCTGAGTCCATGTTCGGTATTTTGAAGGAGAGGCAGCTGCTAGAGAGAAATTAAATTTCTGGTTGAATACTAAAAACATTGCTTCATATAAATTGACAGGTGTTTGCGTGGGGATCATCCCAGTATGGACAGGTTGGAATTGGTACAAGACATATTTACAGTCGACCCATGCAAGTGGACAAACTGTCGTCCATGCAGTGTGTGAGTGTGGAGAGTGGTCAGTATCACTCACTGGCTGTGACAGCTGAAGGAGAGTAAGTAAAATACTAAAGAAATACACTTAATATTATAGCTATAGTAATCTTAGAATATACCTGAATTGAAAAAGTATTCTAAAGATCACCTGTTGTCTCGCTAACCTCCAAACAAAGATTTTTCAGTTTAACTTGTGCCATCTGTTTAGAAGGCTAGTAGATCAATCAGTGGACTATTCCAGCCATTGATAAATTCAGTGTTTTAAAATGTATACTGATGTTTCAGGGTGTATAGCTGGGGTTGGGGTGTCCATGGACAACTCGGCCTTGGAGGCATCGAGGACGCTTTGGTCCCGACCCATGTACAGGCACTGTCAGACAAGCAGATTATCCGAGTTTGTGGCGGATACTGTCATACTCTGGCCCTCTCCTCACAGGTAGGTGTCCATATACATGTTAATGAGATTTACTTGATTGGTTAAGTATCCTGCTGACCAGGTGTAAATAGCTCTTTGTGTTCTTTTAAAGTTGTATTGTCTTGCTCTTTAATGACATCAGTGGAGGCACTGTTGCCTAGTGGTAGGACGCTTGGCTGGTGGTCAAAGTGTCGATGCACTGTGTTGGCTGGTGGTCAAAATGTCAATGCTCTGTGTTGGCTGGTGGTCAAAGTGTCAATGTACTGTGTTGGCTGGTGGTCAAAGTGTCAATGTACTGTGTTGGCTGGTGGTCAAAGTGTCAATGTACTGTGTTGGCTGGTGGTCAAAGTGTCAATGTACTGTGTTGGCTGGTGGTCAAAGTGTCAATGTACTGTGTTGGCTGGTGGTCAAAGTGTCAATGTACTGTGTTGGCTGGTGGTCAAAGTGTCGATGTACTGTGTTGGCTGGTGGTCAAAGTGTCAATGCTCTGTGTTGGCTGGTGGTCAAAGTGTCAATGTACTGTGTTGGCTGGTGGTCAAAGTGTCAATGTACTGTGTTGGCTGGTGGTCAAAGTGTTAATGTACTGTGTTGGCTGGTGGTCAAAGTGTCAATGTACTGTGTTGGCTGGTGGTCAAAGTGTCGATACACTGTGTTGGCTGGTGGTCAAAGTGTCAATGTACTGTGTTGGCTGGTGGTCAAAGTGTTGATGTACTGTGTTGGCTGGTGGTCAAAGTGTCAATGCTCTGTGTTGTATCCTTAAACAAGATATTTTACTGGGGTATGTTCCAGTTGACCCCACCATAAATGAATATGTAGGGGGAGTAGGGCACTGTTTGAAATGTGCTTTGCTCTCTGCGGAGTTCATAAAGAATATAGCTGGGTTGCAAAACCCTGATTACAATACCTAATAAACTTTTGTGGTTAAAAAGTGATATAAATATATCAATTATTATTATTATTATTCTAACAACCACTGCCTTTGAATCTATACTTATGTAGCTGTTTGTTGCCATGTTAACCATTGAACGTTAATTGTCTAGTTGGTTGTTGCCATATTCTGATCATTGTCTTTATATGTGTAATGTTTTTGATTGTAGGGAGAGGTGTACTCATTTGGTTGTGGATTTTTCGGCCAGCTTGGTTTGGAAGTCAACAAAAAGCAGACATTGCCAATGAGAATACATGCTCTGAAAGAAAAGGTTGTGGTTGTTAGCACAAAATTCTTCCATAATGTGAGTATGGGCAATTGAAATATTTCCTGAAGATATAAAAAATATTTAGTTAGTATATTAAACAGCTTAATATATTTTGGTACTTTCTAGTGTTTTACTACTGTAAACGTTGAAATTTAGGCGAGGGGGAAATTTACGCTAATTACACAGACTCCTTTTGTTTGCAAAAATATCCACCACACATATTATTTTGATATCAATTTGAGTAATCTTGAACTACACACGAAAGTAGATGGATCGCAAAAATTAACCCCACGCATATAGTTTACATATTGAAATTGCAAAATTAACCCCCCGCGAAAATAATCACGTTTTCAGTATACATGT
Source organism: Pecten maximus (assembly GCF_902652985.1). Taxonomy (NCBI): domain Eukaryota; kingdom Metazoa; phylum Mollusca; class Bivalvia; order Pectinida; family Pectinidae; genus Pecten; species Pecten maximus. The sequence goes on from NC_047021.1 coordinate 31,553,457, forward strand.
CCATGTATAGCCAATAAAGTGTTTGTATCTCATTAAAAATAAAATACTTTGATTTAAAGTATGTATCAGCTGCAGTTTGTGTCAAACTACCACTCTTGAAACAAGTTCATTGAAAAATATCTTTAAAACCAATTTAAAAAAAAAGAAAATTCACAATGTTTTTTTCTGAAAAGTAGGACAGAAAAAAACGATCATACCTTTAATCACCTTGTTCTTCCTGTAATTTCAAGGATGTACATCAAAACGAAATCAAAAAGTTGTAAATGAGATGTTGAGGTATAGGGTTGGACCAGTAAAGTAATGTTAAATACCTTTTTATCAGGTCGCTGTGACACACAGTAATCGTGTATACACTTGGGGATGTCATCCATATAACCTGAGGTTTGCAGCACATTCCATCCGTAAAGGCGCGCCAAGCTGGGGCCGTGGTCGGCGATCCCGTCGACCATTTCTTACTGCCTGATCTAGTCGATACCAGCTTTGTACATGGTCGTATTACACAGGTACAGTTTGAAGACAAGTTAATTTTCAAAAAGTCATTCAAGTGAAGATGAATGAAAATAAAAATGACCCATTCCTGTTGATTTAATTTTAGGGAAACTTAAAAAAAAACTTTTGCTAAATCATTCAGTGAGGATATGTCCTGGTTAAATTTAACGTAAAACTTTTTGAGGAGGTGGTTTGTTTACTGTGTCGTGTTTATACAGGTAAACTTTATTGATGTTTGTTTACTGTGTTGTGTTTATACAGGTAAACTTTATTGATGTGATGATTTGTTTACTGTGTCCTGTTTATACAGGTAAACTTTATTGATGTTTGTTTACTGTGACCTGTTTATACAGGTAAACTTTATTGATGTTTGTTTACTGTGACCTGTTTATACAGGTAAACTTTATTGATGTTTGTTTACTGTGTCCTGTTTATACAGGTAAACTTTATTGATGTATGTTTACTGTGTCCTGTTTATACAGGTAAACTTTATTGATGTTTGTTTACTGTGTCCTGTTTATACAGGTAAACTTTATTGATGTTTGTTTACTGTGTCCTGTTTATACAGGTAAACTTATTGATGTTTGTTTACTGTGACCTGTTTATACAGGTAAACTTTATTGATGTTTGTTTACTGTGACCTGTTTATACAGGTAAACTTTATTGATGTTTGTTTACGGTGTCCTGTTTATACAGGTAAACTTTATTGATGTGATGGTTTGTTTACTGTGTCGTGTTTATACAGGTAAACTTTATTGATGTTTGTTTACTGTGACCTGTTTATACAGGTAAACTTATTGATGTTTGTTTACTGTGTCCTGTTTATACAGGTAAACTTATTGATGTTTGTTTACTGTGTCCTGTTTATACAGGTAAACTTATTGATGTGATGCTTTGTTTACTGTAGGCTGTGTGTGGCAGCTCCCACTCTGTACTGGTCACTCTGGACGGAGATGTGTACACCTGGGGTCGAAACATGGACGGACAGATAGGCAACAACACCAGGCAGGACATGGTCAGTGTAGTAACAAACATTTAAACAACATCTTCACTTGATCCATAAGGCAGAGATTCATATTTATCTGGTAGCTATAATTATAGAGTTTTGTTCAAAGAAGTGACGACAACTCATAGTAAAGGTCACAGAGGTCAAAAACAAAATCACATACAGGTAGGTAACCCATAACTACATTTACAGATCAACATTACAGAGATTTTGAAATCATAAGATTTTTCCCAAAAAAGAACATTATTTTGAAAGTTTTTTTAGCATCAGGTTACATCCATTCTTTTATTTTTAAGAAAATCCCCAGCATGGTCACTAACATAAATGACCGCAATGTGATACACATCATCAGTGGAGGAGATTTTAACATTGGACAGGACTCGGACGGACTGGTCTGGGGCTGGGGCAAGAATGACGTGGGACAGGTAGGTACTGTCAGAAAGTAAGTCAAAAACTGATAAGTGAACCTGGACTAAAGTCAGTAATACTGTTTTTATAGAATCTGTAACCTTTATGTATTTAATTAACGATATATTTTAATCAGGTACTGACTTTCTATGACATATATATGTGAAATACATAATGGTGTCAAAATTATTGAAAAAATCTGAACAAAATTATTAGGTCACCTGAGACGAAGTCTCAGTTGACCTATTGCAATCGCCTTTTGTCCGGCATCGTGCGTCGTGCGTCGTAAACAATTTACATTTTCAACTTCTTCTTAAAAACTGCTGAACTAAATTCAATGAAATTTTACAGGAAGCTTCCATGGCTGAGGGTGAACCAAAATTGTGAATTATATGGTCCCCACCCCCCAGGGGCCTGAGGGGCGGGGCCAAAAAGGGTCAAATTGACTAAAATTTCAAAAATCTTCTTCTCTACTCTCAGATATGGTAGAATCAAATACTTTTCATAGATGGAAGGGTCTTAAGGTGCTTTACCAAAATTGTGAATTTCATGACCCTGGGGTCTCACGTTTGCCCCTGGGGAGGGAGTAAACTTTACTATAGTTTATATAGGGAAATCACATTTTTGACTATTATTTGTTGGATATCTATTGGAATTCATTCTAACTTGGTTCAAATTATCAGCATGGGATGACAGTTTGATGGTATGTACATGTTGGCCCTGGTTGACCCCCAGGGGCTGGTGGGCGGGGCCGAAAAGGGTCAAATTGACTGAAATTTCAAAAATCTTCTTCTCTACTCTCAGATATATTAGAATCAAATACTCTTCATAGATGGAAGGCTCTTAAGGTGCTTTACCAAAATTGTGAATTTCATGACCCTGGGGTCTCACGTTTGCCCCTGGGTAGGGGGTAAACTTTACTATAGTTTATATAGGGAAATCACATTTTTGACTATCATTTGTTGGATTTCTATTGGAATTTATTCTAACTTGGTTCAAATTATCAGCATAGGATAACAGTTTGATGGTATGTACATGTTGGCCCTGGTTGACCCCCAGGGGCTGGTGGGCGGGGCCAAAAAGGGTCAAATTGACTAAAATTTCAAAAATCTTCTTCTCTATTCTCAGATATGTTAGAATCAAATACTCTTCATAGATGGAAGGGTCTTAAGGTACGTTACCAAAATTGTGAATTTCATGACCCTGGGGTCTCACGTTTGCCCCTGGGTAGGGGGTAAACTTTACTATAGTTTATATAGGGAAATCACATTTTTGACTATTGTTTGTTGGATTTCTATTGGAATTTATTCTAACTTGGTTCAAATTATCAGCATGTGATTACAGTTTGATGTTATGTACATGTTGGCCCTGGTTGACCCCCAGGGGCTGAAGGAGCGGGGCCAAAAAGGGTCAAATTGACTGAAATTTCAAAAAATCTTCTCTACTCTCAGATATGTTAGAATCAAATACTCTTCATAGATGAAGGAGTCTTATGGTGCTTTACCAAAATTGTGAATTTCATGACCCTGGGGTCTCACGTTTGCCCCTGGGTAGGGGGTAAACTTTACTATAGTTTATATAGGGAAATCACATTTTTGACTTATTTGTTGGATTTCTATTTGAATTTATTCTAACTTTGTTCAAATTATCAGCATAGGATGACAGTTTGATGGTATGTACATGTTGGCCCTGGTTGACCCCCAGGGGCTGAAGGAGCGGGGCCAAAAAGGGTCAAATTGACTGAAATTTCAAAAAATCTTCTCTACTCTCAGATATGTTAGAATCAAATACTCTTCATAGATGAAGGGGTCTTATGGTGCTTTACCAAAATTGTGAATTTCATGACCCTGGGGTCTCACGTTTGCCCCTGGGTAGGGGGTAAACTTTACTATAGTTTATATAGGGAAATCACATTTTTGACTATTATTTGTTGGATATCTATTGGAATTTATTCTAACTTTGTTCAAATTATCAACATAGGATGACAGTTTGATGGTATGTACATGTTGGCCCTGGTTGACCCCCAGGGGCTGGTGGGCAGGGCCAAAAAGGGTCAAATTGACTAAAATTTCAAAAATCTTCTTCTCTACTCTCAGATATGTTAGAATCAAATACTCTTCATAGATGAAGGGGTCTTATGATGCTTTACCAAAATTGTGAATTTCATGACCCTGGGGTCTCACGTTTGCCCCTGGGTAGGGGGTAAACTTTACTATAGTTTATATAGGGAAATCACATTTTTGACTATTATTTGTTGGATTTTTATTGGAATTCATTCTAACTTCGTTAACGTTATCAGCTTGGGATGACAGTTTGATGTACATGTTGGCCCTGACTGACCCCCAGGGGCTGATGGGCGGGGCCAAAAAGGGTCAAATTAACTGAAATTTCAAAAATCTTCTTCTTACAACCCAAATAAGGTAGAATTAAATACTCTTCACAGATCGAAGGGTCTTAAGGTGCTTTACCATAATTGTGAATTTCCTAGCCCGGGGGTCTCGCGTTTGCCCCATGGGAGGGGATAAACTTTACTATAGTTATAGGAAATCACATTTTTGACTATCATTTGTTTCATTTGTTTTGAAATTCATTCTTTCATTCAAATTTACTGAAATATTTCAAAAATCAGGTGACCGTTAAGGCCCATAGGCCTCTTGTTTTTACAAATTCTTCAATTCAGCTGAATGATCTCCCTTGTTATTTAAAAGAAAGATATGGAGTTATATAAATTTATGATGTCACTTTGTGCTAAATGTGTATAAAAATACCAGTAGACTGGATTAGACAAAAGTCTAGCACTGGTTAGCACTAGATTTTCTTATCTTATATATGAAAAAATAATGTGAGTCATTTGGCTATATACAATGTTAATCAATGTGGATTTTTTTTTTTTTGCCACTAAAAGATTAAACAGGAGAAGCTAGAACTGTCCACAACCCAACAGTCCTCCACCACCCACAAGGTCATTAAGACACACAACCGTCGACGGGCAGGAAGTGGCCTCACCGAGTTCCTTCTCCCCACAGTCTGTCCAGGGTTGCCAAGTGCCAAACCTGCCGCATCGCCATGGAGACCATCCCATCTCACAAGGTCGGGGTCGTATGATAGTTCAGATGGCGAAACATGGGTAAGATTTTATTTATAATTCTAACATTTTGTGATGCATATTATATCATGATACTTGGGTTTAACATCTGAAAGTGCAAGCATTATACATTTATCTATCAAATTGTAATATAAAGTTTTAAATGAATGTTCCTGACATTGGTGCACATTTCGTGTTGTGCTATTTTCAGGACATTATATCAAGGTCAAGATTTTGACCTCTTTCTCAAGTTTAAGATGTACAGACAAACCTTATTATCTCAAAGTCTGATAACTCGATGATGATGCTTATCTCGAAGCAAACATTCAGTTGACAATAATAATTCTATATATCAAATATCCTCAGTGATATTTGTAATGTGTACAATCTATTATTAATTTTCACTTGTATTTTAAAAGAATGACAACATGAATTACTCTTGAAAATTTCAATTTATATAGAATTTACCAAAGGTGACATAAATTTATCTAATCCTGGTAAATACTAGAGAGAACTTAATTTTCTTTTGCTCTATTAGTTTAGTGATAAGACAAGTAATCCAGAGGTTGCGGGTTCGATCCCTGAATTGTGGAGGCATTGAAATAAATTTAACTTATCATGTGCTCTGCCTCATTTACATAAGTGAATTTAAATCAATACTGGTAGGTCAATGTTTTCAGTGGACTGAGGACAACCAAGAGGATGTCCAATTAGACTTACTTCCAGATCTACAGTCGCTAGGCAACAGAAAATATGGCCGCATCACTATTCATGAAGTCTTACAGGTATACATTTTGTTGGTTCATTAAATAAGTAATGTGTAAACTTCTAAATTAATGTGTAAACTTCTAAATTAATGTTTAAACTTCTAAATTAATGTGTAAACTTCTAAATTAATGTGTAAACTTCTAAATTAATGTGTAAACTTCTAAATTAATGTTTAAACTCCTAAACATTACAATTTTCCTCTCAGTCTGTCTCATCATCTGTCTGTCTCTCCCACTTGAGATGTTTTCCAGATTTATTTCATCATTCATACAGATAATAAACTAAAATATACTCAGTGGGTATAGAGTTTAACTTCATATTAAATAAAAGTTTTTGACACTTAATTATGTAATGTTAAATTTCATATGCTGTGATCTTTATGCTAGGAAATATCAATGATAAACTATGAAAGAAAACAGGAAAATATCTTATTTCATCAACTGATCAAAAAGAATATTTATCCCCACAGCACCTGTCTGAGTTGTGTAACTGTATGAAGATTATGCGTCAGTGTGTGAACCTAGACGACTGGCTAAGTGCTGCATATGTCTGTCTCCATCAAAACAACTACGCTCAGGTAAAGTCAAATCCAATCAGAGAATCGTTTGGGACTAAAATTTATGAAAAGTAAAGTATTGATGTCTAAACAAAGTTTCGGGTGGTACAGTGGTAACACACTTGTCTTTCACCTTAAAAAGACCCCTGGCACCCTTCGTCTTTCAATCTTAATAAGGTCCCTGACACCCTTCGTCTTTCAATTTTAATAAGGTCCCTGACACCCTTGCTTCCCGGCAAGCAAGAGTGATTGATATAAGTTGATATTATTTGTTTCGTAATTGTTGTAAAATAAATAAAGTTTACATAAAACAAAGTTTGGCGTAAATACTGTGAATTTGTCTGGTTTCTGAACTATAACTTCCATGCCTGCAATGTTATAGCATTTCAAGTTAAATCATAATGGTATGGTTTCAAATTGACTAATAGAGGAACTGCTTTGATAAACTCTAGTTACTTAATATTAAACATAACTCCATATGACTAGTAATGTAATGTTTGTATATATAAACCATTTTTCTGTGACCCTGTACAGGCCCTGGCCTACCACCTGAAGGCCCTTACTGCCTATGCGTCTGTATTTGGCAGCGATTTATTACAGAGCACGGAGAGAGTTGTACAACACTACATCAGGTAAGCTGAATATTCTAAGTATTGGTTAAAATGGTTGCTCACAAAGAAAATAAAATCAACTGAAACAAAAACATCTTTAGAATTTCTTCACATCTTAAATGAGTATAAGTTGAATTAATTTTAAAAAAGGCTTACATATACACAACTGTTAGTGTTTTATCTGTGGTGTAACTAAGCCCTAATGGTGGGGCTTACATACACACAACTGTTGGTGTTTTATCTAAGTGTAACTAAGCCCTAATGGTGGGGCTAACATACACACAACTGTTGGTGTTTTATCTTTGGTGTAACTAAGCCCTAATGGTAGGGCTTACTTATACACATACACACAACTGTTGGTGTTGTATCTGTGGTGTATCTAAGCCCTAATGGTAGGGCTTACATATACACATACATACAACTGTTGGTGTTTTATCTGTGGTGTAGCTAAGCCCTAGTGGTAGGGCTTATTATACACATACACACAACTGTTGGTGTTTTATCTGTGGTGTAACTAAGCCCTAGTGGTGGGGCTTATTATACACATACACACAACTGTTGGTGTTTTATCTGTGGTGTAGCTAAGCCCTAGTGGTAGGGCTTACATATACACATACATACAACTGTTAGTGTTTTATCTGTGGTGTAACTAAGCCCTAGTGGTAGGGCTTACATATACACATACATACAACTGTTGGTGTTTTATCTGTGGTGTAGCTAAGCCCTAGTGGTAGGGCTTATTATACACATACACACAACTGTTGGTGTTTTATCTGTGGTGTAACTAAGCCCTAGTGGTGGGGCTTATTATACACATACACACAACTGTTGGTGTTTTATCTGTGGTGTAGCTAAGCCCTAGTGGTAGGGCTTACATATACACATACATACAACTGTTAGTGTTTTATCTGTGGTGTAACTAAGCCCTAGTGGTAGGGCTTACATATACACATACACACAACTGTTGGTGTTTTATCTGTGGTGTAACTAAACCCTAGTGGTAGAGCTTACATACACACAACTGTTGGTGTTTTATCTGTGGTGTAACTAAACCCTAGTAGTGGGGCTTACATATACACATACACACAACTGTTGGTGTTGTTTCTGTGGTGTATCTAAGCCCTAATGGTAGGGCTTACTTATACACATACATACAACTGTTGGTGTTGTATCTGTGGTGTAACTAAACCCTAGTGGTGGGGCTTACATATACACATACACACAACTGTTGGTGTTTTATCTGTGGTGTAGCTAAGCCCTAGTGGTAGGGCTTATTATACACATACACACAACTGTTGGTGTTTTATCTGTGGTGTAACTAAGCCCTAGTGGTGGGGCTTACATATACACATACACACAACTGTTGGTGTTTTATCTGTGGTGTAACTAAGCCCTAGTGATGGGGATCTGTTACTAATTGGTGGTAATAATAAAAGTAATTGTTTATTCTGTTTCTCCAGGCTCTGTATCTCACAAGAACTGCCAGCCTCTCAGAAGGAGGAGAACTACAGACTTATCCTTATACAGGTATATTTACTTTATATGCCCATTAAGTATGCTATACGAATGCCCAGTAAGTATGCTATTATATGTCCAGTAAGTATGATATTATATGTCCAGTAAGTATGATATTATATGTCCAGTAAGTATGATATTATATGTCCAGTAAGTATGCTATTATATGTCCAGTAAGTATGATATTATATGTCCAGTAAGTATGATATTATATGTCAAATAAGTATGATATTATATGTCCAGTAAGTATGATATTGTATGCCCAGTAAATATGCTATTACAGTGGACCCTCGATAATCCGAACACCTTCGTTCCCAGTCCAAACCGTCCGGATTACGAGTTTTCCGGACTGCCGAATTTTGTCTACCAGGTCAAAAAAATTGTCGTGTAAGAGTCATTTCCCTTGATTATATACAATCCGGGATGTTTCATAAACACGTCTAATTGTCAGACTTTTTAACAATAAATATACTTATGTTTCTGATATGATTCTTGTTTTCTTTTGTAGAAAGTAAAAAAATAAACTATGTTTTTAAAAGAACATGTAAAGTGAAAGTTGTTTTATTTATAGTGGGCATATGTTTCACGTCCCGGAGGTTCACAAACAAGTAGAAATTACAAACGTTAAATACCTTAAATAAAAGACCCGTATTTTACAACTTACCAACAGTCCATGTTTTTTTATGATTTTTACGTACCAGAAACCCCAAGCTATCTATTTAAAAGTACTCGACACCAGCGAGAACTACCCAAGATGTTCGATAATTATTAAACCCGTATTAACTTAACAATGTGACGCTTAATTAAGTATCAGACGACTATTGACTAATTTGTGTGTAATCAACCCAGTTCTTGTGATCACTGCTTAATACGTAAATGTGTATGTAATTAATAACATGTATCTTTCAATGAGTCGTCGTTTCACGTAACGGTGTTACAAGCCGATATCCGTGTTTACCAATACAAGTGTTAATGATGTTAATTACCGATCATAAATTTATTACATGTTTTTGAGATTGATTAATTATCGTATCACGCACTGTATGTTTGTGCGTAAATTCTTGCTAACTACGAAATAGCAATATGTGTTCCTATAAAAGTTGCCGTCTGTAAAATAACTATCATAGATATTGTAAGTCAAGTTGATAAAAGCAAGACCAGGCTTTACTATAAAATCCTTTAATACTGTAAAGTTTAAAAAGGTCGTAGAGAAAAAGTAATGTACCGTTATAAAAACAAAAGCTACACATTGTAACACAGGTAAACACCCGGGGCTATGACCTGGCAGCGGTCGCTATGACTACGCACAGTGTCAAGCGATAGTCTGTACAGTTGTCGACACGGGTGACTTGCCCTGACATTTTTTTCTCTTCGTGTTGAAAAAATCGTCCGGATTATTGCGGGAAATTTACTAATGAAAAGTATGTTCCGTTCCCAAAATGGGCTTCCGGAATCGGTACAAATAACGTTACGGAAATCCGTTCCCGGACTGTGAGTTTTCCGGACTATCGATGTCCGGATTATCGCGGGTCCACTGTATATGCCCAGTAAATATGCTATTATATGACTAGTAAGTATGCTATTATATGACTAGTAAGTATGCTATTATATGGACAGTGAGTATGCTATTATATGCCCATTAAGTATGCTATTATATGACTAGTAAGTATGCCATTATATGCCCAGTAAGTATGCTATTCTATGCACAGTAAGTATGCTATTATATGCCCAGTAAGTATGCTATTATATGCCCAGTAAATATGCTATTCTATGCCAATTAAGTATGTTATTATATACACAGTGAGTATGCTATTATATGCCCAGTAAATATGCTATTCTATTCCCATTAAGTATGCTATTATATGCACAGTGAGTATGCTATAATATGCCAAGTAAGTATGCTATATTGGGGCCGCGGTGGCCGAGTGGTTAAGGTGTACCGACACTTTATCACTAGCCCTCCACCACTGGGTTGCGAGTTCGAAACCTACGTGGGGCAGTTGCCAGGTACTGACCGTTGGCCGGTGGTTTTTCTCGGGGTACTCCGGCTTTCCTCCACCTCCAAAACCTGGCACGTTCTTAAATGACCCTGGCTGTTAATAGGACGTTAAACAAAAACAAACAAACCAAAAGTATGCTATATGCCAAGTGAGTGTACTGTATAAATGCTCAATTAGTACTACAGCTGCATATACATTTGAAGTGAGTTAACTATATAAATGCTCAACATGTGTATAAAATAAATGGTCCCTGCATTTACTTTTTGAATGCTCAGCATCTATACTATATAAATGTTCATTGAATGTATAGTATAAATGCTTAATGAGTATACTGTTATAAACTCTCAATGAATGTAGAATATATGAATGCTCATTGAGTTTATTAAATAAAAGCCCAATAAGTATGCCATATAAATGCTCAATGAATTTACTGTATGAATGCTGATTGAGTGCCAATTGTACTATATAAATGTTAGATAGTTATCCTCAGGATGACAGTTCTAGTGGATTGTAACTTTGATAAACTTTTATATATGGCACACGTAGAAACGGAATAATTAAGATACCAGATTGAGTGTCAAATAAGTTATTTAAATTTGATTTTAGATGCTAGAACACTGGGAGAAGCATGACCTGTCGGTCAGTAGTCTCGAAGCCCTCCTCACTGACCACATGGACAGTGTGTGCTGTGTACTAAGCACTTTCCTCTTCTGGTAAGTACTGTTTCCAGATTAATTTTTTCCATAAAAAAAGATAAAATCACCTTTAACTTTCATTTAGAAAGAGCAAAATGAGTAAGCAATAGCTTTCTTATTATCGTAATCATTTCTTAAAATTAATGCTGAATATCACATTTCTGTCATGATTAACATTTTAGGAAGAATCCAAAGACAGAAGAAGGAGGAGAAACTATGGCGACGCCGGTCTGCATAGGAGTGACAGGCCAGTTTATGATGCATTTTACCACTAAATTCTGTCTCCAAGTTCTCCAGAAAGTCTTCGATAAGATGCTTCTCGTTGACTTTGAAAAACGATACCCAGTCAGCCATGGATCATTAAAAAGGCTACTAACCTGTCGGATAGGGTCGAGTGATTCTGACCTTGACCTCCAGTCTGGTGATAAACTCATACCGTTTGATCAACTTTGGCAGGATGTGGTTCAAAACTTACAAAAAAGTTCGGAATCCCGTGACTATATTTACATCACAAGAACAGACATTGATCACATGACGGAAAAAATCGGACAGATTCAAGGACCGCAGTCCATCCCAGAGGAAGTTAACTCACAGGAGCCGAATGCGGTCCTCTTTACATGTGGTCATCACTATACACGGCGCAACTTCATGGATGAAGTGATGGTGAAATTTAACAAGGAGCTCTCTCAGGGTCCCGCCAGTCTACCAGGCAGTGCTTCCCTACTGATGCAGTATTACTGCAGGCAGGGGTTACTTCCCTTGGCTTGTCCAAAGTGTGTACTCAATACACTGCACACTGCATTGTAGGGGTGCTGTTTTATGGGTCTAGTCATTCCTATCAGATACTTAATGACTGGTAGCTTTTAGAATTTCTGCTCAAGCCAAGGCATTGCACTCATATAATTCAGGAATATTTAAATATCTGGTATTCAAGATACTTATAAAAGGAACATATTCTAGTTTTGTATCTATTACTATATATCTTACAGAAAGCTCGGTAATGGTACATTTTGACCTTTTGAGCTCTACTTGTTAAGTTATCCATAGTCAGTACAGCTTTTTTTTCAATTTTATATTGTTGATTAGTACTGTGGCCCCTGAACTATTTCAACCAGGTTACTTAGAATGAATGCACAGCTATTTTTGGCAGCATTTTAGAAAGAATATGGAGCATTTGGGATATTCATCTAGCATGGAAGAAGCCATTTGAATGGAAGTTTTGCAAGGTCAGTGCCAGAATAATGGCTTATTCCTGAGGCCTAAATAGTAACTGTCGTTAAGTTTGTTGAGAAAGTGTCGCCTGTCATGCAGTTCATTAAATGAACAAAAGTATTAAATGTATGGATGTGGATGTCTGTATGAACTGTATATTGTGAATCCAGGTAAAACTTGAGACTGGAAAGTTAATTTGTGATTAAACATGAGTAAATCATGAGCATGAGATTATATATAAAGGTAGATCAAATCTATTTTGATAGATAAATTTGTTAGCTCAACTGCCTGAAGGCAAGAGAGCTTAAATTATGTCACGTGACCTCATGTCACGTTGTAACCTTATGTCTCGTTGTGACCTTTTGTCTCGTTGTGACCTTGTCATGGTGTGACCTTTTGTCATGGTGTGACCTTATGTCTCCTTGTGACCTTATGTCACAGTGTGACCTTTTGTCACGGTGTGACCTTATGTCTCCTTGTGACCTTATGTCACGGTGTGATCTTACATATGTATGTCATGTTGTGACCTTATGTCACAGTGTGACCTTTTGTCACGGTGTGACCTTATGTCTCCTTGTGACCTTATGTCACGGTGTGATCTTACATATGTATGTCATGTTGTGACCTTATGTCACAGTGTGACCTTTTGTCACGGTGTGATCTTATGTCACGGTGTGACTTCTCTCTGTCATCCATCTGTTGTTACATGTACCTGTCTATTCTAGCATAAATAAAATCAGTTTGAAATGTATTTAGTCTTCATTAGTTTAGGAGTTGCCATAATGTCGATGGTAATATGTACAAATCTCATCTCTTTTTAGGTCATCTGACCCGAAGGGGCCGCGGTGGCCGAGTGGTTAAGGTGTCCCAACACTTTATCACTAGCCCTCCACCTCTGGGTTGAGAGTTCGAAACCTACGTGGGGCAGTTGCCAGGTACTGATTGTAGGCCGGTGGTTTTTCTCCGGGTACTCGGCTTTCCTCCACCTCCAAACCTGGCACGTCCTTAAATGACCCTGGCTGTTAATAGGATATTAAACAAAAAACAAACAAAAACAAACAAATGACCTATAGTCATCTTACTTCATCCGTCATCGTCTGCCCTGCGTAAACTTTACACATTTCAAACTTTTTCTCAAGTTCTACCAGTGGGATTCAGCTCCTACTTACATATATGTACCTCAAATGATCCTGAGATAGTCCTGACCAAGCGTTGTTATTTTTCGGGTACCTCTGAAATCCAAGATAGCTGCCATGCCCAACAGTGCCACTGTACTTGCTACTGAGTATATGGCAATGCCAGAACTGTAATTATTCCTGAAACTCCTCACCAGTAACCAGGACTGTAATTATTCCTGAAACTCCTCACCAGTAACCAGGACTGTAATTATTCCTGAAACTCCTCACCAGTAACCAGGACTGTAATTATTCCTGAAACTCCTCACCAGTAACCAGGACTGTAATTATTCCTGAAACTCCTCACCAGTAACCAGGACTGTAATTATTCCTGAAACTCCTCACCAGTAACCAGGACTGTAATTATTCCTGAAACTCCTCACCAGTAACCAGGACTGTAATTATTCCTGAAACTCCTCACCAGTAACCAGGATTGTAATTATTCCTGAAACTCCTCACCAGTAACCAGGACTGTTATTATTCCTGAAACTCCTCACCAGTAACCAGGACTGTAATTATTCCTGAAACTCCTCACCAGTAACCAGGACTGTAATTATTCCTGAAACTCCTCACCAGTAACCAGGACTGTAATTATTCCTGAAACTCCTCACCAGTAACCAGGACTTAGGTTACATTTATGCAGTATTTATACCAAATATGGTGGTTTCTTGCCCCAGTCTTACAACCTAGTTTTGAATGTCAAGGTTTGTGAAGGTCACATAAATATAAAACAAAAAGGAAATATAATTTTTGCATTATTTAAAGAAATATTGAAATGAATTAAATAAAATCATCTGTTAGTGGGTATTAAAACACAGGGGCTTGACATGTTCCTATGACCCAGAATGAAAAAAACCATAAAGTACAACCCATAGATCACTTATTATTGTCAGTTTTAAGTGATCTAGAGGTTAGACCTAAAGCCTAATGTTTCATTCTGTGTTATAGGAACGTGTCAAGCCCCTGTGTATTAGAAGTATTGCACTTCATATTTTTTTCCTGTGATGAATTTGAAGCAAATATTTTTGGTGATTTAAGTATTTCATATTGCTCCTGTAATAAGCCACAGACCATCAACTTAGATTCGATAAAGGGATAGATTTTATTTCAGGACAGTGAAAAAGCCTAGGTAGCAGTTTTACTGATCTGCAAAAAGGCAGAAGATAGAGTTGAGCAGACACAGGCTTATTGCTGGAAAAATAGGGTATCTGTATTGTGTTGTGTATGTAACCGACTTTATTTTTGTAAGCCTTAAAATGAAATGAAATTACAATATGTTGGAAGTTAACAATATTCTGATTAAACATACCGTACATGAATTTCAAAATCGGAACTTTTTTTAAATCTGGAAGTTGTCTCCCTTTAATGATTACATACTTAACACTGTCTTCCAGTTTTGACTGTTTATTAATGGAAGATAAATCGTGTCTTAAGATGTGATGTTGAGTGAGCATGCTGGGGTGAAGGGCTACAAAGTTTGTTCAAATAAATGACCTTGACCTTCATTCGAGGTCACATGGGTCAAATAGGCTATAATCTTCAAACGACTTCTTCTCAATAACCAAGAGGCCCAGGGACTTGATATTGGGCCTGTAGCATGCTGGGGTGAAGGGCTACAAAATTTGTTCAAATAAATGACCTTGACCTTAATTCAAGGTCACATGGGTCAAATAGGCTATTATCTTCAAACGACTTCTTCTCAATAACCAAGAGGCCCAGGGACTTGATATTGGGCCTGTAGCATGCTGGGGTGAAGGGCTACAAAGTTTGTTCAAATAAATGACCTTGACCTTCATTCGAGGTCACATGGGTCAAATAGGCTATAATCTTCAAATGACTTCTTCTCAATAACCAAGAGGCCAAGGGACTTGATATTGGGCCTGTAGCATGCTGGGGTGAAGGGCTACAAAGTTTGTTCAAATAAATGACCTTGACCTACATTCAAAGTCACATGGGTCAAATAGGCTATAATCTTCAAACGACTTCTTCTCAATAACCAAAGAGGCCCAGGGACTTGATATTGGGCCTGTAGCATGCTGGGGTGAAGGGCTACAAAGTTTGTTCAAATAAATGACCCTGACCTACATTCAATGTCATATGGGTCAAATAGGCTATAATCTTCAAACGACTTCTTCTCAATAACCAAGAGGCCCAGGGACTTGATATTGGGCCTGTAGCATGCTGGGGTGAAGGGCTACAAAGTTTGTTCAAATAAATGACCTTGACCTTAATTCAAGGTCACATGGGTCAAATAGGCTATAATCTTCAAACAACTTCTTCTCAATAACCAAGAGGCCCAGGGACTTGATATTGGGCCTGTAGCATGCTGGGGTGAAGTGCTACAAAATTTGTTCAAATAAATGACCTTGACCTTAATTCAAGGTCACATGGGTCAAATAGGCTATAATCTTCAAACGACTTCTTCTCAATAACCAAGAGGCCCAGGGACTTGATATTGGGCCTGTAGCATGCTGGGGTGAAGGGCTACAAAGTTTGTTCAAATAAATGACCTTGACCTACATTCAAGGTCACATGGGTCAAATAGGCTATAATCTTCAAACGACTTCTTCTCAATAACCAAAGAGGCCCAGGGACTTGATATTGGGCCTGTAGCATGCTGGGGTGAAAGGCTACAAAGTTTGTTCAAATAAATGACCCTGACCTACATTCAATGTCATATGGGTCAAATAGGCTATAATCTTCAAACGACTTCTTCTCAATAACCAAGAGGCCCAGGGACTTGATATTGGGCCTGTAGCATGCTGGGGTGAAGGGCTACAAAGTTTGTTCAAATAAATGACCTTGACCTTAATTCAAGGTCACATGGGTCAAATAGGCTATAATCTTCAAACGACTTCTTCTCAATAACCAAGAGGCCCAGGGACTTGATATTGGGCCTGTAGCATGCTGGGGTGAAGTGCTACAAAATTTGTTCAAATAAATGACCTTGACCTTAATTCAAGGTCACATGGGTCAAATAGGCTATAATCTTCAAACGACTTCTTCTCAATAACCAAGAGGCCCAGGGACTTGATATTGGGCCTGTAGCATGCTGGGGTGAAGGGCTACAAAGTTTGTTCAAATAAATGACCTTGACCTTCATTCAAGGTCACATGGGTCAAATAGGCTATAATCTTCAAACGACTTCTTCTCAATAACCAAGAGGCCCAGGGACTTGATATTGGGCCTGTAGCATGCTGGGGTGAAGGGCTACAAAGTTTGTTGAAATAAATGACCTTGACCTGCATTCAAGGTCACGGATGAAATCGGCTTAAATCTGTAAACAATAATTTTGCGATAGCCAAGAGTCTCCGAGACCTGATATTAGGCCAATAGAATGCTGGAATGAAGGACTAGAAAATTTATTAATATGAATAAACCTAGCTTACTATGATATTTGAATAAAGAGGTAATCAGCATTGTATCTGTAGAAATGACCTCAATCAACTTCAAAGTTGCTGTTGAGCCAGGTGAGCGATACAGGCCCATTGGGCCTCTTGTTGTCAGTTTTAAGTGATCTAGAGGTCAGACCTAATGCCTAATGTTTCATTCTGTGTTATAGGAACGTGTCAAGCCCCTGTGTATTAGAAGTATTGCACTTCATATTTTTTTCCTGTAATGAATTTGAAGCAAATATTTTCGGTGATTTAAGTATTTCATATTGCTCCTGTAATAAGCCACAGACCATCAACTTAGAATCGATAAAGTGATAGATTTTATTTCAGGACAGTGAAAAAGCCTAGGTAGCAGTTTTACTGATTGCAAAAAGGCAGAAGATAGAGTTGATGAGACACAGGCTTATTGCTGGAAAAATATGGTATCTGTATTGTGTTGTGTATGTAACCGACTTTGTTTTTGTAAGCCTTAAAATGAAATGGCATTACAATATGTTGGAAGTTAACAATATTCTGATTAAACATACCATACATGAATTTCAAAATCGGAACTTTTTTTTTTAATCTGGAAGTTGTCTCCCTTTAATGATTACATACTAACACTGTCTTCCAGTTTTGACTGTTTATTAATGGAAGATAAATCGTGTCTTAAGATGTGATGTTGAGTGTTTATAAAGTTTATAGTATACATATTTTGTTATTTCTCAAAGCTGCATTGACCCTCATCTAGTCTAGTTAGTTAAGGAACATAATTTCATTTAAGCATTGATGTCATTTTTTTTTAGTTTCATCGGGGTATGAAACAAATTTTGTTTGCAAACTGTATGAATCCGCGTAGTTTGCAAACAAAATTTGCTTCATACCCCGATGAAACTAAAAAATAATTGACATCAACGCTTATAATTAATTTTTGAAAATGATTTTCTAATTTAAAACATGTTTTATGTACAATTTTACTGATTTTATATGGGATTCTTTTTCTCAAATCAATACGCAACGTCAATTGTCGTATTGTGACGTCACATTTTTCGCGCCATTATTTATTTTTCTTTCATAGAAGAATGAAAAGAATTTTTCGACCAATCACATTTGAGTATTTACCATGAAAACAAAGAAAAATTAATTATACTTATGTAAAACAGCAAAAAGGATTATCTAAGCAATAGTTGTGTTAATGTTATTTGTAAATTTATTAAAACTGACAAGTTTGATATAAAGGTGTGATGTTTTCATTTGATCCTGTGTGACACATTTTGAGTGACACATTTTTAGCTCTGATCGATGCTGAGTGAGGTGAAGGCTGTACAGTAAGCAATTCCTCTGTTACCAAGTTTTAGTCATTTAAACAATTTCATCATAAGGACATGACATCGTCAGAAACCCACGAGACTGTTCAGTCGTTTTTGATTGAGATTAACCCAGGATAATCTGCTCTGTCGTTTGAGTGAGGATCAAGTCATAACCCACAAAACTGATCTGTCGTTTGAGTGAGATTCAAGTCAGAAACCCACAAAACTCTGATTTGTCGTTTGAGTGAGATTCAAGTCTTAACCCACAAAACTCTGATTTGTTGTTTGAGTGAGATTCAAGTCAGAAACCCACAAAACTCTGATCTGTCGTTTGAGTGAGATTCAAGTCAGAAACCCACAATACTCTGATCTGTCGTTTGAGTGAGATTCAAGTCAGAAACCCACAAAACTCTGATCTGTCTTTTGAGTGAGATTTAAGTCGGAAATCCACGAAACTCGAATCTGTTGTTTGAGTGAGATTCAAGTCGGAAGCCCACACAACTCTTATCTGTCGTTTGAGTGAGATTCAAGTCGGAAACCCACAAAACTCTGCTCTGTCGTTTAAGTGAGATTCAAGTCGGAAATCCACAAAACTCTGATCTGTTGTTTAAGTGAGATTCAAGTCGGAAATCCACAAAACTCTGATCTGTTGTTTAAGTGAGATTCAAGTCGGAAATCCACAAAACTCTGTTCTGTCGTTTGAGTGAGATTCAAGTCATATTTGAGCGAGATTCAAGTTAGAAACCCACAAAACTCTGATCTGTCATTTGAGTGAGATTCAAGTCGGAAACCCACAAAACTCTGTTCTGTCGTTTGAGTGAGATTCAAGTCATATTTGAACGAGATTCAAGTTGGAAACCCCAGAAACTCTTATCTGCCGTTTGAGTGAGATTCAAGTCAGAAACCCACAAAACTCTGTTCTGTCGTTTGAGTGAGATTCAAGTTATATTTGAGCGAGATTCAAGTTGGAAACCCCAGAAACTCTTATCTGCCGTTTGAGTGAGATTCAAGTCAGAAAACCCCTAAACTCTGATCTGCCGTTTGAGTGAGATTCAAGTCGGAAATCCACAAAATTATTCTCTGTCATTTGAGTGAGGTTCAAGTCAGGAACCGACAAAACTCTGTTCTGTCGTTTGAGTGAGATTCAAGTCATAACCGACAAAACTCTGCTCTGTCGTTTGTGTGAGATTCAAGTTAGAAACCCCTGAAACTCTGCTCTGTCGTTTGAGTGAATTTCAAGTCGAAAACCCACAAAACTCTGCTCTGTCGTTTGAGCGAGATTTAAGTCTTAATCCACAAAACTCTGATCTGTCGTTTGAGTGAGGTCAAATAATTACTAGCTCAAACTAACGGGCATTTCCCTCTATCTGTGTAGAGTGTCTGTCTGAGATGGCCGATATCATACCTATATTTTGTGGTGTGATATGATTTTTTTATTAAGTTGTCTGGTAGTTTTATTGTCACCACAGGGTCCTCATTTAAATATCTTGCCATTCCTTATTCGGCCTAGATTAACATGGCGGGTGTCGTCCAGGAAACAGAGGTTGCTTACTCTTCCGGAACACCTGGGCGTATTCTCTATATACTTTTAAATGGGTCCCCAAACGTCTATTTTTATGATCAGATTTTGTCCTCGTTTTGTCATTTTAAGAGAGAATAAGGTCACATGTCGACATTCTCTTCTTATAATTGATAAAACGCCATTATGTTTTATAACACAAGGATCTCTATGGAGGAGACAGCGATACACTGTGTGAGAGATTGAAATAATGAGTATTCCGTCATCGATCAGGATCACAGTAAGCTTTTATAAATGTTGATCTAGATTATTATATAATAATCAGGGGTCAAAACATCGAAACACAATAATCACAAACAGAAATCATTCATCCCAGTGATTTATTGACGAATGTACAGAGGAGATAACAACATTATATAATACGTCATCAATCTATGTGTATGACGCATCAGATTAGAATATGGCTCATGTGACTACCCGGCTAATCAAAATGTTCCGATTGAATGCTTATCTTTTCAAATAAATAATGGTTTTACATTTCAAATAACATCATTGGCAGCAATGGCTGGTGAAATTCAAACAATGAACTAATTCAAACATAGAACAAAGTCATGAACCAACACGAATATACTTTTTATCATTACAATTCATAGTCATAGCAGACATGTCGGGAATGTCATACTTTTATCATTGAGCATAAATGAAATGTATAATTTCTTCTGTTATAATAAAACATGATGTATTATTTTGGAAACCATTTCCCCGTTGTTTGAGATGGTTTAAAATTGTGAAGTACATGTATTTGGCATCCAAACTTTGAAAATTAATAGTGCATGATGCCACTTGTCTTGTTCAATCGTAACATCTCCGCCAATTTAATTCCGTGAATATTCGGAATCTGATTCCGAGAATTGACGGACTTGGCCGAGATGTCCCGATTGTAACTATTTATATTAATTATTTTACTGTTTTAAACAAGCCAAATATAATATTCGTCTGGATATTTCCTCCCTGGATCTTGTGACTGAGATGACAGTTTTATAGTTTTGGCTAGGAGATAAAATAAATAAGAGTACATTTTGACTCACCTGGAAGCAATTTGACACGCAGCATGTAAGATGTGACGTCAAAAAATGAAATGAAATGATGTAGACATTACGTCACAGTGACAACTAGTGCATCAGGAAACTCAAAACATCGAAAAACTCCATTAACCATACACAGAAATTTTACACATATCTCCACAACATCATTCAGTAAAATATTTTAAACTATTGCGCAATCATCAAATGCCATCTAAATACGATGAGTAATTGATATCATTACTATATATCTAGAACTACGGTTTCAAATGTAGAAACAAATATTTTCTGTTAAAAAATCGTATAGCCAAACATAACTCTAAATAAAGATTGAATGAACAAATACAATATCCATTAACTAATGCCATCAAAACGAACTAAAATTTATATGTCAAAACAGTTTCCTTTTAATTTGACCAATAACGCCAATTTTGAGGTGTCATTATTTGCATAGAGCTGGTGAAATTCAGTATATAGTACAGCATTAACTATTTGAGCTAGCTGGGATCATTTTAAAATATGCATTATGAATTCTATAGCTAAAAAGCTGTTATAAGTAGTTCAAGTATTTGGAAGACTATATTTTTGAGCAATGATATAATGTTATATTTAAGATGACCGTACAATATTGAGTTTGGATGATAATGAAATACACATTCACATCACTCATTAGAATCTATATACACGTACAACTGAATCTCAAAATGACATTACTTGGTAGTGTGACGGACAACATATTGTTACAAGATATTGAAAATCTTATTGTAAATATTTACTTATAAATACATAAATATACAGTATCTCATATCCGTGTCCATGTCATATGAGATTTATGAAACGAATCTCATGATTTTCCGTTTTAGCGAACCTCGAGGGAACTAAATTGGGCAAACTATCGTGCGGAATTTCATAAATCTCGTATTGATCGGAAAGGAGAGTAGATCTAATATTCATAATCCGTATCACATAATATACAATTTATTTTTGATTTTGAAGAAACCCAGCTTTTCCATGGCAATTTCTCAGTAATGTATGGACTCTAAACCTGTTATCTCTTTTGTGACGTCATAATATTATCTGTCAAAAGTGTCTGACGTCATTTTCTTTTCTTAATGGCATCATAATATTCTTAAACAAATATATTGTATTGTTTAAACTAACTAGGCCTAGTCTTATTTCATAACTTTTTTTTTGCGCAAACATATTGCGTGAACATATTCGTCGAATAAAACAAGGATTACACCGAAAACGATTTATTCCTATACATGTATTTGATATGCTTATGCAATATTTTCATTAACTATTATAACTTCATCAATATGTTTTGATAGTGTATTTGTTCTATGTATAAAATATATCATGAAACCGAAATCATATGATTTATGCATAGTTAATGCTACCGAAAATTGTACAAATGCTATTTGATGAAAGTAGTTAAAACATCTTTCCCATTTTGAAAAATGCTGCTATAAAATCATAGCCCTTATCCAAACCAATAGAGAGAAACGTATTTATATACCATGGATACTAAGAATTGTCTCTGTAAACACTATTTTGGTGGTAATAAATGACATGAAAATTTATTTTAATAATTTGTTAATGAATAAATATATCGAAAGAGTTCAATACAATACTAGCAGATTTCCAATGCACCTGTTTCATTGATTGAAATACGTTGAGATTCTCGATATGCAAAGTTCTAACTGACAGGTTTCACAGACATTTGTTTTGTTGTTTTCTAACGACCAGATTCTACAGGCTCCCAATAAAGACGTACCAAGGAATGTATGAAAACAGTGAATCGTATTTGGCTACATAAGGAATACAATGCATGGTAAATATTAACTTTATAAACAAAACAAAAAATACACAATGCCACATTAAATCTACTCCTTTGTTTAGTTCTGCAAAATAAATAAAATAAAATTGCTATTTCTTCTATTTCTAACAATTCCATAATGTAACTGAAGTCTAGTGTAAAAGATCTATACCTATTTAAACGGACAGTTAAACACATGTAAATGATGTCAATTTATAAGATCAATAATAAAATGAAATTTAAAAAATCTATAAAAATATTCAGTGTTTTAATTGACATATTTAGAGTGGAGTTGATTGAATCAAATTAGAAATTGTACTTCAGAATTCTTCCTCTTTCCACTTATTCAGTTCTCGATGCTTAAGATCATTGAATAAAATTCTGTTTAATGTAGTCAATTACATTACATGTCTATTCAAACAGAGTTGAGACGGTCATAACACGACTTATGCAGCGGTTACTGTAAAGACTGTTTTTCATTGGTTCAAATTTCGCGGTTTTACCACAAAGTTTTTTCAGAAATATGAAACGGACTGTTATGTTTTCTAAATAATATTTTCAGTGTTTTACCTTATTCTCGAAAATAGCGGAAAATAGAACACCGCAAAAATAACAATCTTCACAGTATGCAATACAAATAATACATAACATTTACCAAATTGGTGTGTAACAATTTACCAGAGCAGTCAACAATAACATGTTCAATATCGTTAAAAATATACATTTTGTAATCAATTTCAAGTACATTTTCACAAAGTGTCGAAATTGTAGATATTCTATTGTTGTATTTTTATACTATTTAAATATTGTAATCGATTAAACTTCTTTCTTTTTCTCACAATTTACAACCAAAAAAAGAAAAAATAAAAATCTTCTGTTGTTTCATATTTTCAAAATTTTTGAATACTTAAGCGACAAATATTTGTTAAATCAATTTCTGGTTATTTTAACGTTTGCGTATTTGGGTTAACTAATTATCTAATCGAGTTACGCTCCCTGTAGATCGCTTCTTATTATCATTGGAATTTAATTCATTACTGTCCTTTTCATCCTCCTCATTACCGAAAAATAAATCTAATAAGTCAATTTCTTGTTCATGATCTTGAGCATTGTCGTTGTCTTTCTTCCTGGATGGACTAGGTAAATTTCGAACGCTTTCGGATTTCTTTTCTTCGTTATCGTTTGATAAGATTAAGTCTGATACTGCACTTACTAATTTTGAAAATAAGGACTGCTGAGATTTATCATCATCGTCATCATCATCGTCGTCGTCATCATCGTCATCTACCGATTTCTTACTCCTTTACATCCATTTTTGTCACACTTTTTAGAATCTTTATCATCTGGAATTCCATCATTATCATCGTCATTGTCTAAATTGTCAGGGAATGCCATCATTGTCGTCGTCATCATCCAGAATATCTGGTATGCCGTCTCCATCTGCATCAGCGATGTTATCGGGAATGCCGTCACCATCAGCATCAGTATCCACATGATCTGGAATTCCATCGCCGTCGGAATCCGGAAGTTTATCGGCTACTCCATCTCCGTCGGCGTCTGCGTCTAGATAGTCAGGAATACCATCTCCATCTGTATCTTCATTGTCATCTAAAATACCATCACCGTCATCGTCCTTGTCAAAAGCATCTATGATTCCATCATTATCGTCGTCAAAATCTAAATAATCAGTTACGCCATCGCCATCTGAATCCACCTCCATAAAATTCGGGATTCCATCGCCATCAGAATCGGTATCCAAGTGGTCAGGGATACCGTCATTATCATCGTCGTCATCTAGATAATCCGGGATTCCATCGCCATCCGTATCAGTTTCTTGATCGTCAGGAATTCCATCACCATCATCATCGTTATCTAAGTGATCAGGAATACCATCGCCATCGTCATCATCGTCTAAGTAATCAGGAATTCCGTCGCCATCTGTATCCTTTTCTTTATCATCTGGTACACCGTCGCCGTCATCGTCGTCATCTAGATAATCAGGAATTCCGTCACCGTCGCTATCCTCTTTGTTGTCTGGAATTCCATCGCCGTCGTCATCATTATCTAAATTGTCGGGGATGCCATCTCCGTCATCGTCGTCGTCGAGATAATCAGGAATACCATCACCATCTGTATCCTTCTCTTTATCGTCTGGTATTCCGTCACCGTCATCGTCATCATCCAATTCATCTGGAATGCCGTCACCATCATCATCGTCATCCAGATAGTCTGGAATACCGTCACCATCTGTATCTTTTTCTTTATCGTCAGGAATACCATCATTATCGTCGTCATCGTCCAGATAATCAGGAATTCCATCGCCATCGCTGTCTTCTTCATTGTCGGGAATACCATCTCCGTCATCGTCGTCATCCAAATGGTCAGGGATACCGTCACCATCATCATCGTCATCGAGATAATCTGGAATTCCATCACCGTCTGTGTCCTTCTCTTTATCGTCAGGTATTCCGTCACCATCATCGTCATCATCCAATTCATCCGGAATACCGTCGCCATCGTCATCGTCATCCAGATAGTCTGGAATACCGTCACCATCTGTATCTTTTTCCTTATCGTCTGGTACACCGTCGCCGTCATCATCATCGTCCAGATGATCAGGAATTCCGTCACCATCGCTGTCTTCTTGATCATCTGGAATTCCATCTCCGTCATCGTCTTTGTCCAGATGGTCGGGAATACCATCTCCATCGTCGTCATCATCAAGATAGTCCGGAATACCGTCACCATCTGTATCTTTTTCTTTATCGTCAGGAATACCATCATTATCGTCGTCATCGTCCAGATAATCAGGAATTCCATCGCCATCACTGTCTTCTTCGTTGTCTGGAATACCATCTCCGTCATCGTCGTCATCTAGATGGTCAGGGATACCATCACCATCGTCATCGTCATCGAGATAATCAGGAATTCCATCACCATCTGTGTCCTTCTCTTTATCATCTGGTATTCCGTCACCATCATCGTCATCATCCAATTCATCAGGAATGCCGTCTCCATCATCATCATCGTCTAGATAATCCGGAATACCATCTCCGTCTGTATCTTTCTCCTTATCATCTGGAATACCGTCGCCATCAGCATCATCATCTAAGTGATCTGGAATACCATCATTATCATCATCATCGTCTAAATAATCCGGAATACCATCTCCGTCTGTATCTTTCTCCTTATCATCGGGAATTCCGTCGCCGTCAGCATCATCGTCTAAATGATCTGGTATGCCGTCTCCATCACTATCCTCTTGGTCGTCCGGGATACCGTCACCATCGTCGTCGTCGTCGAGGTAATCTGGAATACCATCACCATCTGTATCCTTCTCCTTGTCGTCCGGAATACCATCGCCATCATCGTCATTATCTAAATAATCTGGAATTCCATCACCATCGCTGTCTTCCTGGTCATCTGGGATACCGTCGCCGTCATCGTCATCATCTAAATGATCCGGAATTCCATCGTTATCATCATCGTCGTCAAGATAGTCAGGAATTCCATCACCATCAGTATCCTTTTCTTTGTCGTCAGGAATACCATCGCCGTCATCATCGTCATCTAAATAATCTGGAATACCATCACCATCGCTGTCTTCTTGGTCATCTGGAATTCCATCGCCATCGTCATCATCATCCAATTCATCCGGAATGCCATCATTATCGTCGTCATCATCAAGATAATCTGGTATGCCATCTCCATCAGTGTCTTTTTCTTTGTCGTCAGGGATACCATCATTGTCATCATCATCATCTAAATGATCTGGAATACCATCGCCATCACTGTCTTCCTGGTCATCTGGTATACCATCTCCATCGTCATCATTATCCAAGTGATCAGGGATTCCATCGCCGTCATCGTCATCATCTATATAATCTGGTATACCGTCACCATCAGTATCTTTCTCCTTATCATCCTCAATGCCATCACCATCATCATCGTCATCTAAGTGATCAGGAATGCCATCACCGTCATCGTCGTCATCCATATAATCCGGAATACCATCGCCATCTGTATCGGTTTCTTTGTCATCTGTTATACCATCTCCATCATCGTCATCATCTAAGTGGTCGGGTATACCATCTCCGTCACTATCTTCTTGTTCATCTGGGATGCCATCGCCGTCATCATCTTTATCCAGATGATCCTGAACTCCATCTCCGTCATCATCGTCATCGAGATAATCTGGTATACCATCACCATCTGTGTCTTTCTCTTTATCGTCAGGAATGCCATCACCATCATCATCGTCGTCCAAATGATCAGGAATACCATCACCATCCTTGTCCTCTTGGTCGTCAGGAATTCCGTCGCCGTCATCATCATCATCCAAATGATCTGGAATACCATCACCATCATCGTCATCATCAAGATAATCAGGAATTCCGTCCCCATCTGTATCCTTCTCTTTGTCGTCATCGATGCCGTCTCCATCATCGTCATTATCCAGATGATCCGGAATACCATCGCCATCGTCGTCATCGTCAAGATAGTCAGGAATTCCGTCTCCATCGGTATCTTTCTCCTTATCATCAGGTATACCATCGCCATCATCGTCGTCATCCAAATGGTCCGGAATTCCATCACCATCATCGTCATCGTCCAGGTAATCAGGGATGCCATCACCGTCTGTGTCCTTTTCCTGATCATCAGGAATACCATCGCCATCATCATCGTTGTCTAAATAGTCAGGTATTCCATCTCCATCACTATCTTCTTGGTTATCGGGAATACCATCGCCGTCATCGTCGTCATCCATGTCATCGGGAATACCATCGCCATCATCGTCGTCATCCAGATAATCGGGGATCCCGTCACCATCCGTATCCTTTTCTTTGTCGTCAGGAATACCATCGCCATCATCATCATCGTCTAAATAATCAGGGATACCGTCGCCATCAGTGTCCTCCTGATCATCGGGAATACCATCACCATCATCGTCATCGTCTAAGTGATCTGGAATTCCGTCATTATCGTCATCGTCATCGAGATAATCGGGAATTCCGTCTCCATCAGTATCCTTTTCTTTGTCGTCAGGTATACCATCGCCGTCGTCGTCATTGTCTAAATGATCAGGAATTCCATCACCATCGCTGTCTTCTTCGTTATCTGGAATACCGTCGCCGTCATCGTCGTCATCTAAATGATCTGGAATACCATCACCATCATCGTCATCGTCGAGATAATCAGGGATGCCATCGCCATCAGTATCCTTTTCCTTGTCGTCGGGGATGCCGTCGCCGTCATCGTCGTCATCTAAATGATCTGGAATGCCGTCGCCATCATCGTCATCGTCGAGATAATCAGGAATGCCATCACCGTCTGTGTCCTTTTCCTTGTCGTCTGGAATACCATCGCCGTCATCATCGTCATCCAAATGATCTGGAATGCCGTCGCCATCGTCATCGTCGTCGAGATAATCAGGGATGCCATCGCCATCTGTGTCCTTTTCTTTGTCATCGGGAATACCATCGCCGTCATCGTCATTATCTAAATGATCTGGAATTCCGTCGCCATCACTATCTTCCTGATCATCTGGGATTCCATCTCCGTCATCATCGTCATCTAAATGATCTGGAATCCCGTCATTATCGTCATCGTCATCGAGATAATCTGGAATTCCGTCTCCATCTGTATCTTTTTCTTTGTCATCAGGAATACCGTCGCCATCAGCATCGTCGTCTAAGTAATCTGGTATACCATCACCATCGCTGTCCTCCTGATTATCAGGAATACCATCGCCATCATCGTCATCATCTAAATGATCCGGAATGCCATCATTATCATCATCGTCATCAAGATAGTCAGGAATTCCATCGCCATCCGTATCTTTTTCTTTGTCATCAGGAATACCATCGCCATCAGCATCGTCGTCTAAGTAATCTGGTATACCATCACCATCGCTGTCCTCCTGATTATCAGGGATACCATCGCCATCATCGTCATCATCTAAATGATCCGGAATGCCATCATTATCATCATCGTCATCAAGATAGTCAGGAATTCCATCGCCATCCGTATCTTTTTCTTTGTCATCCGGAATACCATCGCCATCATCATCGTCATCTAAGTAATCTGGAATACCATCACCGTCGCTGTCCTCCTGATTATCAGGAATACCATCTCCATCATCGTCATCATCTAAATGATCCGGAATGCCATCATTATCATCATCGTCATCAAGATAGTCAGGAATTCCATCGCCATCCGTATCTTTTTCCTTGTCATCCGGAATGCCATCGCCATCGTCGTCATTGTCTAAATGATCAGGAATTCCATCGCCATCACTATCTTCCTGATCATCTGGGATTCCATCTCCATCATCATCGTCATCCAAGTGATCTGGAATCCCGTCATTATCGTCGTCGTCATCGAGGTAATCTGGAATTCCGTCACCATCAGTGTCCTTTTCTTTGTCATCAGGAATACCATCACCGTCATCATCATTATCTAAATGATCAGGAATTCCATCGCCATCACTATCTTCCTGATCATCAGGGATTCCATCTCCATCATCATCGTCATCTAAATGATCTGGAATTCCATCATTATCGTCATCGTCATCAAGATAATCAGGAATGCCATCGCCGTCAGTGTCCTTTTCCTTGTCGTCGGGGATGCCATTTCCATCAGCATCATCGTCTAAATAATCTGGAATGCCATCACCATCACTGTCCTCCTGGTTATCTGGAATACCATCACCGTCGTCGTCGTCATCTAAATGATCTGGAATACCATCATTGTCGTCATCATCGTCCAGATAGTCAGGAATACCATCACCGTCTGTGTCCTTTTCTTTGTCGTCAGGAATACCATCATTGTCATCGTCGTCATCAAGACTATCGGGAATACCATCGCCGTCAGAATCTTCAAGGTTATCCGGTATACCATCGCCATCGTCATCTTCATCTAAATAATCAGGTATTCCATCGCCGTCATCGTCATCATCTAAATAGTCAGGTACGCCATCTCCATCAGTGTCAATTTCCTCGTCATCTGGAATTCCATCACCATCATCGTCATTGTCTTTGACATCTGGAATACCGTCTCCATCGCTGTCCTCTTGGTCGTCAGGAATGCCATCGCCGTCATCGTCATCATCCAGATGATCTGGAATTCCATCATTATCGTCATCATCATCAAGATAATCTGGAATCCCGTCACCATCAGTATCCTTTTCTTTGTCATCAGGGATACCATCACCATCATCGTCATCGTCTAAATGATCTGGAATGCCGTCTCCATCCGAATCTTTCATCCCTTTGCATCCTCCATCTTTGTCACAATACTCTTCACTATCCGGTTTTCCATCTCCATCATCGTCGTTATCTTGTGAATCTGGAATACCATCATTATCATCGTCATTGTCTTCGCTGTCCGGTATACCGTCGCCGTCACTGTCTTTTTCTTCTTCCTGTCCAAACCATAATAGCTTCCGTCCATGGCAGCTCGTACATGTTTTCTGAAATAATGATGACAGTACGTCGTAATTATCAAATCACATTTTTGTTCCAACCATGTGCTCTTGATAACCAAATCTGTATCATTTATATCGAAGATGTCTATTTTTTTATTTATTTATTTATTTATTTAAGGTGCATCTTAACAGCAAATCCAGTAAAAACAGTGATACAAGCCTATAAATTCCTACTATGGTGCAATTTAACAGAAGTAACTTGATGGACTTTAAGTATGTATCATGGCAAACCGTGGGATTTGCTGTTGACATGTAATTTGTTAAGCTGTTTGCTAATTTCAACAAAACATTCGAAAAATGTATGTTTCAGGAGGACATAATTAGCTTATAAATGTGTATCGCATATAATGCACAATATAGCCATGTCGTTTTGCTCACAAGTGTCTCAAGCACAAAAAAGAGCATTGGTTTGACCAGATTTGCTTTACATTATGTATAAACACTGTTTTTATTTTGACCTTGAAATGCAAATGCCGGTTGTGAATAATATCACACAAATACGGCATATAAGGGGGTATTTCAAACATCAAAAATGTTCTTATTAGACACTATAAACACTCTAGACATTGCAAGAAGACTGATTTTAGAACGAAATGTTCAGTGGTTGAGTTTGGGGTAAAATATTATATTTCTGAAAAAGGCCCTAAACTCACCAGTTTAGCAATTTGTCTGAAAAAATGTCCTTCTTACTATGATCAGATGTCTTAAAAGTATGATATAGGAGCATTCTTATTGATTAAAATGCCTCCTTTTATGCCATACATGTATTTGTGTAATACTATTCAAAGCCGCCATATGCATTTCAAGGTCAAAACTAAATATGTGTTTATACCTATATAAAGTCAAATCCGGTCAAACAAATGCTCCTACCCTGTGCTATAGGTACTTGTGAGCATAACAGCTTGGCTATTATTCAGGTTTGGTTATTTGTGCGACTCAGAATTGCTACATCTTACCATAAAGTAACTCTATAATAACAAACTGTTAGCATCTACAGCAAATTATCGGTGATTTTAAGAAACCACATGTCCAAAAAAACATTTTGGTAAATAACATGACTATTTTTGGGCATATTTGTAGATATTTATTAGTGTTTGAAATTCAACATTATTCTGCTATGTATATGACCCTTAAATCAAGGATTACTATGAGATACTAAGTGCGAGAAGTGTAAAATAAAGCAATATCCATAAGAAATTACGTGAAGCTGATTGATAAAGTGGTAGATAGGCCTTAAAACAATTATTTCTTAATTAGAATGAAACTTTTAAAATGAAAAATAGTAATTTGCATAATAAATAAAACTGACAAATCAAATAAATAGTAGACAGATAATTATGTAATGAATAAGACCACGTGACTATCGTGAATTATGGCCGTTGTTATGTGTTCAGACTTTATCAAGTGCTATGCTTTAGTAATAATCTGGTTTAGATTATGTGTAATTATTCATCCTACAAATGTACATGTATGCAATACAACAATTTCTCCCAGAGTGCATTGCGGTTCCCTTCATAAAGGAACTGCAATGCACCCTGGGAGAGATTGGTACTGGACCGAGTTATGTTTTAAATGTGAAGACTTTTTACGATCAAACTAGTGATTGGACGAAAGATGGATATTTTCTTTGTAGATCGCTTATTCAGTTTGGCTATAACTATATATTGTTAAGAAAAGGAATATGTTAAGATCGAACGTTCCAGAATCACCAGATAAACAGTAAGTTTTAAAAGGACATTGTTAATTCGAAATCCGAATTTTCATCAATGATCACAATCAGTGTTTAATTTATAACTCCAATTTCCAAGAAAATATCTTTCAGTGCCAATGATATGCACGTATTTCAAATTCCGAAACCGATAATATCCATCAATGATGCCTACGGTAATTGTGTTTCTCCGCAATGCATAGCCATGTTCCGCAAACGGTAAAGGTTCATCGCGGTAAAGATTCATCACAATTATCGTTCATCAGTGTTAGCATTCATCACGGTTAACATTCGTCGGGGTAAAGTTTCATCACGGTAAAGGTTCATCACGGTAAAGATTCATCACAATTATCGTTCATCAGTGTTAGCATTCATCACGGTTAACATTCGTCGGGGTAAAGTTTCATCACGGTAAAGTTTCATCACGGTAAAGGTTCATCACGGTAAAGATTCATCACAATTATCGTTCATCAGTGTTAGCATTCATCACGGTAAACGTTCATCGGGGTAAAGTTTCATCACGGTAAAGGTTCATCACGGTAAAGATTCATCACAAAATCGTTCATCAGTGTTAGCATTCATCACGGTAAACGTTCATCGGGGTAAAGTTTCATCACGGTAAACGTTCATCAAGGTTGCCATTCATCATGATTTCCATTCATCACGGCAAAGTTTTTTTTTTTTTTTAATAGCATAGTTCTCTAAAATACAATTTCACAGCGTAAAACACGTTTTTTTAAACCACGAGGTCGTGACGAAAAATCAAAGAAAGATTCCTATCTGTTAAGATACCATTTCAGTCATATTTATCTGTCGTGTCTGATATATGATTAGGCTATGTAGAACAGTTAGTTTGAATGTTAGAAGGGGAATTTTACTTGATACGACATCCACAGAACAAGAAAAATCCATGAAGAAAAAAGCATGCTGAAAATGGACCATGCATGTGTTGAAAAAGAGAAAATTGCTAAGAACAGATTCATGTTTAATCAATAATCATCAATATTTTTGTTGGCATGCGCGGCTTAAGTTTAAAGAAAACGACACATTCAGATGGTTTACGCGTAGTAGAAAATGACTTTAAAATATAAAGTCAGCTTCGAAAATGAATTCGGAATAAACTAATTTTCAAATACTGTACTATTTTGAAATGTATTTCATTTTGAAACCAGCTAAATGCATAGCCGTTTTGAATACTTATATGTAATGTTATCGCATTTTTAACAACCACAGACCTACAATATGATACTTGGGAATAAGGCCATGAGGATGTCTTCTACAATTTTGTAGTTGGTTTAGTTTTTGGAAGTCTTTTACACTTTTTCTTAGTTAATTTTTCCGTGGTACCTGTTTTTTTTCCACTCAGTATATGAAACAAAAAGCATGGTCCGTTTCTTTAGGGGCCGCGGTGGCCGAGTGGTTAAGGTGCCCCGACAATTCATCACTAGCGCTCCACCTCTGGGTTGCGGGATCGAAACCCACGTGGGGCAGTTGCCTGGTACTGACCGTAGGTCGGTGGTTTTTCTCCGGGTACTCCGGCTTTCCTCCACTTCCAAAACCAGGCACGTCCTTAAATGACCCTGGCTGTTAATAGGACGTTAAACAAAAATAAACCAAACTAAACCAAATCGTTTCTTTATCCACTAAAACTCTTATTTCTTCAAACGTTTGGTATTCACAAAATAACACATTTTCATCTATAATATACATAATTATAGTCAGTATCATAAATCTTTCGCTCACCGGCTAACAAAACATGTTTGTCCTCGACATCTTCGGAACCAAGCGTGACTACATCAACTGCAGTGTTTACCATGTGCGGACTACATCAATTTGGTGGTCAGGGATTACTGCTGTCCAGGTAAGGTAGTATATAGCTATAGCAGTGCTGGTGTTGCTGCGCGATAATATAGCCCGAGGCAAATCTCAAAATTAGTGCCTGTTCCAACAAAATTAGTCATTTTCTCCAATCTTAGGCACAGTCCTATATTTCTAGTATCGGCCGGCTAAACTAGTGAAAATTGTAGAAAAAAAATCGAATTTTAGATAGCAAACAGAGAATTAGTGTGTATTCATCTTTTTTTAGACATTGGGGAAATACTAGTGCCTGTTACAACATTTTAGACATTTTTAAATTAGTAGAAAATATGAAAAAAAACTAGGGCATTCGTGTCTCCCAGTGAAAGGTTTCACAAACTGAATCATATCAACTTAACAGCCCTGTTAATAAGTTTTTACCTCAGTTTCTTGCAATTTTCCAAATCCACAAAAAGTTTTGTTTATTTCTTTTTTTTTTTCGCGATAAAAAAAATTGCAAAATTCCTGAGATAAATAGAGCCCATTTTTCATGCACAGGAAACTTGTTATTTTTATTTTGAATTGAAAAAAATCTTCACAAGCAGCAGATGTTTTTTTTATTCACAGGCATATGTAATACGAACGTCCGATCTTTATATTCACGGTCAATTCCTCTGCTCTTTCTATGACAACGCGGTGCAACTTAGTTCGACCTTGATTAACTTTGTTTAATTAGCTTTGTTTTCGATGAAAGAAGACATTTATGTTTCCGAAATGACTAAATAAAACATACGATTGAATAGCATGTTCAAATAGGAATTTAGTAATACTCACTGTATAACTCGAATAATGAAAAACTGCATAAAACAGCAGAGTCCAAACATGTTACGTCTCCTTGTAAATATTTGCCATGGCTTCATCAATTTTGTCCACCCACAATTAGATGGATTTATAGAATCGTAACCGTGTGTCTATCACACTGATGCAAAGGTCAGTTCAATAGTGTACTTTTGTCGAAACCATTTGACTATAGTTCCGTATTCGGAAACGCCTCAGTGAACAATGTTTGTACATACCTTCATCAGACAAATGACCAGAGAAGCGTGACCGAATGTATTCAATGAAACGCCACAAATGAAATACCTTACCAGTATGATATACGAAAATGCCATTGTTTTTCGCAGACGTAGCTTTTGGGATGATGCGTGCATCGGCGTTATGATATGTTTGCTCTGTAACATGGGTCTTTCTACTGGAGATAGGATTACCATTCCACCGTCATAACGCTGTGTAACATGGGTCTTTTTACTGGAGATTGGATTACCATTCCACCGTCATAACGCTGTGTAACATGGGTCTTTATACAGGAGATTGAATTACCATTCCACCGTCATAACTCCCTATAATATGGGTCTTTATACAGGAGATTGAATTACCATTCCACCGTCATAACTCCCTATAATATGGGTCTTTATACAGGAGATTGAATTACCATTCCACCGTCATAACGCTGTGTAACATGGGTCTTTCTACAGGAGATAGGATTACCATTCCACCGTCATAACGCTGTGTAACATGGGTCTTTCTACTGGAGATTGGATTACCATTCCACCGTCATAACGCTGTGTAACATGGGTCTTTCTACAGGAGATTGAATTACCATACCACCGTCATAACGCTGTGTAACATGGGTCTTTCTACAGGAGATTGAATTACCATTCCACCGTCATAACTCCCTATAATATGGGTCTTTATACAGGAGATTGAATTACCATTCCACCGTCATAACTCCCTATAATGTGTCTTTCTACTGGAGATTGGATTACCATTCCACCATTATAACTCCCTATAACATGGATCTTTCTACTGGAGATTGGATTACAATTCCACCGCCATAACTCCCTATAACATGGATCTTTCTACTGGAGATTGGATTACCACTCCACCATCATAACTCCCTATAATATGTGTCTTTCTACTGGAGATTGGATTACCATTCCGCCATTATAACGCTCTGTAACCTGTGTGTATTATCATCGTTCCACTGTCATTATTGCCAATCCAGACATCAGTGATTTTAGTCTTCCAAGACCATAGCAAATACGGCAGTCTTAGTGTTATTTCTGTAATCATTGGCCATTTCATGATTTTGTTTCTGTTGTCCTCTGCTCTGCGGAGATTATCAATAACGGATAGCGTCTTGGCTTTGTATACAATGCAATTGCTCATTTTGAGATCTTCTATTGCTGTTTGGAAATATGCTGCTAGTGTAAAAAAAATCAACAACATCATGCGATCTTTTGGAAATGCTAAAGTTACAAGTTTTTTGAGTGATGTCCGTTGTGCTTTTTCTGACCGTAGGCCGGTGGTTTTTCTCCGGGTACTCCGGCTTTCCTCCACCTCCAAAACCTGGCACGTCCTTAAATGACCCTGGCTGTTAATAGGACGTTAAACAAAAACAAACCAAACAAACCAAGCTTTTTCATACCGATGCATGTCGCTGTGACAATGCGGTGTATGCCAAACACTTTACTTTGTCATCGAATTCCACAAGATGACTTCCCATCCAATGAGGAAACAATTTGACGTTGTGCGAAAGTTGTTCCAGATTCTAGTAAAACTTGAAATGCAGATGACGAATTGCAAAAGCAAGGAGGAACCCTACAAGAATCTCCGTAGATTTCGGGGATAAATGGTAAAGGTCATATTGAGCCCTCGAGAAGATCAATCCTGAGCATTTAAATCAAGACTAATGTGGAGACCCCGATTTTGAGGCGAAATATTAAAGATCAAAAGTCACCACGCCATGTCAAACTTTGTGTAATCATGACACACCGACACACCGGATCCTCACAGGGTAATTATCTATCAAATAAGGTGTATTACTGAGTTTGATGTCTAGACGTACACATTGTGTGAACATCGTTTAGGAATTGATAAGACATCTTTTGATATCTTTGATGATGTCTGTTGCCGTTATTACATCAAAAACATTTTTATCAGCTTCAGAATTTACACATGGAATTACCAGTGTAGTTGCCCAAATCTCCCAACTCCAAATGAAATTTGATATTTGAGCAGATATGTTGGGAGTTCAGGTATCAGATTTGTTTTATGAATGAATCCAGGCCATGAAATCACAAAAGATTTAAGGTAATATTCCCAAAATTAGACTTTTAAATAAACTGCATCATATCGAATTCTAGAATATTTGAGATAAACTGTGAACTTAAAAGTTGAGAACCTTGTTTGTAATATTAGTTCCATAGACTGGTCTGCACTAGTTTCACTAATGTTCTTTATTTAGCAATACCCACATCCACAGGAAAGTATTAAAGAATTTAAGGAAAGTTTCCTTTAACATTTTTTCTGCAATTATTCTTTCCTATGGATGAACTCGAGTTCAGAAATTTTCCGAAGCTAGGGAAGTTTTAGAAACTGGGGCGGGGTCTAA
Source organism: Pecten maximus (assembly GCF_902652985.1). NCBI lineage: Eukaryota > Metazoa > Mollusca > Bivalvia > Pectinida > Pectinidae > Pecten > Pecten maximus. Next base: position 31,590,526 of record NC_047021.1, read on the forward strand.
GAGTACTGTACATAATTCATCTCTCAAAAAACACATGCAGGAATTAAGGAAATGTCGGTAAAATTCAACACAAAACAATGCATAAAAGAAAGAAACATTTTATTACAAAATGTGAACATTATTCCTGAAGACCATAAATGGTTCATAACTCAAAAACAAAATGCTAGCACAAAGTGGTCGGTGTTTACACACAAAATCATAATCCTAATAATGTAGATGTTTCGAGTTCTAACGTTCCATGCCTAAATTTGGAATGACATCTTAATTGGATCCCTTATTTCTATTATATAACAACCTCTGGTACACATTAATCAATGGATCATAATGTAACATCTGACAAAATGTTAATAACACCAAACGCATGCATAGATGCATATCTTAAGGTAAGTTGATAGAATCATACTTTACTGTGCCCATTCAAGAGAACAACAAGCATATCTGTGGGACAACAATAACCAAACTATTTGGTATTTAAGTACTTTATCACAAATGTATGAGCTAAAGCAGAAAAGCAGTACAGAAAATTGATTTTTTGTTAAGGTTTGTGCTGTAAATACAATCATTGACATGTATTATAGCTCACAACACTTCAATACTTCTAATTAAAAAAATACTTTACACTTTTAAGAGTGGAATTCAATTTTTCAAGAGAAAACCTGCACTAATATGATCGTATTTCTTTCACATTCATCTCAATCACACACATGAACAATGACAATGTTAACATTCACACAACCACGACTCCTTTCAATCTACCTGTATACACAAACATTCCATGGTGAGAATCAGCCGTAAGATATCTTATTGCAAAACTGCAAACATTTCCACAGTTGAAGAAAATTGTTTCGTTTTCTTCCCAATATCCTGTCATGCTTTAAAGTAATAAGTTATTTTAAATTGATCTCTTGGTTACAACTCGTCATGTTTCTCTTCTTCCGCATCTTCTTCATTCTGAAACGAGAGATAGGAGAAATGGCACATCACACACAGGTCAAACAGGCCCACTCACGTAACCCTATAAAGTCACCTGGAGAACATGGTCAACAAAGTCACTCCATAAAATACTGAAGTCTCTAAAAAGATTTTTTCAAAACTGCTTGGTATCATTGTAAGATTGAAAGAAAAGTATTATCAATGATGTTTTGTACAGACCTTGTACAATAAATGGTTTGTGTATCATGTGTGGATAACTTGGACTTCATAACTAAAATAACTCTGAGAATAAAATACCATCAGTGACAAATTATCAAAGTCCTACCAGAACAATTAATTTCTGCCATTTTTTTCATGTATAGATCTTGTATACCAATATATCTATCATTCTATAAATTCATATTTTTCATGTATAGATCTTGTATACCAATATATCCATCATTCTATAAATTCATATTTTTCATGTATAGATCTTGTATACCAATATATCCATCATTCTATAACTTCTATGACTATGTATTATCTGCAAATCATTTTTGTTTGTTTTGCATTTGTATCTGAATATGTCTTTGATGTCCATTATGTCATAATTTTGAATACCCTAAAAGAGAAAAATAAAAAATGAAAATAAAAACCTACTCCAAAGTCAGTTCTCTGAAGACGTATATGTTAAACCTATCACAAAGCCAACTCACAAACTCACAAACAAATTTTGCAAATATATCTTTATCTCTAAAACTTCATAAATTGGACACCTGCCCCTGTTGTTCAGGACTGACTAAATCCTATTTTGTCATCACTAATACAGAGTATATAAAAGAATATCTCCAGCTTTGAGGTTATAACCATCCCCTACATATGTCATAATGGGCCATCTGGAATAATCCATTATGAGTCATAAGACGAGAGGGATAGGGTTTAGTTCGGCCTGTGTATAATGTATTTCCTCTCCCATCACCATGGTAACATCTTTGCCTGGTTTCATTAAACATAATATAGCAGGTCTCTACACACAAATGGAACATCAGGGTTAGTATCTCCAACTTCCCTGATGTGCAAACATTGAAGGTCGCAAGCACGAGAGCGCAAGTTTGTGCATCGACTCAAATTTTGTTATCAAAGTCTATACATTCACATGCATTTTCTCTGACAGTGTTTGATTCTATTCTAAAATACCATGCAAGAATGTTATAAAATGTATTTAAATTTTTGTATCTGCTCAAGGTCAAAATGCAGTGAACTAGCAAACATTTGACCTTGAAAGGCCAACACAAATCAAACGATTTAACTGGGAGATTCAACACAAACCGAACAGGCAAAGCAGCATGGTACATGTATGATGGGAGATGGAAATATAAAAACACACATCAAAGTCACAAGTAAGATTACATGCAAAATGACTGAATCCTCACATTTTGTATCTAAGACATATTTCAGTAGAGTTCATGGTCAAAGACTTGTATTTATTAAAAGTAAAATAATCTGAAACTAAAGTTTACCTTCAAAGGCAAATTTCAGTTTGTTTTTAAAGTTATGTTCATATTCAAAGACAGGTTTGTATAGATTTATAATGTTTACACAGAGTTTATAATAAAGGCTTTTTTTTCTGCATGGTTTATGTCCCAATTTGTGTTTGTAAGGACTATATATATATATATATATATATGTGTCTACTGTTTGTGTTAGGACTACAGTCCCTGTCTATTGTGTATGTTAGGACAACAGTTCCCAACTATTGTGTATGTTAGGACTACAGTCCCCGTGTATTGTGTATGTTAGGACTACAGTCCCTGTCTATAGTGTATGTTAGGACTACAGTCCCTGTCTATAGTGTATGTTAGGACTACAGTCCCCGTGTATTGTGTATGTTAGGGCTACAGTCCCCATGTATTGTGTATATTAGGACTATAGTCCCCTTCTATAGTGTATATTAGGACTAAAGTCCCCGTGTATTGTGTATATTAGGGATATAGTCCCCGTCTATAGTGTATATTAGGACTACAGTCCCCGTCTATAGTGTATGTTAGGACTACAGTCCCCGTCTATAGTGTATATTAGGATTATAGTCCCCATCTATTTTGTATATTAGGACTACAGTCCCCGTCTATAGTGTATGTTAGGACTACAGTCCCCGTCTATAGTGTATATTAGGACTATAGTCCCCATCTATTTTGTATATTAGGACTACAGTCCCCATCTATAGTGTATATTAGGACTATAGTCCCCATCTATTTTGTATATTAGGACTACAGTCCCCGTCTATAGTGTATATTAGGACTATAGTCCCCATCTATTTTGTATATTAGGACTACAGTCCCCGTGTATTGTGTATGTTAGGACTACAGTCCCCGTCTATTGTGTATGTTAGGACTACAGTCCCCGTGTATTGTGTACGTTAGGACTACAGTCCCCATGTATAGGTATGTAAGGACTACAGTTCCCATCTATAGTGTATATTAGGACTACAGTCCCCGTCTATAGTGTATATTAGGACTACAGTCCCCTCTATAGTGTATATTAGGACTATAGTCCCCATCTATTTTGTATATTAGGACTACAGTCCCTGTGTATTGTGTATGTTAGGACTACAGTCCCTGTGTATTGTGTATGTTAGGACTACAGTCCCCGTGTATTGTGTATGTTAAGACTACAGTCCCTGTGTATTGTGTATGTTAGGACTACAGTCCCCGTGTACTGTGTATATTAGGACTAGTCCCCGTCTATAGTGTATATTAGGACTATAGTCCCCGTGTATTGTGTATGTTAGGACTACAGTCCCCGTCTATAGTGTATATTAGGACTACAGTCCCCGTCTATAGTGTATATTAGGACTACAGTCCCTGTCTATTGTGTATGTTAGGACTACAGTCCCCGTGTATTGTGTATGTTAAGACTACAGTCCCCATCTATTTTGTATATTAGGACTACAGTCCCCGTCTATAGTGTATATTAGGACTATAGTCCCCGTCTATAGTGTATATTAGGACTACAGTCCCCGTCTATAGTGTATGTTAGGACTACAGTCCCCGTGTATTGTGTATGTTAGGACTACAGTCCCCGTGTATTGTGTATGTTAGGACTATAGTCCCCATCTATTTTGTATATTAGGACTACAGTCCCCGTCTATAGTGTATATTAGGACTATAGTCCTAATTTGGTTGAGTACTGTGAGATGATAAAGACTACAGGTCATGCCTTACCTGTTCTCCATCTTCACTGCTAACTTCTTCTGCCTCATCATCATCAGCAGCAGCCTCTTCCTCCTCAAAGTCTGGTAACTCATCCACCTGGAATCAAGGAGGAACAAATACTCAGACAAGGATCTTACACGAGTGTCAATGTGATAAGGAATTCATATGATCAATTTCATTATTACAATAACACAAGTGTGCATTACGTTTTATCACATAATTCATGACAAATAAATGAAGACTCTCTAATTCTGATTTACAAAGAAAAATTGTTACTGCGGAGATTATCAGGTGGCATTTATTTACAACACAATAGCATTATACATGTGTCTTACATTATTTGACATGGCAGAACAAGTCTGCTACGTATTTGTATAAAGAATCAAAGACGAGGATAACATCAGAAACTTCTTCACACATTTTTACCTTAGCATCAAATGGAATGTCTAAAGATGTTCTCAACATTGTCTCAATTCTCTTGGCAAATGTTGCAGAGTCCTTGATGGCAAATCCAGAGCGAAGGGTGGCTGTATCATACAAAATGAGGGCAAGATCTTTAGCACCTTCATCTTCGGCTTCTACCTTAGTTTTAAGTTCTTTGATGAGAGGATGTCCAGGGTTGATCTCAAGGGTTTTCTTCTGTGTTGCGTAGTAGCTGTCGGGAATAACATTATTTAAATAAATGTTCTCAATTATTTCAGTATCTTTAGAAAATGCAGATAACAGAATTCATAAAATATTAAACACAATCTGAACTAGAATTGTAGCTTAACTTAATACCCCACATCATAATTTATAATTGGTTAAAAGGTATGAGGGACATATTCTTGGATCCAAATTTCTTCAATCATGTATAGAATATAGACTATAAATATAAAACTAGAAAATATCTGTAAAGGCATGAATGCCTCTGCTCTGATGCGTCCCGTGCAGAACGGGCAAAAGGTGACCTTTGAGTTTGACCGATGCCTACCAGAACGTGATCAGGTGCAGTTTGGTTTGGGTTATTTTGTTTTAACGTCCTATTAACAGTCAGGGTCATTTAAGGACGTGTCAGGTTTTGGAGGTGGAAGAGTAACTGGAGAAAAAACCTCTGGCCTACAGTCAGTACAGGGGCAACTTCCCCACACAGGTTTCGAACTCGCAACCCAGATGTGGAGGGCTAGTGATAAAGTGTCAGGACACCTTAAGGTGCAGAACATAATGTTATGATACTATCATGTAAATATGAACTCAATCTGTTGACGAGTTCTGAAGATATTTGGAACAGGACTGGATGAGACAGATTGACATGGGTAACACAATATACCCACACTCCTTCCTTACAAAATGGAGGGGGGTATAGAATATACTATACTCACTCAGATGTTGGATCCTTGGCTTTGGCATAGGCCTGAGATTTCATGATCCTCTCCATGTTGCCTGACCAGCCATACTGGCTAGCCACTAGGGCACATGGTGACTGGCTCAATCTCTCGGAGACGGTGGCCTTCTCAATCAAGTCCTTGAGTCCATCGTCCTTCAGCCAGGTGGTCAGGGGCTCATACTCCTTCTGCAGTTCATCCTTGGTTTCCTTAGCCTTCTCGCTGTCCCCATCCAGTTTCAGACCCTCTTTGGCGACATTCTGGAACTTCTTTCCGTCAAATTCAGGCAAGGACTGTATGCAGTACTCATCAACAGGCTCCACAAGGTACAGAACTTCATATCCTTTCTTCAATAGTCGCTCAACGAATGGGGATTGTTCAACCTGTCGGAGAAAATATTGAAATATAACACTCCACATTTCTTTTTTAAGAGGAATAAAAGGGATTCAACTTCCATTAATTAATTTTACTTCAAAATGAATCAATATTACACTAGCTCAACTCAATACCAGTGGATAATTTTGCTACAGTCCAAAGATAACAAAATTGTTCAAACTACTTTAGAACTTTAGAAGAAGTTATCCCTGATACTTGTGAGTCAAACTGGTGCCTGAAAGATCTCTAACAATTAAAAAGTAAGTCCAATACTCTAGATCTCAAATTTGCAGATTATCTGACTTTAACTTCAAATAAATAACTTGTTAATATGCTAGCCAACTGGTGTTTTTAACTTGTGTGTAGAGTTTTATATCTGTATATACAGACACCCTGCCTAATCTTACCATCAAATATCTATATAGTGTCCCCTTCTGTGTCAGATCAGACAGGTTTCACTGCATCTTAAACAGCATCTATTTCAAATACTTTGTTGTAACTATTTTGATCTCAGAAGGATTATACTGTTTTGTTTTATGTAGAGTGCTCTACAAACAAAATGCTCATCTCTCTCACCTCCTTCCTGCTTGTTCCTGCCATAAAGTAAATGGATTCCTGTTTTTCTTTCATCCTCTCCAGATAATCAGCCAGACTTGTGTTTTCTGTGTCAGAGTTTGATGAAGCAAATCTCAGAAGTTTGGCCAGACGGGTTCTGTTTGAGTGGTCCTCGATCACTCCCAGCTTGATGCTACAAATATATTTACAGGGATACAATACTGGAGAATTGTCTTGTCTCAAAACCTAAGGTCCTATCCATTATGGGTCAGCTAGACAAGGAATTAAAACTGTTTATTCTTTAAATATAAAATACTAGGATATCAATGTATTGGCTTATTATTTCATTCTATGATGGAATGTTTATGTAGATCCAAAATGAGGTTTCTATTTCTAATATCTTAAGTAATATTAGCAAATACATCTTCAAGATAATTTATGATAAAACATTATTATACAAAACATTTTAAAAATTGAACCCACAGTTTTTTATACAACAGTTCTATACCCTGGTATAATTAATCCTTTGTACTCTACCATGCGGCTAATATATTGAAATTTTTTACTAGTGCTGCGCACTCGTGAAAAATATCAAAATATTAGCCCCACTCATGAAATATATTTGGTATTACTGAAGACACTGTTAGATATCCTTTATAATTTGTATGTCTAGATTGGCAAATGTCCTTTGTACTATAAACAAACCTTGTACTGTATTCTTTCCAGAACTTTTCATAATCATCTTTATCAATTTTCTTGATCATGTCGAGTGTCTTTCTGACCAGTTTCTTCTTGATGACCTTGAGGAGTTTGTGTTGTTGTAGGGTTTCACGAGATACGTTTAATGGAAGGTCGTCAGAGTCAACCTGATAAAATCAGAGTGAAGAGTTAAATTATATGTCAAACAAAGTCACATTGAGGAAAGAGAACAGGAAACTTACTACATGTGCATTTTAAGTAATTTCAAATCATCTTTGCATCTGCAGTGATATATTTATAATGCTTTTCACTGCTCCAATGTAGACATTTTGATCTCGGTCTGCCAAATCTTTTAGAATTCTGTGAAACAAGCTCACAGACAATATGGGGCATTCATGTCATGACAATTATTAGAACAACTTAAATGTGCATTTTAAATATTTCCTTTCTTTTTTGTATGAGTAAAGTTCTTTTTTTAACTTTTCTCAACCTAACTCCTTCGAGGATCTAATTTTTGGATGAATACCTACAGATGTGATTTGATAAATTAGCTCTAGAGATTATATAAAAATATTAAATGAGTTCTGTGTAAGCCTTGTATTCAAGATAAATAATACTCACCACTCCCTTCACAAAAGACAAATATTTGGGCATCATGTCTTCAAAGTCGTCGGTGATGAACACTCTCCTCACATACATCTGTAACATAAGCATTGTACAGTCAGTGAGTGAGTGCTTCAAAGATCTGATTAAATTCTCAAAGTATGACCGTATAAAAGCAGGATAAAATCAGTCAAAATGAAAAACTTAAAATGAAAAACTTGATATGTTAAAATTATGGATTCTCCTCCTCCCATGTAAATAAGTGTCATTGTTTTTATAAATAATAACAGTATTCTTGAACTTAACCTTGGAAACATGAAACAGGAATACATCCAAGATATGCTCATAATTGACCTTTGCATAATGTTTTATCAAAATCCATTCAGAAAAAATGTCACTAGAGTAATCATATCAGATTTCTCTATAAAACTGACCTTGATGTGTTCCTGGGTTTTGCCATAGTTTTGGAACAGGTCAGGTGTGGCAGTCTTCGGTACATAGAGGATAGACTTGAAGGTGACCTCTCCCTCAGCGGTGAAGTGGACTTTGGCCATCGGCTCTTCATGATCCTTACTGATGGACTTGTAAAATTCGGTGTACTCATCATCTGTGATTTCTGAAGATCTGGAAGAAAAAAATAGTAATGAAAATTTAATATGAAACATAACAAAATTTGAACAAAAGCATGCATAACAAATAAACACTGATCTTGCTAGAGATAGTTCAATAATTCTCTATTGTTAGCAGTCAGTCATAAATAAATATAAGTAATAATCTTAATGAGCATTTTCATAGTTCCAATGGAAACAAGGACATTTTGGTTTCTAATTTTACTCAGTATGTCACTTTCAGAGGAATTAGGAAGAACTTTAAAACAGATTAATTTCATCTAACAACCAAAAAATCAAAATGTTAACTGAAATTAAACAAACTCTAAGTTTTGACTGTCCTCACATGACTTCTACTTCTTGTGAAGACATCCCTCCCTCAAAAATAAACCAATTCTTCCCAATAAATGATTACTCCCCAATACTTCCCAGTAACTAAATGCTCCCTAGTACTCACTTCCTGGTCCAGATAGGCTTGACACTGTTCATAAGATCCCAATCCCACACAGTCTTCGAAACTTTCTTTGTCTTTGGCTTCTCATCTTCCTTTTCTTCCTCTACCTTTCCTTCATCATCATCTTCATCTTTTTCCTCATCTTTATCCTCCTCTGCAGCCTCATCCTTTGCCTCCTCCTCATCAATGGGTTCCTCAACCTCCTCTGTCTTGCTGGTCCACAGGTAGATGTTGAAGTTGATGAACTGGCTGTATTTGCGGATGAGGTCCTTCAGAGTGGACTCCTCCAGGAAATCGTTGGCCTCCTCTTTCATATGAAGACTGATGGTAGTACCACGGGCCAAGGTGTTTCCACGGGGATCCTTTGTGACAGAGAAGGACTCCGAGTCAGACTCCCAAATGTACTGTTCATCATCGTTGTGTTTTGAAGCGACAATGATACGATCAGCAACTGTATAATAGTTAAAAAGAAAAGAAATTTGAAAAATCGTATTTGACAATTTTTTTTCATATGATTGAACATTAAACTAGAACTGTCGTCCAGAGGACCAACTCATACCCCTCATATCATGCATGCATATTTACACATGGTCCTTATCACTACTGTGTAGTTTGACTTGAAGCAGTTCACAGGTTTATAAGGAGTTGACTGGACAAAATTCTCCCTCACCAAAAAAACGAAGTATAGTGACCTGGTTACCATGGTTACCAAAATTACAACATGATATAGATTACGCACATCTACATTGTATAAGAGTTATTGCCATGAAGTTTCGTTGAAATTCCCTCAGTAGTTTAGGAGGAGTAGCCGGTACATTGTTGTGTCTACAGACTCACCCAAAAAATGAAGTATAGTGACCTGGTTACCATGGTAACCACAAAATTACAACATGATATAGATTACGCACATCTACAATGTATAAGGGTTATTGCCATAAAGTTTCATTGAAATTCCCTCAGTAGTTTAGGAGGAGTAGCCGGTACATTGTTGTGTCTACAGACGGACGGAAGGACAACCACAACCTGATCCCAGTATACCCCCCCCCCTAACTTCGTTGCGGGTTTTTTTGTATAAAAAGGCAATTTACTACCTGGTACCTTTATTGTGTAACTTTTATTTGATGTCAATGCTCAATAAATAAACTTATGAAGTCACTGTTAATAGCTGTTAGCCAAAAACATGCACACTTACCTAGGAAAGATGAATAGAAGCCCACACCGAACTGTCCAATCAAATCGTTCATCTCAGTTGCTGAGTTTGCATCCCCGAGGTGTTTTAAGAACTCGCTGGTACCAGATTTGGCAATGGTTCCGAGGTTGTTGACGAGATCAGATTTCGTCATACCAATACCAGTGTCTGTGACGTGGAGGACATGATTGTCTTTGTCTACCTGTAAGGTAAAAAGGTAAAGGTCAAGCACCATCAGTTTTAAGGCAACATTAACAAGATGATTTGGGTGAAATTTGTGGACGGAATTCAAATAATGGAACTTCATCCATATGGTTGTTTGCTCAAAAATCACAGACAAAATTTCAATAGATTTTGATACAAGTAGATGTATGTATAGAAAATATATTCCCTAACAAATACCCCCCTCCCAATTGTAAAAGAAAATTAAACAAGAGGCCCATGGGCCTTAACGGTCACCTGAGATTTGAAATATTTCAGTTAATTTAATTGACCATTTTTGGCCCCGCCCATAAGCCCCAAGGGGTCAGTCAGGGCCAACATGTGCATATTATCAAACTTTCATCCCATGCTGAAAATGTTAACCAAGTTAGAATGAATTCCAATAGAAATCAAACAAATCAGTCAAAAATGTGATTTCCCTATATAAACTATAGTAAAATTTACCCCTCCCCAGGGGTAAATGTGTGACCCCAGGGTCATAAAATTCACAATTTTAGTAAAGCACCTTAAGATCCCTCCATCTATAAACAGTATTTGATTCTATCTTATTTCAGTCTGAAAAGAAGATTTTTGAAATTTCAGTCAATTTGACCCTTTTTAGCCCCGCCCATAAGCCCCTAGGGGTCAGTCAGGGCCAGCATGTGCATATACCTGGTACCCTCAAACTGTCATCCCAAGCTGATAATGTTAACCAAAATAGAATGAATTCCAATAGAAATCAAACATATTATAGTGAAAAATGTGATTTCCCTATATAAACTATAGTAAAGTATACCCCCTCCCCAGGGGCAAACTTGAGACCCCAGGGTCATGAAATTCAAAATTTCAGTAAAGCACTTTAAGATGCTTCCAACTATAAAGAGTATTTGATTCCACCTTATTTCCGTCTTGAGAAGAAGATTTTTTAAATTTCAGTCAATTTGGCCCTTTTTAACCCCGCCCATTAGCCACTGGGGGTCAGTCAGGGCAAACATGTGTACACAATCAAACTGCCTTCACAAGGTGATAATGTTAACTAAGTTAGAATGAATTCCAATAGAATTCAAACAAATTATAGTAAAAAATGTGATTTCCCTATATAAACTATAGTCAAGTTTACCCCCTCCCAAGGGGCAAACTTGAGACCCCAGGGTCATGAAATTCACAATTTTAGTAAAGCACCTTAAGACCCTTCTAACTATAAAGAGTATTTGATTCAACCTTATTTCCGTCTTGAGAAGAAGATTTTTTAAATTTCAGTCAATTTGGCCCTTTTTAGCCCCGCCCATCAGCCCCTGGGGGTCAGTCAGGGCCAACATGTGCATGCCATCAAACTGTCATCTCATGCTGACAATGTTTACCAAATTAGAATGAATTCCAATAGAAATAAAACAAATAAAAGTCAAAAATGTGATTTCCCTATATAAACTATTGTAAAGTTTACCCCCTCCCCAGGGGCAAACATGAGACCCCAGGTTCATGAAATTTACAATTTTGGTAAAGCACCTTAAGACCCTTCCATCTACGAAGAGTGTTTGATTCCACCATATCTGAGAGTAGAGAAGAAGATTTTTGAAGTTAAGTCAATTTGACCCTTTTTAGCCCCGCCCCTCAGGCCCCTGGGGGGTGGGGACCATATAATTTACAATTTTGGTTGACCTTTAGCCATAGAAGCTTCCTGCCAAATTTCATGGAATTTGGTTTAGGGGTTTTGGAGAAGAAGTCGAAAATGTAAATTGTTTACGGACGCACGACGGACGACGGACGACGGACGGACGACGGACGACGGACGACGACGGACAAAAGGGGATTAGAATAGGTCACTTGAGACTTTGTCTCAGGTGACCTAAAAATGTATAAATAAATAATAAAAAATTTTTTGGAATAATTTCAAAATTTTCGGAATGATTTCCTTACATATTAAACGCTGGCAGAAATTTTATGTTTTAAATCTCACAATGTTACGAGAATAAATGTCTGGTTTTATTATTAATATTGTCTTTTTTTTTGCAACAAATCAATATCATAAAGAACATTAACAGTTTACTTATAAATGAGTTAATGTGTTTAGTATAAACTATATGAAAAGAAGAAAATAACATTGGGGCACTGTCTTCTTGGCAAAATGTTTTTCAGGAGAACAATATTTGGCCAAACTAACCTAATTCAAGCGGACCCAACAGGTTCTATTTATAGTCATATACTAGCTTTTACATACAATATACATCTTCCCACCCACACAACACTTTGTTTTCGAGATTTTATATCTACAATTCCCCTCAAAACATCACAAGAGAAGCCTGGCATCACCACAAGAATCTTTACAAGCACAACACACATACATACACTTCCCCGGTTTATTTAGTGGTACACTGTAAACATCAATGTTACCAAAGTCAGTTACAGTAAATTACTTCCAGTTTTTAGTGGTAGAACACAATATTTGTGTTACCATTGTAACAATTTACTACATTTTACAGATGCATTAAGGCTATATGGTACCTAATGTTAAATCTGTGATTTCTCTTGGAGTTATCCCCCTTACCTGTATTATCTGATACATTAAAGTGAATATATTTTTGAGCTTTATTCGAGTATGTAATCAGCACATTAACATGCCCACAAAACTTGTCTTTAACAATGCCTAAAATGGCTGTGTGGAGCTCTATGGAAAGAAAAGTCAATATAATACTGCTGAAGTAATTAGTTACCTTAATTTTGATGCTGAGTTCATCTGTAGCTACCATAGCATCCTTGTCTGTGAGACTCATGAATCGGATCTTGTCCAAGGCATCAGATGCATTGGAAATTAATTCCCTGAGGAAAATCTGCAACAGAAAATTATATCTTAAATCACATATCCAGCAATAAACTCTCTAATACAAGTATGTCTTTAGTTTCTATATCTTGTTTATATCTCCATGCAAAGACTTGTCTCTAAAAACATGTTCTGTGTACATGACAAAAGCCAGGAAGAAAGAATGTGTAAAAGCATTTCATTATAGAAATAAGTACTTGAAATGTCAGAGAAAGTCTCCAAATTTATTCCAGATGGAGATATTTCATGTTTGACGAGTTACATACATGTATCTGAAAATATTTCATTTTACAATATTTACCACTTAAGTTGTGCCATAACCTTAATTAGGCACAAAAAAAAATAGAGGAATTGGGTGTCAGGGTGAGGCAAAGTTGTTCCAGTATTACAAGAAATATTTTACAACTGTCCAGCACCACCCTAAAGATCTCTGGACACATTTAAATGTCCAACACGTACTAAGTATTTTATCTATCTTTGAGCCATCCTCTATTGTTGAATTTTACTTATTTATACACACATCAGAGTAAACATGTGAAATGGAAGTATGTATGCCATTATTGAAATCTCCTTAAATAGCCATTATCACTCAATATGTAGTCCAGTGATCATCATGATAAGGTCTACATAAAGTACAACTTCTGTTAGCCTACATTGAACTATATATCAAATGAGGATTTCACAGTGAATACTGAAAGAATAGACATATTGAATGCATATTCAAGTTTTCAATCTGTAAATGAAAAGTATCAAAGAGTTTTAGTGAGCCATTTTTTTTTCTTGATGCCATTGGTTTCTTTGTCAATATCAACACATAGAAATATATTATTGAACATTACAAAACAATAGAATGGCACAAATACTAAAAAAACTCATCTTGTAATAACATTATATATATCTCATTATTCAGCCCGTATACAGAAGGAGTTGTATAAGTACAGCGTATAAGAATTAGCATTGGTTCCGTACCTCCTTATTCTTGTACAGGGAGTTGATGATTAGCTTCATCATCCTGTTAACTTCTGCCTGGAATGCATGTTTCTCAGCCTTTTCACGAAGCTCTTTCATCTGGGCCACATTCAAACCATCTAATTGTATAGCTTCTTCCTCTCTGAAAAATATAGAAGTTTACAACGTATTAATTTGTGATAAAAGAACGCATGGACATGTACACTATATTGGCGGTACTAATCATTGAATTACATATTTCCCCCAAGCTGAAAGAAACTTTTTTTTCAGTGTGAGGTTCAAATTACCCAGAAATTGAAATGATTGTCAGAACAATTAAACACGATACAAGAATATTCTATTCGACCAAAATCAGTAGGCACTGAAAATATCAGCTATAAAATAACTGGTTGTGTGTGAACATATGGAAACCAGCCAGACAACGCATAATGAAAAACAAGAAATTCTTTTTAAATTGGTGACAAAGCCATATAGCTTAGATATGAGAAAACTGTCCGGGTATTATGGTGAAATATTGTCCTCTCCGATACGTCTACATTTCATATCATCAGTTTGTCTCAGGGGAGACAGGAATCAAATGCTACAGAACAAAAACACAGGAGTATCGGAACAAGTGGGACCATACAGTATTCTGTGAAAGAAGAGCCTTGGAACAAGTAGGACCATATGGTATTCTATAATAGAGGAGTATCGGGACAAGTAGGACCATACAGTATTCTGTGAAAGAAGAGCCTTGGAACAAGTAGGACCATATGGTATTCTATAATAGAGGAGTATCGGAAAAAGTAGGACCATATAGTATTCTATAATAGAGGAGTATCGGAACAAGTAGGACCATGATAGAGGAGTATCGGAACAAGTAGGATGATGGCCACTCGATTCATGAGAGTTGCATCACATGCATATCTTGCAGCTGAGGACAGATTTTAAAACACAGGAAAAGCGCGTCGCGATGCGAACGCGATGACCCATTTTTTCATTTCCTTCCCTTTTGAAAATCATTGACTGTAATACCAAAAAATAATTGCTTTGTATTTATCTGTATTTTTCTATATCTCTTTAAGAGGAATTAAAGAATGAATGAATGAATGAATGAATCAACACTGAGTCATTAAGTTTTCAATAACAAATTTGTGAAATCCATTTATGTGGCAGGGAATGATAAAAGAGAAAGTACGGTAAAATGTGTGGGGGAGAACCACTTTTATCGAAAATTAATATTGATGACAACCAGCCTTAATTGCTTCATCATACTTTTTTGTATGAAAATATAAATAATTTGCTATGTTAATTTACATGAACATAAATGTAATTAAACCTGAATTGAAGTTGTACACACATTCATCATTTTTATTCCAACATTCCAAAACCACTTATCCTAAAGTTATACCCCCTCTCCAGTAACATATATAGTGGTGTGCGCGGACACAGTATGGTGTGAACAGACTTACAACATCAAATTGACAAACACCACACTGGTATTTATGGTTTCTGTAGCTAAAGCTATGTAACAATTTAATCAATAATATGTCTACCATGGGATTACATATGAAAGCATAGAAATACGTTTAGAGTGGGAGAGAGTTGTCTTCGTTGGTGGAGTTATATGTGCATTCTAATTTAAATGCTACTGATGAAATAAACAACATCTTTTACATCCATCAGACAGCTTATTGTATCTTGTCTAGAAACCATGGGAACACTGACAGGCTTCAAAGTTCTATTTTTGTTTTCGTCATTTTTGTTCCTCTTACCAGGTATACGTAACTCTACATGAAATGAGCCAACCTAGTTTATGTAAGATTTTTACTCTGATTTGACTTGAGTCAACCTAGTTTATGTAAGATTTGTACTCTGATTTGACTTAATTAAGTTTATATTTGATAAAAATTTGAAAATATGCATGTATGACGGCTTTTGTGCTCTACAGTCAGTCAGATTCATATGAAAAATTGTTTGATCGTTGACCTTGGCTTTAACACAAGTCAGGGTCATTCAGTAGAACAATTTTAAAGATTCTTTTACTACTCTACTGCTTAGTAAGATATAGTTTTAACATGGACACACTTCAATGTTCTAGCTATATAAGTTTTGTGACAAAAGGTAATTGATGACAGTCTGTGACGTCGACCTTGACAACTGAATAGGACAAGGTCGTTAATTTGGAGCAACTGATACTAGCCATTCACCTCAGCAAGTCAAAGTGAACATACTATGGTCCAAGACTAAGAAATGATTGGATAATAATGATGACAAATTAACAAATGTCATTGTATAATTGGTGTATTGATGCACCCCTCCACCTCCAGGGGGCGCTGAACAGTGGTATATTCCCCTATATCTCCACCACACATGTTGACCGAAGCTCCACAACAGCTTACTGTGTACACACTGCAGTGGTATTGGGGAGTACACATACAAATTGTGCAGCACCTGTGGCCAAACATGGAGAGGCATCAAGTTACAATACACACACAAACAGTCTGATGTACTAGGTAGGTGTGTGCCTGGTGTATGGGTGGTAGGAGGGGTGTTTCTATACAGAACATCCCAGACACAGTGTTGATGTTTACACCGTGCTTTCTAAAAATACTCCAGTCTTTAAAACAAAAATAATTTGGTTAAGAAGGAATTACATAGAGCAGACAAATGTGAAGGTCAGCTGTTCCTTCAATCAAAGTGTCTGAAGGTCACACAGTGTTTGTATTAGACTAGGAACCAAGTGTCTGAAGGCCATACAATGTTTGTATTATACCAGGAACCAAGTGTCTGAAGGTCATACAATGTTTGTATTAGACTAGGAGCCAAGTGTCTGAAGGTCATACAGTGTTTAGACTAGGAACCAAGTGTCTGAAGGTCATACAGTGTTTGTATTAGACTAGGAACCAAGTGTCTGAAGGTCATACAATGTTTGTATTAGACTAGGAACCAAATGTCTGAAGGTCATACAGTGTTTGTATTAGACCAGGAACCAAGTGTCTGAAGGTCATACAGTGTTTAGACTAGGAACCAAGTGTCTGAAGGTCATACAATGTTTGTATTAGACTAGGAACCAAGTGTCTGAAGGTCATACAGTGTTTGTATTAGACCAGGAACCAAGTGTCTGAAGGTCATACAGTGTTTAGACTAGGAACCAAGTGTCTGAAGGTCATACAGTGTTTGTATTAGACTAGGAGCCAAGTGTCTGAAGGTCAATACAATGTTTGTATTAGACTAGGAACCAAGTGTCTGAAGGTCACACAGTGTTTGTATTAGACTAGGAACCAAGTGTCTGAAGGTCATACAGTGTTTGTATTAGACTAGGAACCAAGTGTCTGAAGGTCATACAGTATTTGTATTAGACTAGGAACCAAATGTCTGAAGGTCATACAGTGACAGTGTTTGTATTAGACTAGGAACCAAATGTCTGAAGGTCATACAGTGTTTGTATTAGACTATAGGAACCAAGTGTCTGAAGGTCATACAGTGTTTAGACTAGGAACCAAGTGTCTGAAGGTCATACAGTGTTTAGACTAGGAACCAAGTGTCTGAAGGTCATACAATGTTTGTATTAGACTAGGAACCAAATGTCTGAAGGTCATACAATGTTTGTATTAGACTAGGAACCAAGTGTCTGAAGGTCATACAGTGTTTGTATTAGACTATCTAGATCTAGGAACCAAGTGTCTGAAGGTCAATAGAGTGTAAGAAGGTCCATGTTTGTATAAAGAAATCACCAAAATGCAGTTCCTTATTAGCTAATCAGAAATAATTGGAGCTGAGAGGATAACCTATTATTGTGGCTGATGGAATGCCAATGTTGATTTGGCTGGAGCAGGTAACAACCAGATACATCCTCTATCATTCACATGTGAACCAAATCTATAAATAGACAAGGTAAACATTATCTTGCCATATCAAAGTCAGTCTTAGGATCAGAATCATGCAGATGCTTGCATGCATTATACATAGAATGTATTCTTTAATTCATTAGCCATACAAACACATGCTGGACTTAGATCCTTGGATACCCATTGTAAATTCAGTGTATAGTACTACACCAAAATGACAGTATAAGAGTCGGATGTCGAGAAGTAAATGTACTGTTAAATACACTCTCAGCTGATGACAGACGAGGTTGTTATATAGATTTCTGTTGAGAAACTAATGACTTACACATGTGTTATTCCACAGAGAGTTGTCAATCTACTGTTTACAGTTGTAGTGCGAGGGCTTTATGGGTTTTCCTTCAGTTTGAATATAGCCATACATAAGTACCTAGAGCCATTTTCTTCATTAAGTTCGCGTTCTAAACATCAATAAACACCTACCTAATTGTCACTTCAAAATCCCACAACAGTTAACGTTCCAGTTAGTAATGTTGCCTCCAGTACTGATATTATTTTACCTAAACTCTATATGTAAGTACATGTGCAGTCAAACTTTGTTATCTAAAACTCGAAAGATTCAGTTCAAACAGTAAATATTCTATACTCAGGACAAGTTTTTTCGTGAACCCTTTGTCTATGACTTTGAGATAATGAGGTTGGACTGTTTATTCTTAGTTTGTTTTGAAGATACTGTAGAATGAATCAAAGTTTGAATATTAAAATTCAAATTTTATTTAAATTCGTGTTTATTCTCTTAATTGTCCGAGCTGTTCTTCTTTAGTATCGCAAATTATCAGACGGAAATGTGATCAAGATATATTCTTTTGTTCTGTGTCGACTTGCCTTTAATGAACTACACATTTTACGACTCTCCTACATACGTCATTCGGAAATTGTTATTAATCTTGGAGGAAAGAAAAACCATGTTCCACCCCCAACAGGATGATAAATGTTTAGATTCCATGTGTTTCTAAGAATACAATTTGCTAATGGTGGTTTCCATGGATAATATTATTAGTTTTCCTTTTGCATTTAATCTCCTATGTATATTCCTTCAGGGTTTTTTACTCGACAAGTTTATATGCCTGGCAGTAGCTTCTGTTGCTTTCAACACATAATTTATATATATACATGTATATAAATCCATGGTTAAAATTTCTAACAAGTTGTTGCACTAAAGGTGCATGTTTCTCGGTTAAATATACTGTAATGAATATTCATGAGATAAAATTAATTGCTGTTTCTCTCAAGGAATATAAACACTAAATAGTTATAAAGTAAATAAAACATGTACATTTTATCTGTGATATTCCTTATGGATAAAATGTGTGCTTGTTGGCATATTTGAATTTAAAATATGCAGAAAAGTTTTAAGGATATGTAATTAATTTTGGATGATATATTTTGTAGGCACACATGATAAGTGATAATGCCACCATCTCATCCTAGCTTTAGTGACAGATAAGGAGGGTCCTTTGAGATCAGTCGGAGACTGAGGGCGTTGAGATCAATTTTCTGAATTATAGGAAAATATATTCTTAAAACAGTTTCAAACCCACACAGAAAGTCCAGGTATAAGTTCTTGTCCAGATTTTTTTCAGTTGTGCTTAAGCTACATGAGCCCCAGTCTGCAAATGGGATCTACATTGCGGTACCTGTAAAATGATTTACCAAAGAAACAGGTGGTAGACGGATGTCTAAATGATGTGAACCCCCTCTCCATCTCCAGCCTGTAGTTCTCAATTTCATAACTAACCATTACGGCTGTTATTTGTTTTTACATACAATGGACATTTAATTAACAGGCTATGCCAATCTTATTCAGCTTTTACCAGCAAATCAGCTGTGATGCTTTTCCTGTCTTTGCTCTAGCAAATTTTTTGAGTATCTTATTTTCTGAATCAAGTAAGATTTTTAGTGGACTTAATGTAGAAGAAGTCATGCAGGTTTCAAGGAGATTTAGTTTGATATGAATGATAAGTGCTTCAAGGGCAGCGTCATAATTTTCAAAAGTAACAATCCGTTGGCATAAAATATTGGAAAAAATTTGCCTGAAAATAAAATATAAATATACAATAGCAATTTCCACTGGAAGACAAAATCAACTGGCCTTTATAGTTATATATATGCTAGCGACCCTGCCCCCAGTTTCATCAATAATTCAATATTCCTTAAGGGATTTCCATAACTTAACATTTTCCATAGAAGATTTTTTTTAAAAAGCATTACAGAATTCAAGGAATGCTCTTTTACTAAGATCCCCCCCCCCCCCCACCTTAAATCCAATAACACTTTCCTATATGGAAGTTTGAAGTTATAAGGAATTATTTATGTTTACCAGGTTTGGTTAATGCCCACTACCAACCCCTCACACACCTACTGGGGAGAGGATTCTGTTCCGATCTCAGTGTATTAAGACTTTGGAGCAATGCCTGGCAGAACCCTGGCCATTTGATTCTATGTACTAACATTACTACCGTTTTCAATAAATAGAACAGAAGGTGTTGATGTTACAGGGATTCCTGGAGATATGTCGTACAATTGTATATAAATACAGCAATTTGCCTACAATAACCCATAGCAGGGCTATAGTACCATGTAATTTAAACTATATTATGAGCAGTGGGTGTCCATCATTCAACTGCTGAAATTAGGCGTTGGTTTATTAGAACAGTCCATTATCCATTCCATAATTACCACAGAATTCCTTCCTCTGGTGAAATTGTTCCCCATGACGTGTGTAAAGAGAAAATAGAAAAGTAACAAGCGGACTACAATATCAGAGATCCCGACAGCACACACACCCAAACATTTATACGTCCTGAACCATTCCTAAGGGCAAAGGGCAGAGGAGCTCTCCTCCTTTAGAAACCACAACCAAGCATAAGGCTAAAGGCTAATTGAATTCTTGCAATTGTGTTTCAGAGTTTTTTTTATCGTACACAATATAATCGACTTCAATAGTTATAAACCTGTGTGGTAAATTCTACCTATGGAAGTCTGTTAGTTGTTTTTGGAACATCTAGGATCAAAATTGTAAGCCTTCTTTTATAAAGCACTTCTTATATTTTAAAGGTTATGGACGACACATGTTATATTCCAAGTTTTAAGATAGAATACACTTTAATGTACTCTATATTATGACACCAATATTCATAATAATTTTAAAGCTACGTATACACTAATGAAAACTTGAAAATTCTAAAAATACACTGTATCTTCTGCTCATAATAGGGTAGCACTTCAGAAATGGCATAAAATTGTTGAAATAAGAAAAAAGACATAATTCAAACTAAAACTTTTCTCAGCATTTACCTTTTAACAACTTCATCGTCGGTTCTGGAGCCGTCACGACTCTTTCCAACACTTTCTTCAATAGTTACATCATCTTCACCGTCTTCCTGGGCCGCACATAGCCCTGCAAGATCAAAATAAATAATATTTAATAAATAAACAAACAGTATATATGTAATGGTCTTTATAAAAGGTATTAACATCATCACATGTAACAGGTGTCCGTACTGTAAACTTGTCTTCAATGAATTAGATTCAAATTCAACAGCTCAATTGTATACAATTCCATATCTCAATGAATTGGATTCAAATTCAACAGCTCAATTGTATACAATTCCATATCTCAATGAATTGGATTTAAATTCAACAGCTCAATTGTATACAATTCCATATCTCAATGAATTGGGATTCAAATTCAACAGCTCAATTGTATACAATTCCATATCTCAATGAATTGGATTCAAATTCAACAGCTCAATTGTATACAATTCCATATCTCAATGAATTGGATTTAAATTCAACAGCTCAATTGTATACAATTCCATATCTCAATGAATTGGGATTCAAATTCAACAGCTCAATTGTATACAATTCCATATCTCAATGAATTGGATTCAAATTCAACAGCTCAATTGTATACAATTCCATATCTCAATGAATTGGATTTAAATTCAACAGCTCAATTGTATACAATTCCATATCTCAATGAATTGGGATTCAAATTCAACAGCTCAATTGTATACAATTCCATATCTCAATGAATTGGATTTAAATTCAACAGCTCAATTGTATACAATTCCATATCTCAATGAATTGGATTCAAATTCAACAGCTCAATTGCACAATTCCATATCTTCATGTTTTCAGATATGTGTGCTAGATCTCGAGCGCATATAAATCAAATGGCTGTGCATGTGCTTCCAATATATAGGTTGACTAAAATATATATTGGTACTTGGCAAATGTGTGTTTTCAATATTTTTATTCGTGTATATAAATGTCCAAATTAGTGTGCACTCCCTTTAATTACTGACAATAAACAATAGGAATGCATATGGAGGATCAATTGCCATGGAAATCAAGGTAAATTGACCTACGTTAATTACAATGATTAATTGATTACAACCTTCAAATTAATTGAATGGTTTCTTTATATATTCCTAAACAACAACAAATTAAATCTACTTCATTATCAATATTAAATGAAGCTGGTGATAAGACAGATATTGTTATCTGAAACTTTATATTATAATAACATAATTTGTATTCAGAGATTACAAAATCAGCCACGACAAGACCGGACCAGATTGGAACCTTCTAACTCTAGACAGATTTCCTAACCAAGCAACCTTGTGATTGGCAATGAACCATGACTACATGGAAACACTACTTCCCCAATCAAGCAAAATCTACTCAGAACCAAAATTTACTCAAAATTATTATGCTATATATATATATCTACTTCCTTAAGTAATTTAGAACCAGATGTAAGAACAAAGATATATGAATCCAAGAACTTTCGTCTATACAGAAAAAGGCGGATAATCAAACCAATTACTGTCGTTAAAATATATCATTGTCATCTTTGCTACACCTATATAGTATATACGTACACAGCTTTCTACATAGAGAAAATATATATTACAACATTTTCAAGATTTATGATTTTCATTTAAGAGAGGTAGTAGAAGAATTATGTGGTGATTTTGGCTAAATGTGATCACACCATATGAACTGAAGTTATATTTACCTCCAGGAAAAAACAGGATGCATATAAATTGTATACACAGACAGCACTGACAGGACACATACATCATAAAAATGCCAAGGGATGAATTTTCTTACACTCTCTGATTTAGTTATTACAGAAAATGTTATCTCAGGATATTGAAGCTGTATACACTCCATCAACACAATTAGATAATATATACAGGTCCAAAATTAATTTTGTTAACAAATGCACAATTATTAAGCCTGAATCCATGAGCACCACCATAAGGATTCCTTCTGTGTGATGAACTTTGAGACATTTGGTGCGAGGTGAATTTATAAATAGACCCAGCTCTCTGTTTACACAGATAATATACTGCATTGCAAATTATTATATTTCCAGCATTCAGTTTGACAAAATAACATCTAACAAAGATTTTGTCCCGACCTTAATTGATATTGAATACATCACCATTTTTTTTAGTTAGAAAACAAGATAATTGAGAAATACAGTATCTTAAGCCACAGATCATTACTAGAAAACACTGCCAAGCTAAAATGGATCCTAAACTCTATAGATACAAAAAATAACTTCCATCAGGGACTTGTTGACTTCTTACATGTGACATTGCACGACATCTCTTAACGACAATTTGTGGAAGCACCATATACTGATATAGCCATATACAATATCTGTAACACAATATTCTATATATAGAAATCTACAAAACTCAACCTTGGGTATTTTCCTGTCCTTCAACATATAACCTAGCTGTAAAGCTTCTGTTATGTTGATAAACGTCACTGGCCTTTGCCACAATGCTGCCAGCAACAATGGTAGTTTTCATTTTTTCTTTCCTGTCAGTTTTTTTTAATTTCCTGTACACTTAACTACAGATGCAACAATGGCCTATGAAACATACTATACCAACATATATATAAATATATGTATGTACATTAATATTGCTTTAAAACATCAATCACATAACATGGATATGATAATGGCGTCAGATTCCTGTCATAGGAAGTAGGGAGAATCCTCAGGTGTTACTGTATCTAAGAAATGGTTCAGGTGTGAGGATCTCGAGGATCTCGCAGGATAAAATAATCTGACATGTACTTTGTACATCTGTAGCTATTTATCCTTCACATTCCCCTCGAGGATATATACCACAATGTACTGGGCACTTGTATATAACACATCACCAACATCTCTATACAGTGTACTACCCTTGAAAACCTTGGCAGGGTTCTACAATATGGCTCTTGATAATCTCTTACTTTCCAACAAACAGTAAAAAGCCCTGTAGGAAAACACATTGCCATCACAATATACTGGTGGGATTCGCTACAGGAGAACAACACAACACTGAATATATAAAAGAAATACATCAAATAGTAAGAAACAGCATGATCACCACTTCAATTAAGATCTGAGCTTATGAATCAAATACCTAAATACCTTCTAACAAATAGGGAGATTCTGTCTTCATCTCTTTACGCTGCTAATTGCGATATAGATAAAACAAGCTCAAACAATCCAATACATGCTTTTGTTGATTGCCATGGAATCAGGAATCGCATGGATTTAGATCGAGAAGGAATACGAAAGGAGAGTGATGATTCAGATTAAACTTGTTAATGAATGATAAAAGAATGGAGAAAACACAGGAAAATATAAAGAATATTACATCCCAAACCTGATAATAGGGTTTACATTCAATACATCATACGTAAATTCATAGAATCTTCTGTCTGGCTAATCATCACATGACCTATATATTCCCTAAGTAATGAGACATAAGGAATGACTACATTGGACCGTCATCTGATCCATTATCTGCTTTAATCTTGACACGATCTTCCCACTAGAAAGACTTTTATATGTTTGTGTCAATGCCAAAGTACCGAGTGGCAATGTTCTCAGAGGTGCATATTCTACAGAAAAGGAAAACAGTTAGTATTACTATGTACAAGAAACATTAATGTAATACAATGTACCTGCAGTTACAATGTATTACAATGTACCTGCAGTTACAATGTATTACAATGTACCAATGTATCACAATGTACCTATAAAATATATGCATGACACTGTACTAGTTACATTGTAATACATAATACAAAATGTATGTTCCAGATACAATGTATTATTACAATGTATGATGATCATGACTGCCAGATACCATGAATTACAATGCACCACCAGATACAGCAAGGGATATATACTGTATATATATATACATGTACTGCTGATTTTCATCAACACTTTTGACCAAGTAGACAATTATTGCAGGATCTTGTTGTAGTTATTGTAGCCTATAATTAGAGCATTCAATATTTTCTAGCCCAATTCGAAAGAAAGAAAGAAGTTTAGAATTGTTTACCATTCTATCAATAGCTATGGTTATTAAATGATGAGACATTAGGAAGGAAAATGTTGCTTAAGAAGATTAGAAAAGAAAATATATGCTATGGGGAAGTAGGCAGAAGAAATCCCCTCTTATGAGTTATCATTGATGTTTTAGGTTTACACAACCAGTTTATGAATGTGCTGGCAGTTTTTGACTGTGGCTGATGTATGCCAAGCATTTAGGTAATGGACTACACCATGCATGGAAGACTGAGGAGAGAGAGGCTGAACAGCCAGACAGGTGGGCCAACTCTATTAGTGCTGGACATGTCGAACAATATCTGACAGGGCATTCAACAGAATGATATACCCCGATCTGACGGCATCTGATGGCAGATCATTATAGGCACGAAGTCCTACCTGTAGATATAGACCTAGACCAGCAAGCACATGATATATAATATCAGAAGTGGTCTAGATGTAGATCAATCTTAGTACAGTGGTACTGTACAGTGGTACTGATGGTATGATCCCTATATCTACAGACCTCAGTACTGTATATAATTAACACCAGCTGTGAGAACCACTTACTGTCAACATCAGGTAGTTTACTGACCCAGACAGTGGACCCTTCAACCCCCTTCTACACCTGTTCACTTAGACTGGCCACTATCCCCCAAGATTTTTTGCTAGAATTAATATTGCTCCACTAAATTCTAATACTAGATTATCTCCCCCTAGTTTGACAACTAAGGCAGTATGTGTAGGTGGGGCTAGCCATTTCTCTAATTATACATTATATTATTATAATGAAAATGTAACCTACATACAGATTTAAAAAGTAAAAATTTATATCATTAATATTACACTTCAGCTTGAATTAGGCAGATATATATAACCACCTTCATTAGCTCTAACTGTCACTTTAGGCAATAAATGAATTTGCTTATTCTTGGTAATTGGGGAAATGGAATTTTACACTAAACTTTATGTGAAAAAAAATAATGAGTGACTATAATTACATCCAAAATGTATTAAAGCATAAATATTGTATATATAGGTCTTTTATCTTGTAGGTACATGTTGATGATGAAGATCAGATGTTTGGGCTACAAGAATTATCAATCTAGTGATTATATATATAGCTAGTGAATCACGGTTTGACAGATATATATATGTACACCATCCACAACACCAGACTGTATTCATATACTCCACAAGACCACAACAACGCATTAGCAGAAATGAAACTAACGTCAAGAAACTTAAGATAATAGACAGAAACTGAAGGCACCCACAATAACCAATACCACATACATAGCTTGGTTTCCTTTATTACACAAAATGACAATTTGAACATTTGTCTGGAGAGCATTAGCAATAAGCATGATAATTTATTCCACAGCTAATGAGTTGTTTTTTTTTAAGATTCTGTTTTTCAGATTTAAGATTTTTAGTGTATCGTTTTATTCCTTATATATATAGCACTGGAAGTATCCATTAAGTGGTTATATACACTACACAAGTAATTTGTAAACAACTGCAGGCTCCCCAAGTATGTATATCTGAACTCCATAGGTAGGTAATGGTGCCAACTTTCTTTCAGAAAGATGCAGTTTTACTATACAAAATCAGCGGAAGTTTTCAATGATTCAATTTCATACACCTTTTTTATGCACCTGACAGATATCTACTTCAATATTTCATCACATGATTTTTGTTCAGATAATCAGTTACATGCAGAATTACGTAACATTGTAGACTCTCCATGTTCTACAACTATGATTTGGTTTGGCAGAAGCTCCACGTGTGCATTTGTGAATTAGATATCTATAGCCTTTGGCAACATGGACATCATAGGAGTTTTGAGGCTTTGACATCTCTGTTGATTAGCAATTACTCTTTAGAAAAGGCTTGGAGTGACACTGCATGTCGTGCACACATGGAAAAATGCAGCCAATTTAATACCAAAGCATGCATTAATTAATTATCTTTTGAAATGAAGTTTAAAAATCATAATTCTCATCATATCAGGAATTTGTTGTTGGTATCAGTATCCATAACTACCTACTCTAGATGTGTATAACAGGTGGTTTGTCTGGCAGTCTTGGTGAAAGGCGAGTGTCATACCTACTTTGCCACCCATAACCCCTAAATCATAGTAAAATACCAATATAATAAAGGGTATATCTATTTAAGAATCCCATTAATTATTTTTGTGTATGTTTTATGATTTGTTTAACGAGATGATCAAACACCAAGACCATTAATTAGTCTATATCTACTGAGTATAAGATAGATATATATATATACATGTATATGTCTATAAACTACATAGAAAAAAGAACCTCGTAAGTACTGTTGACAAGCTGGGTGTTTTAACTAGAGAACCGTCCTCACCAGTAACTACACTCGTCCTGATCCAGAGGACTGCCAGTATTTACAGTGTACTGTTTACATAAACACCTCCGTTAATTGTCTCTTTGACAACAATGATGTGTCGGAGTGAACACGTGTACGAAAGGAAAAAACCTAACCATACCAACATCTTTATCCGATTATATAGCGTTCGTACAGTACCTCGGAACACATAAATCTTCTCTCTTAATATTACTGCTGATCACAGTAGATACACAAAAACAATGCACCTGTTATAATGATACACAATCCATCATATATCAAACATATACTGTGTTACATGACAAAGCCTGTCCTTTAATCTTTTCCCTTGACCTGAATTTGTCTTAGCATGTTGTGGAGTTCGCCACCTAAAATAAGTATATGCTATATTTGTCATGACCAAAGCTTAAATCATGTAATTAAAATATTTCAAGGGAGACAACTTGTGGCAGGGCGATGATCAAAAACAATAAAAAATTAGTCAAAAAGAAGAAGAAATAAAACCGATCATAGATGACAATGTTGAAAAGGCAATTATCGGAAATACCAAAGTGTTTGTAAAGCTTTAGATTTTATGTATTTTTGCAATTTTACCAAATCAAGAAGTAGTTAATATCTTATATTTTACTTGCATATTTTGGTTGGTTGTTTTCAAGCGATTTAGGAGAGAGATCGAAATATATTAACGACCCTTAAATGTTTTGTTTGTGTTCAGCTTTAAAAATACTGATAACAAAGGCTAAGACATGTAATAAATGTACATAAATTTTCTATAAAGGGGCAATTATGTGCTTAATTCAGAAAACCGAGTGTAATTGATGGAGTTTTTGATTATCGATTCTGAAAGTGAAACAGACTCCCATCACTCCAGAACACGAATTGAAAAACCAGTGTCAGTAAATACTGTATAGAATGCATTGGCTAGCAATCTCACCAATACCATGGAGACAACAATCTGTGTTTTTTGCTGGGTTTATCGCTCCAAGAACAACCAGGACCATTAAAATACTGACTGAGCAGTCATGGTCAGCAACAAATTATAGGAGGCAGGGTAACTATCCAATACAATACGTGGACAACATTTAATGAAGATAAAAATTGTATTTATATTTTATGGAGGAGTTGCTTTGTCATGACACTGTAGGCTATTGGATGGTTTATAGTATCCAATGAATTTCCAGCATCATTGAAACATAAAGCCATTGCGAGCTTACAAACTTTGTTAGATGTGTAACAAAATGAATTGAAAAAGGAAAATATGGTCAGAAATATTAAAATCACTCCAAATAAATGTATTAAAATGAATTTCTGTAGTAAACAATGTCCAATGTTGTTTAATTTAGTTGATTTCTGTGAAATCCATTCTTAACCCATCCATTATAACCAGGAAGACCCCCCCCCCCCCCCCCCCCCCCCATATAGTGTCTTCAAATTATCTTTTCAAATTAACTCTTATTCCTTGTGTTCCTGTTACTGTTTCCAAATGGGAAATGGATTGCGATGAGGGTGGGGCGGGGGAGGAGTCAAATGTACAACGTACAAATTGCAGAGCCAGATCCAAGATTTTGGTAAGTGGGGTTCAACTTTTGGCAATTCTTCCTGAAAACTTCAGCATATATGTACACAAATACTTATATCAATGTTGTATTCCAAGTTTAAAAGTGGGAGGGGCGTTGAATCCAACATGTCCTTCACAGCATCCATCAACACAAATTATGTTGATTTGTGATGTTCACAATTTGCTACAAACTAGCGAAATAAACGGTGTTAACACGGACCCATCATATGGGCTTCGTGTGCACACATCTTCAGACTACAAACGTGAAGCCAACGTGAGCTATTTTCAGACACTACTGAACCTGGGCTGGGGGTGCCCTTGTAACTTTTTTGAACGACAACTCATCGATAGTTTCTTGACAGACAACAAGACATAGGTGAACAACATTTCTCGAAAGATTATTTAGCAAATATAGTTAATAATTCAAAGAAACTTTTGCGTGAAACAAGTTTTTCAAAATCTAGAAAACGTAAAAATGAGTGCCACATGCAAACGCCGGTTGGTGGCGTGGAGAGGGGGGGTGGGTGGGCGAGAGCAATGAATGTCATAAAATGCACACAATTTTATCTTACCCGACATCAAAATAAGTCCCAAGACACCTATATACAGTAATTTCCACCTCATCTTCCTCCCGTCGGTGCAACCCTCGACACTGGTACAATAATGCAGAAAAAGAGAAATCCTAACTGTCAAAACATGTGTTGATTGACGTTACAGCCTGGCAAGGCACACCGTTCAGAGGGGATTCCCTTTCCCTTGTATCAACCAATGAAATAGCACCACGATCTGTAACTGGGCCAATCGCACACTAACAAGTACAAACCGACGTCTCTCAACTTGGCTTATGTTGATTGGTGGGATTTCCTGCATTCCTGTTATACCGTTTCAGGGCCTTTTCTGTTTCCGTTTCTGTCGCTTATGTAGTCGTAAATAATATTTTTACCGGAAGTACGGTTAGTTTACATGGAGATGTCACTCAACAAGATCTCACGCACTTTATTGTCAGTAATGTGATCATCTGGATTCTTTTCAGCTATGCCAACAGGTAAGTCTTAACAATAGTATCAAGATAATATACGGATGCAGTGGTTGAATCCTTTGTATTGAATTTTAGTCAAGTGTTAGCACAGAACGACCCCGTTATTTGTAGGTAACCATCGGAGAAAATCAATTTTATCACCCTGGCTATCGGAGGCATCACTTGTCGTGGGTTGTCTCTACTGACCAATGGAGATGGGGAGACTGACACGTTTGCTTTTATGTCACATTTCGAAGTAAGACGTACTGTCATTTGTTACAGTTGTCTGAGTTGACACTTCTGTCGCTGTCAAACACATTGTCAACAGTGAAGTTCTGTTGAAAGAAAAAGTGTTACAATATATAGGTGATGAACACCTACAAAGTAGTGAAGTAAGTACATCATTTTGGAACTTGGTTTTAAGGAGGAGGGGATAGGGGAGGTGAAACTTTTCGGTCAGCATTTAGGTTAACGTTGTTGGTCCTTTTACTAAATCAAAATAAAATAAAGATATGTTGAATGCTGTCAGCAAATTTTAGATCACAATACAATAAATATTTCTGTGATTTGTTAAATGATGTTTTAAGTATTAAACAAAAACACTTTTGAAGTTTCTTATATTTGTTAGATATCTCTTTAAAATTATCTAGACTTTTACATTTTTGTGAATAAAACAACAATTAACTTTATGTTTACATTGTGCATCACTGAAATAAGATTATGCTAACAGGCCATGCAAAATCACTTCAGGTTATTTGCAGGGCCTAAAAGATATGATATCTTTTTTTCTTTTGTGTCTTGTCGAAATCAGACTAAATAGGATTTACCTTGATAATACTGTAGTATCGATCAGGTTTTGTAGTCTTTGAGTACAACATGATGAACAATCATCAATTGGTCAGTGATATCAAGGAATTAAAAAAGTACATGTAAAATATGATTTTATCATTAATAATCAACACCATACACCTCATATCAGATTCATCAAAAATGATTAGCTGTAACTCTAAAATATGTCATAAATAATATAACATCAGTATATCATAATATCATTAGAGTTTAATTTAGAATAATAAATCTCTATCATTTATTACTCACTGCCTGGGGGCCAAGATTTGTCTTTAATAACAATCCAAAGAGTAGTTTGAGAATATCTTACAATTAATAATCAACAAAAATTGAACAAAAATCAGTTTATTAAAGGACAATACTGCATAAAGTATGAAAATAAAACAATAGAAAGCAACAGGACCTTTAAAAAGAAAAATCTCATTATTTTAGCTGTATGTCCGATTTCCAAAATAAGACAACTTAAAGCAGTATGCATTGTATTAGTTGATAGAGCTAGACTAGAAACAGGATTTCATTTCATTGTTGGGAAAGTGTCAAAATCTAGTCAATATAGTTTTCTGGAAAATATAGAATAATTAATCAGAAACGATTCAATAATCCTTAATTTTTGACCTTTGGTGAGGTCATCATCGTGGTATACTGACATGATAGAATCAAATATTAACTGATGCCTGAGGTCAATATTTTATATTCTGGCAGGTCAATATTATTTCAACATATTGACCAAATCAAAGGTCCTTAATTTTTGTATCAGATAGGCAAGGATGGAATGGCATCATATTTATCATGATAAGAGGAAATTTACTCTGGTGCTTTCATTGTGATGTCAAGATAATTATGATGTCAGAAATGCAATATTCTGAAAATAGAAACACCAGGTTAATATTACAAAGAGATATTGTTGCATGGAATATGTGGTACCAGATACTTAAAAAAAATACATTTTTAATGAGTGTTACAAACTTGGTTTTTAGAGAAAATATAATTTTTCAAGTGGATAGTAAAGATTTCCCTAAAGTAGTCATAGAATGCTTTGTTGGGTTTATTACCCCATGAACAGCCAGGGACATTTTGAGGCGAGGGTCTCCTTGTAGTAGCTGGTGGCTACCTCACGGAACATCATACAGGAGGCCCGAAACATGCCATTCAGAGCAATTAGGGTAAAGTGTCTTGCCAAAGGACCGATCCATTTCTCAGATTCCTGACAAACACACTAGTACTGCCATGGGTAGGGACCATCGAACCAAGCACCTCATTTCACTTGAGGTTACGTAACCTAACACTAACTGATTGAGCAATCATAGTTCCAGATGTTTCATTATTTTCACTGTAGTGGTTCACAACATAAATGATAAAGTAATTTTAGTACCATTTAACCATATTTAGATATACAAATAAATAATCAATGTTTCATTGTCTATTATTGGTTAAACAAGAATTCTATTAAAGAAGTGTTGACACAAAGTATTGCGTGACATTACATCCCATTCATTAACCTATACCAATAAAAGATGTTCGATAATATTGATGGTTCATCGTACAACAAAGACTCAAAATAGTCTAACACCATTTGTTTGTCTTTCAATAAAGAACAGACAAGGGATTGTTTGCCTTACTGAACATTTAACATGACCAGGGGGGTAACGTGTGGTATGTTTATACTCCGGTATATAACACAACAGACAGAACTTATCAACAGATATTGTCTACTTAGTATTGACTAGACACCATATTCTACTCACAAAACTAGCCTGCAAGGATGCACTTCAAATCTATATACGATTGTTGTTTGTTTGTTTAGGTATTTAATGTTACAATTGCACATTTCTTAAAATCATAAAAATGATTTTTGGGACGACGATATTTGAGTCATTGAAATTTCCGAACTTTCCTGTGGGACTTTATCAAATTCATTTATTAAAATTTTTAGATACCCACTATATCTCTTATTATTGGGACACATCATTGATTACTTGGAAAGGTGTTCTGAGCTCACCTAAAACAATTCTTCAAAAATTACAGAGAGCTCTATAATAAAAGCTATTTTTCATGTTCTCATTTGAACTTTGAAAACAATGCAACCATATTGAGGTCTACCAACAGGGTTAATTCTATTTGTAAAATATTCAATTCAAAAGTCTGCTTCATGATGATATTGTAATTTTTGGATTTTAGCAACATTATGCTCTTAGTTCAACATCTGGATTATTTTCCCAATAAAGTGTTTTATGTTTCCTTTTGAACTGTATCAATTAAAACATAGATCCCAGCTGTTTTAATAGGTTCATCAATTAATGTCTTTTTATATAAAATGTAATGTTGAATGTGCCGTGTACATTTTTTAATTTGTTATTAAGTTTAGAATTTGTGACTTGAGATTGCCTAACTTGGGTTTTACAACTGATAGAGATTGGCCGACACTTTGCTGATATGAACAATGTAGGATTTCAGAGCATGAAATTATGTGATGGCTGAATGGATGTACATAATTATGATGGTAATTTATTATAATTTGTATGTCTAAATCTAATCAATAATTAATTGATTGATCCTTGAATAAACATAAATATTGGAATGAAAATGTTTCATCCAGAAAATCTTCAACCATGCATTAAATTGCTCCTGTCTGGCTACTTGTGTTTTTAGATAACTTTGATTTGATTTTTGTTTTCTTTTAACTATCCGAGACTCATTACTCCTTAAGTATAATACATTTCTAAAGTGGAACTTTATTATATAATCATAAAATAGAAACACAAACTTCCTGTTCGATAACAATGCTATTGCTTTCTGTCAGTGTAATGAAATAAACAAAAACAAACATGTTCACTGTACACTAATACATGTATAATAATACAATTATATTATTGATCAGTATATTAGTATATAAATCCGGATTGTCTTTTTCACCATTTCCCGGTTGACTTGTTATTTAATATAGAATTTAAGGCATATCCTAACAGCTTAGCTTTAAAGGATCAGTGAACTGAGTTTTTGTTTATTTGTGTATTGGGTGAGTAGGAGTTTTACCTCTCCTCGCAACAGCTAAGCCAGATCACAGGAAGACGGATTTAGTGAGTGACTGTACATAAACACTAATTCAGATAAACTCATAAAGACTACCTCTCTATAATGGACACTTGTCCAAATAAACCCCATAAAGACTACCTCTCTATTATGGACACTTGTCCAAATAAACCCCATAAAGACTACCTCTCTATAATGGACACTTTTCCAAATAAACCCCATAAAAACTGCCTCTTACAATGGACCACTGTCCAAGTGAACCCCCATAACGACTACCTCTGTACAATGGACACCTGTCCAAATAAACCCCATAAAGACTACCTCTGTCTACCTAAGCCTGACATGATGGTTACCTCTGTATTATGAACACCTGCCTTCCATAAAAAGAACTTATTTTCAATATGATGCAAAGAATCTACCTGATAATTAGATTTTGATTCCCTATAATGCTCTTAAATCCACTTTGACCCCATCCTGTTCTCTCCGAAGTTGAGACTTCTTATTACCTGAAACATTTCTAACCCAATAATTTGATTTTCAAACCAAACTTTGTTTGAAAAATCATGGATCACCTTGGATTCCTGGAATTTTTTAAGAGAATTATGGCGTAGTTTTCCATTTCTTAATGAAGAGGTCATCGTTTTGTCAGTATATACATGAGGTTACATAGTAATACAGCAGAATTTTAAACTCAAAATAAATTCAATGAAAAATATATCAAGGCTGATAGTCAGGTTATACTGAACTACAAATCTCTATTATAGGATAATTTTGAGCTTTTTATTATTTTCTATTTGAACTTTCAGTTGTGTGTTCAGATCAGAAGTACCATATCATTGAAGGGGTTTAAAACATTATAACTGAAATAAACTAACATACTTAAAATGACCATTAGTTTTTTAAGGCCCTCAGGGGTTGAATTTAACATATTTCATACAGCTGATAGGTTTATTTTTGGGTCTGGAGTTTTGTGTTAGAACTTGTCTCTGTACATACATACATGTATGTATATAAACTGGGATAAAAAGTATGATTAAGTTCACTCACAAACAAAATGTCTCCGAAATGTAGATCAATCAGAAGGTGTGAGGCCTGGGTTGACAATAAACAATGAAATTTCGCACACTTGAGTGAGTCAACACTCTGCTTTGATCTCCTAGCTAAGTGTAAGTGTTCAATAGAAAGTAGAACTCATATCTTGACTGTTTACACTGAAACACTTGAATAGATTTCATGAAATTTAAAAAGTGCATTTCACTTCTTGTATATTTTTGCCTTTGTATAGTGTCAATTTAAACTTGCTAATAACCAACAGAAATCCAATTCAATAATCTTAAAACTGAACATATCCATAGACTTGGAAAAAATAATGAATTCTGAAGACTGTAGTTATGAGGTAATTGTTTGACAATAAACCCACGCCTGGTAATATGTCGCCCATGTCTATTTCAGTTGAAATGCAAACTTGTTACTATTTCATTAGTTCAGCAGTATCACCATCCCTTACTTTACATTGTAATCAAACTGTATGTGTTAGTCCAGTGATAAATACTGCATGGTTAGATTTTATATATAAAAAAAAAAAATAAAATTACAGAGCAAAGAAAGTGACAGCGTTTATTGATAATATTTTTGTAAATCTGTCTCCTGGCCATTCAATAATGGAAAAAGGATGACATATTTATAGATATAATATGGCCTGGGCTAGATGTACAATATTCTACGTGTAAAAATGGTGTGGATCAATCTCCTCAGCCAATCACCTCTCAACACATCAGTCGACATATAAGTACATGTAGCTATGGTATGTGGCAGTGTCAATATAAGATGTAATGAAGGTATTGTGTATTTTGAAAAATTGTCATATACATGTATTAATAATTCATAGTGCAATGTGTATAGTAGTTGTTTGACAGAAGAGAGTTTGGGCCTTTGGGGATAGTGTACATGTATTTGGGTAAATTGAGGAAGGTTAGGAAGAGGGGGAGATATAGGGGGAGATGGAGAGTTTATATATAATGTATTTATGTTATTATATCATATTTATATATATAGTCTGTTTTTAACTCAAAGAATGTGATATGTTATATGTTACAATATTTCAAACAGTATCAAGATAATAATGAAGAATTTTAAAACGATGTTTTTAAATCAAAGTATATGTGATATGTTATATGCAACAATATTTCAAACAGTATCAAAATAATAATGAAGAATTTTAAAATGAAATTTAAATCAGAATGTTACATAACTTGATGAGATGCAGTTGCCTACTAATATTATTTTCGAAAATTACACATTTTCTTTCATTATCGTAATTTATACTTGGTAAATTTAACTTCTTTCTCAGCCAGATACTGTATATAAAAAGTAGTAAAATTTTATAAAAAAAAATCAACTCAAGTGTTAAAATGAAGTGCTTTACCACTAAACATTTCCCTAGACTAATTTGAGTTACCTTTGATGTTATCACGACTTGTGTTATACAACTTAAACAATCAATATCTCGTGTGAGACAGGTAAACACTAATTACAGGTAATAGCTCACTATAACAATAGGGTTCCTGTCAACCTCTTTGACGGCTCCATCAAAGGTCCACATCAGCGGCCATTATTGGAATATTTTCGAGTAACGACTTATTAGTTATAGTACAGTTTGACTGTACATAAATTTATACCGTTATAAATATCATGGAGGAAGTTTCTGCGGGTTCTGTTGTTGTAAAGTTTATTGTTTTGACAGGAAATAACTTCAGTATATTTACGAACAAGAAGTTGTCTGTAAATATAAGTCAGGAACTGCACAAATGCACCTACAGGTACTGATCTTATCCTAGCTGAAAATACAAAAAAAAAAAAATCGTAAATATCTTAAATGACCACATTTATCCTGTAATTAGCCCAGGGGCCAGGGGCCAACATATAAACATAATTGCAGGCCAATTACATTTGTTGGGATTCTCACTGAACTGCAATAGATACGGGTGGGGTTGTTAATAAGCATGGGCAGATTGCTGGAGCGATACGGTAACTTATGGAGAGATATAAGAATTCTATATTTTGATAACACAAAGAAGGGTTCTATTTGATGAAATACAATAACATAAATACCATACTACTCATTATATGGTCACACCATATCTCTGTTCATTCATTTGTCAATGTCAAGATCATGGCAAGAGGTCAAAGGTGAGTGGCATAAATAAGGATGTCTTAACTCAAGATCAATAGTTTGTGATACAACTCTAAAGTTTCAAGGTCAAAAGTGTGGGGTATAACTCTTTCAGGTTTAAGGTCATTAGTGTGGGGTACAACTCTTTCAGGTTCAAGGTCAAAAGTGTGGGGTACAACTCTTTCAGGTTCAAGGTTAATAGTGTGGGGTACAACTCTTTTAGGTTCAAGGTCAATAATGTGGGATACAATTCTTAAAGGTTCAAGGCCACTAGTGTGGGGTACAACTCTTTCATGTTCAAGGCCAGTAATGTGGGGTACAATTCTTAAAGGTTCAAGATCAATAATGTGGGGTACAACTTTTTTAGGTTCAAGGTCAATAATGTGGGATACAATTCTTAAATGTTCAAGATCAATAATGTGGGGTACAACTCTTTCATGTTCAAGGCCAGTAATGTGGGGTACAATTCTTAATGGTTCAAGGTCAATAATGTGGGGTGCAATTCTTAAAGGTTCAAGTTCAATAATGTAGGGTACAACTCTTTTAGGTTCAAGGTCAATAATGTGGGGATACAATTCTTAAAGGTTCAATGTCATTAGTGTGGGGTACAATTCTTAAAGGTTCAAGATCAATTAGTGTGGGGTACAACTCTTTTAGGTGCAAGGTCAATAATGTTGGGTACAATTCTTAAAGGTTCAAGGTCATTATTGTGCGGTGCAGCTAGCCCTTAAAGTTTCAAGGTCTGAATGAAGTGTCAGTACTTAAATGATCATGGTTGTAAACTTGTGTGAACAACAAATAATGGTATGAAAGCATGATGATCTAAAATATTGAAATGAAAATTGATACTTTTTGATTTTGTAACCTTAGCCTACTCCCTTCTGTTGACTGTCAATATTTTTAATTTTAGATTTAAAGGAATTACATTAACAAATTAAATGGTTTTCAAATTGTAGGGGAAAATGTTTGTGATGTTATATAACTGATTTTCATGGTGGTATGAAAAAGTGATTAATGAGTGTAGGGTTTAAATTTCCTCCATTATGTGTGACCACCCATCGATATCTGGAGAAAGTGTAATACACATTTGGAATTGCTGACAATATTGCTAGAATTATATTTAAGAAGATTTCTATAGACATTACTGAGTAGATTATCTGTTGTATATTACCTACACATCTGATATCCCCTGTCGATCACTGTACAAGTGTTTTATACACCAGTATTGTTATGAGGTGTGAGGGGTGGTACAATAAATCACCCGGGTTACAGTGTGGCGGGTTACAGCGTGGCGTAGGTACAGTTGAGTCAGTTGTCACCTATATCAATGCTATACAAATACAACAGGATTGATATCTGTGACTAGCGAGGTCTGAGTTACCAACTTGTCTGATTTCACCGGGGCCACATAATATTGGCTATATCAATCATGACAAGCTCAAATTGTGAAAAATGCTGGAACCACTGGATATTCGATTACATTCGGTCAGATTTCAAATTTCAGAATTAATTTTAGAAGGCCGAAATGATGAAGATAATGTCTTCACATAGAATTACACAACCTGGATGTAGCTCCTTTTTTGTGTTTTCATTGAAAGTTTGAAGGAAAAAAGATGATTTTTGAGGAAATTATAAATCTGACTGTATAAATGATTCTCCATTGCGGTTTTTTTTTCAATTAAGATGTAAAGTTTTTTTTATTTTTGTTTGTACTGGGTACTTTCATTTTTACAGCAAATTACTGAAAATTGAAACATCTTTAAAATTATAACATTTAAAGGACCTGTAGGAACTGAAGCACCAGAATTCGTTTTTGAGGGCAGCAAATTTTTGGTCTTCATTACACTGGAAATTACTGTTGGAAGATCTTAAAAATGACAACTGAAAAGCTACAAAATTGTTACTGTGCTAAGGTATCAAAAGTAATCAGTAATATTATAAAAGTTATTAAATATGACACAATTAAAAAAAAAATCCTTACTCAACCTGACCATTAATCAAACCTTTTTTTTATTATTAATTTAAGGATTCATTTTAACCAAAAATGAAATTTTAAAATTAAAAAATGACCAAAGATATCGAAAAATGTTTTTAATTACAGGTTTCCTTGTCCATCAGGCTTGGTCTTAGAATTAATATCGCAAATATTTAGTTAATATACTTCGTACATGTGGACATTGGTCGATTAGAAAGTATGTTTGCTGGGTAAAGTTGAAATGGCTATAGATACAGTTATAATATATACGACGTACATTCTATGTTAAACTGTCCATAGGAGGAAGTACCGATACACTGTGTCTCGTCAGACAACACACATTTTCGTGTATCTAGGGTTTAAGTTTGTTAATTTATAGGATCATACTGGAGATTTAAACGTATCGCGAACATCAGGCGGAGATATTCCGAAGCTCTTTTGTGTTTGTACTCAAGATAGGCATGTTTCTCTAAAAGGTAACCTTGTGTTTGAGTTGACGGGCTTGATAAACTACTACAAAATGATGTATGGGGCTGTGTACGATTTTAAATCTGGTTTAAAGGATTTAAAAGGAAGGTTATCTATACATTGGTAAGTAGGATTTTTGTAATAATAGTCGGTCCTTTCCTTTAACATATGTTCGGAGCTGAAGTGAGGCTGAAATACCAGATGGTGACGTTTTGATTTTGGTTTAATCATCATGGAATATGTTCCTGTGAAGTGTTTGTCTGTTTTGATTCGGAGATTTGCTTTGGTATGTTTATGTTCAAAAGTCCATTTTCTGTATAGATTCTATTATAATATACAGGTCAATCTAATTAAAATCAGATCTCTCATTACACTACATTATGGAGTAGATCATTTGTACTATCTTTATATAAAAAAATTGATTTGATATCAAAATATTTCAAGTGTCACCAATCATTGCTGATATTAAGGAATTAGTTTGTTAGAGAAAATTGCTTTTCTAGTACTTTACAAGTTGTACTACAAAAAGATCATATATAACTTGTATTATATGGGAAAACATTTAACAATTAAATATACATGTGATACATTTAGAATTAGTTGGACCTGTTTATGAATGATATTATTGTTATCCATTTCAGATTGACAGATGGACTGGCTGAAAGGATTGGGCAGGACATTGGTCAAGCTAGAGCCTGAGTGACCAGGGTGTGAAGGAGTATTACATCACAATGGTCCAGTTGGATAATCTCCTAGATGAGGAGGACGGTGTGGCTCCCGTGGCACCACCTCAAAAATACTCCCTCCGAAACTCCATAAAGCCTTTCATCTGCTCCACGCCGGATGATTTCACAGAAGAACGTGAATTTTTAAGTCAGAAAATATTTCCACAAGTTAACGAATTATGTATGATGCGTGGATGCCGATTTTCTCCGGTGGATA
This sequence comes from Pecten maximus, assembly GCF_902652985.1. Taxonomy (NCBI): domain Eukaryota; kingdom Metazoa; phylum Mollusca; class Bivalvia; order Pectinida; family Pectinidae; genus Pecten; species Pecten maximus. The sequence goes on from NC_047021.1 coordinate 31,631,123, forward strand.
TTCCGTGGGGAATGCAGGACGATCAGCTGGCCACTGGTCATCTTCTGAGGTTAAATCTAGAATACATCTGTAAGTGTTCGCCGTATTTTCTGTGCCTGCTGGGCGAGCGATACGGCCCATATAGACCTGTTGACTCGCCATCACTGCCAAAGAGGGTCACCCAACTCCCTGAATATGCAACTTCTCTTGATCGTAATTATCTCGTGGCAGCTTCAGCTGGGTACCAGTGGGTACTCCAGGAACATCAGCAGAACAATAGTCTTACTGAACTAGAAATCATCCATGCCACATTTCTCAACGATTGTGACTATGGCCATTTTTATTTTCGTCAGCCTGAACACCTGGACAAAAAATTTGGACATTTGTCAGACGAAGCACGACAGAAAGTCAGCAAACCTTACCTCCCCATCAATGAATATGCTGATCTTAATATCAGGGATTTAAAGCAGAGAATTGTTAACAAAGGACTTCCCGTGAAATATTTTAAACTGGTAGAGGAATTAGGTGTTCATGTCATGAAGGATTGGACCAAAGTGATCGATCTAGTTTACCCTCCGTTGGAATATCCCGTAACAACGCTTGGTAAGTCGTATTAAAGATTTTACATAAATTCTATAACTACTTATAGTCAGTAGAGAGACGTACAGTCCGATTAGCATATCAACACCGTGAGTTAGCAGGTACTTCACAGAATCCTTAGTGTAGAGATCTCGATCCAACCCTGCTATGTAATATAATATTTATACAAAAAAGATCTGGTCACCGTGAGTTAGGAGACTACTTCACAGAATCCTTAGTGTAGAGATCTAGATCCAACCCTACTATGTAATATAATATTTAAATTATAAAAATATCTGGTCACTGTGACTTAGGAGACTATTTCACGGAATCCTTACAGTAGAGATCTAGATCTAGATCCAACCCTGCTATGTAATTATATATTTATATTATAAAAATATCTTGTCACTGTGAACATGAAAATTGGCTATCAGCACATGAAGATTTGTCAATTTACAGTAAAACCTCATTTTATTGACACCTGTCTATAAGGGACATCACATGTGTTGTATCTGGACTAGGGTCTACTGATAGATGAAAACTGCTTTAACCAACACCTGACTTGAATGACATCCTGTGCTGTTTGACATGATTATAATTAACACCATACAATGAAACTTGATTTTACGGATGTAATGTCTTAGCCAACACCTGACTTAACTGACACCTGACTTAACCAACACCTGACTTTACTGATACCTGACTTTACAGATACCTGACTTTACTGACACCTGTTTTTGCCAATACCTGACTTTACTGACACCTGACTTTACTGACACCTGATCACTTTGCCAATGCCTGACTTTACTGATACCTGACTTTACTGATACCTGACTTTACTAATACCTGACTTTACCAACACCTGACTTTACTGACACCTGTTTTTACTGACACCTGACTTTACTGACACCTGACTTTACTGACACCTGACTTTACCGATACCTGACTTAACTGATACCTGACTTTACTAATACCTGACTTTACCAACACCTGACTTTACTGACACCTGGCTTTACTGACACCTGACTTTACTGACACCTGACTTTACCAACACCTGACTTTACTGACACCTGACTTTACTGACATCTGACTTTACCGACACCTGACTTTACCGACACCTGACTTTACCAACACCTGACTTTACCAACACCTGACTTTACTGACACCTGACTATACTGACACCTGACTTTACCAACACCTGACTTTACCAACACCTGACTTTACCAACACCTGACTTTACCAACACCTGACTATACTGACATTATAGACAGCTGACTGACATCTGACTTTACCCTGGATCATTTAAATTTGTCTTCCTCCCCTTCAAATCATTGTTTAATAGAATATCCTTTTCCTGTTGAAAGGTTTTCCAATCATTTACGTTTGACATTTTGATTAGAAACCGAAGATTATCAGGAGTGGGTGAGCAATGCCATGTTCGCAGACAGTCGACGGCAGGTTTTTGTCAACTCCGTAGAGATCAAGGCGCTCCATGAGGAAATGACAAAATTTGCAAAGGAGGCTCTAGATGACCCTCCGGAGGAAGTACAGGAAGAAATGGACCGTTTCAAGTCCTACTCCATTGTGTCAAAGTTAAAGAAGAAGTAAGTATTCTTAGTAGTATTGATGTATACATTCATAACAGAACATTGACAAAAACATATTATGTAAACATAGTAACAATTACGCATTGTCCTTCAATAAGCCCACCCTTGCTTGGCATCAGAATTTATGTGTTGGTCCCCTGGAATTTGTATAGGATATATAAAGTATCTGTCATAGTATTTGATATTTTCAGAATATTGAAAAAAATGCCATTTCATATGTAGAAAAATTAATACTGAAACTTGTGTAGATCTTAGGTCTAGAGCAAGTCTTGATTTTGACCCCAAATTCTACTTGCTTGAATAAAAATTTCATTCTTAGACCTGATTTCTCTTTGTTTTTTAATCAAATGTTATTGCAAATATTTGTACAAGTTGAATGTATTATACATGCATTGGATGTCCAGCATTGTTTGAACTGTATAGAAAGTTGTTGTCTTTGAAAATAAGTTTGAAGTTTTAATTTCACAATGCACGTATTGTTTAAAAAAAATCCAAGCAAAACCAAATTTCAATTTAACAATACTGGAATTGTTCTAATGTAGAATAACAATTGATTCAAAGAAGAAATAAAACCATTGTCAATGTTACTACTATAGGTGTCGGGACACTTGGGTGATGTGGACCATAGTTTAATTGTACATGTAATGAGATTTAACGCCCCTGAGGTGTGTGTGTATAGTTTCACTGAACCATACATAGGTATGTCTACCTCTCTCAAGCCAGATATATAGATTTATTTTATAGTTCATTATTTTACCCTGAAGCAAAGAATCACTTTACAATCTTAAATCTTTTGATTTGCTGTCAATGTTCTGCTGTCAGCGTTCTGTCGACATTAAATTTTGTCATAGGCCTACATTATTTCATCTTTTCATCCCCTACCCCAACTCCTTACAAACATATTGGCCAACAATTCGGAATTCTAAGAAGACTCATGTTGCCCAGTACATGCACTAGAATCTTCAGACCCCAGACAAGTACATTATATATATCACTCGTGTGGGCCTGGATGGAAACAGTGGTAGGAACTCAAGTGGGTAAAACACATGTGGTCTGACGGGTGACTCCGAACCATTTCACCTCATCACCAAGGTGAAAACCAAATGCAATGCCACTGTGCCATCTGACCAAAAACAAAGGTTTTCTTTTGCATCAAGATAACTTGAAATGAAACATTTAAGCTATTTTTGTGCCCCAGTCATGAAATGGGGGTGGCATATAGTGTTACCCATGTCCGTCCTGATGCAATGTAACAAGCTAATCTCAGGAACTGCTGATGCAATCCTCACCAAACTGTGTTTTGAGGTGTCAAGTGGCAGCGGGGCATTTTTTGTCTTACAGGAATTTTCTAGTTACCTGATAAGTCAGATCTGGGAAATAATAATATAGAAATTAATTGTAGATTATCAATTCAGACTAATTTGAACAAATTGAAAATTTGGAAGTCTCTGTTGTTCAGATAGAGAAGTATTGGTACTTCTGTAATCATTATAACCTCCTCCAAATCAATACTATGGGTCACCTATTAGGCTGAAAACAGTACCGGTGTCATGTGGGATTTGTATCCCCCATAGGATAAGTACCCGGATACTAAAACAGGCCATAGGATTAGTATCCGGGTACAATATATGGCCATAGGATAAGTATCCGGATACAATAAATGGCCATAGGATAAGTATCCCCCCCATAGGAATTTTATCCCCCCCTAAAATTTATCATAAGGTAACAATGTAAGAATTTTGGAAATGTTTTTTTTACCGTTTAACTGCTATAAAAGGTTGGACAATAAAGTATTATCAGATAATTTCATTTTTTTTTCTCTTTCACTATTCAATAAAATTGATGAATTATTTCAAAACTGTTAAAAATCATTTGAATTGTTGATCAACCCTGATATAGTCACTGAAGCAGTAATAATTGAAATTTATACTGAATATAAAGTCTGCCCTGTGCGTGTCACTTGGGGAAAGGTAAACCTGTTAGATGGCCCCAGGGAATATCTGTCATAGTTGACAGAGTGTTGTTTTAATCATTATTACCTATCACCTGTTCACCCATGTAGCTGTTGGAGTGGGGTAAAAGAATATATCATTAAGCCATTCTTAAAAAGAACCTAAAACAACCAACATGAACTTTGAATTCATCAACCAAATCACAGATTTTCTTCAGAGTCCCACTGAAAAGAGGAAATTAATCATGATCTATGTGCTGTATAAAGATGTGAGATTTTAAATCACTCAAGTGATCATTACTTTAAATTTTGAGTTTCATTTCTAGTGAATTAAAGAATTGACTTGTTATTATGTATTTAGGACATTTTCAAATGACACAAATATATGTTCTCTCCAAAACTGTTAAAAATGTTCATGGTCTGAAGAATTGCATATAGATGCAATATAAAATAGTGATAAAGACATGTTATCAAGTTTTTCTTTTTCTTTAAGTATTACTCAATATTTTATTAGAATTTGTATCACCAAAACTTTGTCATTTAGGCTGATTTCTATAGCCACAGGATTTGTATCTCCCCTACTTTATGTCATTTAAGTTGATTTCTATAGCCATAGGATTTGTATCCCCCCTAATTTATGTCATTTAAGTTGATTTCTATAGCCATAGGATTTGTATCCCCCCTACTTTATGTCATTTAAGTTGATTTCTATAGCCATAGGATTTGTATCCCCCCTAATTTATGTCATTTAAGTTGATTTCTATAGCCATAGGATTTGTATCCCCCCTATTTTATGTCATTTAATCTGATTTCTAGCCATAGGATTTGTATCCCCCCTACTTTATGTCATTTAGGCTGATTTCTAAAGCCACAGGATTTGTATCCCCCCCTATTTTATGTCATTGAAACTGACTTTTATAGCCATAGGATTGGTATCCCCCCTACGTTATGTTATTTCGGCTGATTTTTATAGCCATAGGATTTGTATCCCCCCTACTTTATGTCATTTAAGTTGATTTTTATAGCCATAGGATTTGTATCCCCCCTAATTAATGTCAGTTAAGCTTATTTCTATAGCCATAGGAATTGTATCCCCCCTACTTTATGTCATTTAATCTGATTTCTAGCCATAGGATTTGTATCCCCCCTACTTTATGTCATTTAGGCTGATTTCTATAGCCATAAGATTTGTATCCCCTCTACTTTATGTCATTTAGGCTGATTTCTATAGCCATAGGATTTGTATCCCCCCTATTTTATGTCATTTAATCTGATTTCTAGCCATAAGATTTGTATCCCCCCTACTTTATGTCATTTAATCTGATTTCTAGCCATAGGATTTGTATCCCCCCTATTTTATGTCATTTAATCTGATTTCTAGCCATAGGATTTGTATCCCCCCTAATTAATGTCAGTTAAGCTTATTTCTATAGCCATAGGAATTGTATCCCCCCTACTTTATGTCATTTAATCTGATTTCTAGCCATAGGATTTGTATCCCCCCTACTTTATGTCATTTAGGCTGATTTCTATAGCCATAAGATTTGTATCCCCCCTACTTTATGTCATTTAATCTGATTTCTATAGCCATAGGATTTGTATCCCCCCTACTTTATGTCATTTAGGCTGATTTCTAAAGCCACAGGATTTGTATCCCCCCCCTATTTTATGTCATTGAAACTGACTTTTATAGCCATAGGATTGGTATCCCCCCTACGTTATGTTATTTCCGCTGATTTTTATAGCCATAGGATTTGTATCCCCCCTACTTTATGTCATTTAGGCTGATTTCTATAGCCGTAGGAATTGTATCCCCCCCTACTTTATGTCATATTTGTTGATTTCTATAGCCATAAGGATTTGTATACCCCTACTTTATGTCATTTAAGTTGATTTCTATAGCCATAGGAATTGTATCCCCCCTACTTTATGTCAGTTAAGCTGATTTCTATAGCCGTAGGATTTGTATCCCCCAAACTTTATGTCAGTTAAGCTTATTTCTATAGCCGTAGGAATTGTATCCCCCCTACTTTGTCAGTTATTCGCGGATATATAATTTCGCGGATATATAATTTTGCGAATTCCCACCTCTAAATGACTTTAAATTCACGAATGACGTTAACAGGTTGGCGATATTTCCATGTTGGTAGCCATTTTGTCATGAGAGTCATGTGACGGTACAAGAAAAGTCATGTGATATGTTGTCTGTCTATACTGAATTGTATGTACCATACCAGTATATACCTCTAGGCTATATACAAGTTTCATGTCCGTTCATATATAGTTTTATTATGCATTATTTAACCGACATGACCACGCCACAGATATCCAATTTAAACAAGAGGCCCATGGGGCCTGTATCGCTCACCTGGTTGGAATTGACCAAAAGTCAAAATAATGTTTATGTTCAATTTGTTAATGCACATACTCTCTAAGGGACTGAAAGACCCTACGGATTATTTTTACAACATAAGTTTAAAGAAACTAATTCCCTTAGGGTGGGGAAAGACCCTTGGGCCTATTTTTACATAAGAATTTTGTTTATCCCTTAATGTCCAGCAATGCCATACATAGTTATGGGATGGAGGGTTACAGTAACCATTTATGCAAAATCTGTTCCCCTTTCACCAAGGATGTTTCTGACCAAATTGGGTTAAAATCCATTTGAAACTTTATGACTAGTAGCGATATAAAGGACTAATCTCTATTTCCCCTATTTGGCCCCACCCTTCAAGCCCCTTGGGGGTCAGAGTCAATATTTATATAAACTCTCTTTCCCCCTTCCCACAAGGATGTTCCTGACCAAATTTAGTTAAAATCAATTTGTAACTTAATGATTAATAGCGATTTAAAGGATTAACCCCTATTTTCCCTATCGGTTATGGTTGCTATGGCAACTGGTCACTATAAACAGGTTTTCTGATCAGAACCATAACTTTAAGTTTGTCCGGACAACTCCTCCTAAACCGATAGGCCAATTTCAATGAAACTTCAAACAAATATAGAGGACCATGTATAGATGTGCATGCCACTTTCTTTTCTTTCAAAATTATGGTTGTTATGGCAACTGGTCACTATAAACAGGTTTTCCGATAAGAACCATAACTTTAAGTGTGTCCGGACAACTCGTCCTAAACTAAATGGCCAATTTCAATGAAACTTCACACAAATATAGAAGAGCATGTTTATATGTGCATGCCACTTTTTTTTTTTTTTTTAATTATGGTTGCTATGGCAACTGGTCACTTTATTACTGGGTTATCTTAATAAGCCTCTAATTAACAGTTCCAATTCACCATTGACTTGTGCAGATTGCGGGGGTATTAGTCGGCCATCCTGGCGACAGTTCTAGTTCAAATCCTGTTTCCCTTCTTCCAAGGATGTTCCTGACCAAATTTGGTTCAAATTCATTTATAACTTTATGACTAGTAGCGATTTAAAGGAGTAACCCTATTTTCCCTATTTGCCCCACCCCTCAGGCCCCTGGGGGTTCATAGTAAAAATTTATACAAACTCTGTTACCCTTCCCGCAAGGATGTTCCTGACAGAATCTGGTTAAAATCCATTAAAAACTTTATGACTAATAGCAATTTAAAGACTAATGTCTATTTCCCCTATTGGGCACCTGGGGGGCCAGACCAACCATTTATACAAAATTGGTTCCCCTTCACCCAAGGATGTTTCAGACCAAATATGGATCAAATCCCTTTATTCCTACAGAAGAAGAAGGATTTCAAAGAATTTGCTATATTTCCCCTATTGGGCCCTACCCACCAGGCCCCTGGGGAGCCAGACCCACCATTTATACAAAATTGGTTCCCCTTCACCCAAGGATGCTTCAGACCAAACATGGATCAAAATCCACTGAGTAGTTTAGGACTATAGTAGTGATTTAAAGGAAAAGTTGATGGACGGACGACGCACCATGCCATAATTAAGCTCACTGGCACTTCCGGCCAGGTGAGCTAAAAATAGTAACCAAAGATAATTTGCCAGTCCCAATTACAGAAACAGTGAACAAACATGTAGAATCAAGTGATGTGAAGTACGAAATACATGTATGTAAGCAAGTACGACGTCTTCCGGGTGATTATCCAGGATCTTCGGGATCAGACCTTCTGCGCTTAAATTAACTAAATCGTTGTCTAGAAGGTATTGTCAATAAGTCTGAGTTCAACTACAATATTAGTGTTCAGCGGGTTTTTGTGTGTGAAATGTTGGTGTTTTGTGATATAAAAATACACTCTAGATATATACTTTAATGGCGATGTCTGTTCACCAAATAAAGATTACGATAGATTCAAAATGGACGCCACTTATTATTGTCATTCTTATATAAATATTCGCGAGGGATTTGAATTTGTGTTTGACTCTCCTCGCAAATTAACAGGAAAATAAATCCCACGCGAAATGTAAGTGATTTACAGTACTCATATTGCCAATATTCTATGTATAATTCTATACTGAAACCACGTAAGGGTCACATCTTTTGTTGTGCAAAAAATAACATTTTGTTATCTTTATCTATAATATTATCTATGTTGCCTTTTGTTATACTAATACTATCAAAACATGTAAACTAGCTATCTTGTTACTTCGATAGAATATGAGTATGCCCACCCGTTACAGTTAGACCATGTTTGTACCTATCTTGTTACTTTGATAGAATATGAGTATGCCCACCTGTTACTGTTAGACCATGTTTGTACCTATCTTGTTACTTCGATAGAACATGAGTATGCCCACCCGTTACTGTTAGACCATGTTTGTACCTATCTTGTTACTTCGATAGAACATGAGTATGCCCACCCGTTACTGTTAGACCATGTTTGTACCTATCTTGTTACTTCGATAGAACATGAGTATGCCCACCCGTTACTGTTAGACCCTGTTTGTACCTATCTTGTTACTTCGATAGAACATGAGTATGCCCACCCGTTACTGTTAGACCATGTTTGTACCTATCTTGTTACTTCGATAGAACATGAGTATGCCCACCCGTTACTGTTAGACAATGTTTGTACCTATCTTGTTACTTTGATAGAATATGAGTATGCCCACCCGTTACTGTTAGACCATGTTTCATTACACCCCCGCAACGAAGTTAGGGGGTATACTGGAATCAGGTTGTCCGTCCGTCCGACCATCTGTCTGTCGACACATGTTGTCCGGACAACTCCTCCTAAACCGATGGGCCGATTCCAATGAAACTTCACACAAATATTAATGATCAGATCATGTGTAGATGTACATGCCACTTTCTTTTTCTCAAAATTATGGTTGCTATGGCAACTGATCACTATAAACAGGTTTTCCCATAAGAACTAAAACTTGAAGTTTGTCCGGACAACTCCTAAACCGAACGGCCAATTTCAATGAAACTTCACACAAATATAAAAGACCATGTGTAGATGTGCATGCCTCTTTCTTTTTCTCAAAATTATGGTTGCTATGGCAACCGGTCACTATAAACAGGTTTTCCAATAAGAACCATAATTTTAATGACATAAAGTAGGGGGGATACAATTCATATGGCTATAGAAATCAGCCTAAATGACATAAAGTAGGGGGGATACAATTCCTATGGCTATAGAAATCAGCCTAAATGACATAAAGTAGGGGGGATACAATTCCTATGGCTATAGAAATCAGCCTAAATGACATAAAGTAGGGGGGATACAATTCCTATGGCTATAGAAATCAGCCTAAATGACATAAAGTAGGGGGGATACAATTCCTACGGCTATAGAAATCAACTAATATGACATAAAGTAGAGGGGGATACAAATCCTATGGCTATAGAAATCAGCCTAAATGACATAAAGTTAGGGGGGGATACAAATCCTATGGCTATAGAAATCATCTTGAAATGACATAAGTTGGGGGGATACAATTCCTACGGCTATAGAAATCAACTAATATGACATAAAGTTGGGGGGATACAAATCCTATGGCTATAGAAATCAGCCTAAATGACATAAAGTTAGGGGGATACAAATCCTATGGCTATAGAAATCATCTTGAAATGACATAAGTTGGGGGGATACAATTCCTACGGCTATAGAAATAAGCCTTAATGACATAAAGTAGGGGGGATACAAATCCTACAGCTATAGAAATCAACTAATATGACATAAAGTAGGGGGGGATACAAATCCTATGGCTATAGAAATCAGCCTAAATGACATAAAGTAGGGGGGATACAATTCCTACGGCTATAGAAATCAACTAATATGACATAAAGTAGGGGGGGATACAAATCCTATGGCTATAGAAATCAGTTTAACTGACAAAAAGTAGGGGGGGATACAAATCCTATGGCTATAGAAATCAATTAATATGACATAAGTTGGGGGGATACAATTCCTAAGGCATTAGAAATAAGCCTTAATGACATAAAGTAGGGGGGATACAATTCCTACGGCTATAGAAATCAAATAATATGACAAAGTAGGGGGGGGGGGGGGGGGGGGGGGGTGGGATACAAATCCTATGGCTATAGAAATCAGTTTAACTGACAAAATGTAGGGGGGATACAAATCCTATGGCTATATAGAAATCAGATTAAATGACATAAAGTAGGGGGGATACAAATCCTACGGCTATAGAAATCAGATTAAATGACATAAAGTAGGGGGGATACAAATCCTATGGCTATAGAAATCAGCTTTAATGACATCAAGTAGGGGGGATACAATTCCTATGGCTATAGAAATCAGATTAAATGACATAAAGTAGGGGGGATACAAATCCTACTGTTATAGAAATTAACTTCAGTAATTAACAAATGAGGGGATACAAATGCTATGGCTATAGAAATCAGCATATTTATGTTAAAGAAAGGATGTTAAAAGATAGCTTATTTTTGTTTTGTTAATATTGTATGCATCCAATTTATCTTGTCAAGTTGTGAATGGAGAAAACCATATTGAAACGAACCAGCAAAAACTTAATTTTTTTTTAATTGTTGATGTAAAAATCCATTTTCATTTCAGTAATACATTACCATAACTTTATTATGCATTAGTCCACCAGTACCCCATATATTTGTATAAGAAAATACAAGGTAGAAATCCCACACACACACCCCTTGGGAGGCCCCACTAATCCTAGGATGTGCACACATACCCAGGGTACTTCCTCTTCTTTTTATGGCCACCATTTTGGAAGACCTGTCTCAACTCTCTCCTGCTATATGAGCTGGATAACTGATACAGATAAGTTTTTCAGGGTCAATTGGTATTCTTTTGTGAATTTGACCTCTTATACAAAGCCCCATACCAAATTTGTTACTGTGCCTATAGTTTTGGCTTGTTTGTTACTGCCGTGTATCTACACGTGGTGGTGACCTATATAAAACTCACCTGTGATTTTCACTGTGTGGTATACCACTCACAGGTCTTTTTTGTTATTGTATTGCAGCATAACTGTTTCCTTCATTCTTACAGTGTGTTTTACATTGTAATTATTTGAATTTACAGCAGTTTATTAAATTTTATTTTATAAATAAATTGTTGTCAGTTTTGTTGTGTTTGGGTCTTATTTAGATATAATATGTCCCATTCTGGTCTCCGGCGTGGCTCTGCTCATGGGTGCACTCACTTCTTCAGTGATATGGACCCTCATGAGTCTTGTCAACAGTGCCGGTCCTGTAATGAAGATGCGCCATGTGATGTTTGTTTGCTGGCTCCTCTTGATGAGTTACCCAAACCCTCTAACCCTCCTAGGAAACCCAGGGTTTCTGAGAAGGTTAGGGGTAAGGGTAAACGTAAGGTTTCCTCGGAACCCTCCAAGGAGGTACCTTCGAGGGACCTTATTTCTGTCCCCTCCTGTCCTGTGTCTACAGGTTTAGTAGGTGAGTCTCAGGTGGCCCCTTCCTCCCAGCCTCAGTCTGGTTCTTGGGAGGGTCAGCCTAGCATGGGGTTGGCACGCCCTTCAGCTGAATTGACTGGGACTCCTCGTAAGCCTTTTCAGAGCTTGCCTTCGGGTAGAGTGATGTCCCAGTCACCAGTCGCTGGTTTTTCCGGTGGCTCAGGTGTTCCGGTTGCTTCTGGAATCGGGGTAGGTCCTTGTCAGGACCCTGGTTTGGCACGACCAGGCCCAGAGGTTCTCTCTTGCAATCCCTCGGGTTTGCAGTTAGCTCCTTTGGTCAGTGTTGCAAGGCAACCTGATGTCCATGCAGGTCCTCAGCCTTCTTTCCCCCCCAATTATTCTTTGCCTGGTCCTAGTCACACTGTGTCTGCTCCAGGTGTATCGGTGATTGGGAACCCGGCGTATTCGTCGGGCTACGGGTCAGTCGGTCAGTCGGGTGGTGTCCACCCGGCGCCCTCCCCAGGCTTTGGGTTTAACTCTGCGGGTTCGCAGGCGTTCCCGGGCCATCCAAATCAGCCTGCGAGTGGTTTGGAATTCCAGAATCCTAGCAGTTGCGGACAGGGTCCGTACATGTCTGGGTTTGCAGCTGGAGGGAGTGGCGGTTCCTCTTTGTCCTTTGGGCAGGGGTTCCAGCCCCAGTCTCAGGCAGGTCAATTTGACCATTCCTGGGGTCACTCCCAACCCATGGGACCTCCAGCCTGCCCTCCGGGGTTTGGTTTCAACCCATATGTTTTTCCTCAGTGGAATCCTTGGGGTTTGGTCCCTCCCTCGCAGCAGCGTTTTAGTGGTTTGTTGGTTCCCCCTCCACAACAATCCTCTAGTTCGGGAGCCTTTTAGGCTGGTTCCAGTAGACGACACCGGTCTTCTGGTGCTTCCGCTTCTCAGACGGTCCCTGCTGCTATGCAGTCTCTAGGAAAGGGTGTGACTCGGACTAAATCTATTTTTGTGTCATGTCCCAAGGCCAAGGTGGGTAAACGTTCACAGAAGCGTTCCCATTCAGAGGCTATGTCTGAGCCACGGCTCCAGATAGCCCCTTTGGTTAATTCCTTATCTCCTTTAACAGTCCAGACTGAAGTTTTGGACTCTCCGGAGACCATGGATTGCGAGGGATCGGGTCAGGCAGAGCATGACATTCTGCATCTGTCCCCTGGTTGTTCCGATTTGGACAACTCACAATCGGTTGCTCCATCTTCTGATGGTCAGTCTTCTGATGATGAGTCTAGGGAATCAGATCAGGCCGAGGATGTTGTGGCTGAAGCCTCCCATCTTGTTGCCGGCATGCATCAGCTCCGTGCTGACGTTGCTTGCTGATTGCTGATTGCCCACCTCCTTCTATGTCATCGGTCCCTGAGGCTACTACCTTGCTTAGCTCGGTGGTTCCTCCTAAGCCGGCTCCTAGGAGCCACGGGACCCTGCCCGAGGGCACTATTGTGTCCTCTGCTTTGGCCGCTGCCCAGGGTAGGGTCGTTGAGAAGAATTCTTCTTCTACCCGTTTCCCTGGTTTTCCCGGTCTTCAGATTGGATTGGCAGATTTGTCTGAGGTTAAACCGTCAGATTATGCTATCCATGATGGGAAGCTTTCCCCTCATCCAGCCAAGCTGGAATCGAGGGACTTTGCTTCTTGGCCAGGGAAGCAAGTCGACCAGGTGGTCTTCCAGCCTAAGGAACACCACAAGGTGGAGAGAATGCTAAGACTTTCTCTCCATGTCCTGTCTTATGTGGACTTTTTCACGGTTTCCCTCTATAGGATATCCAATCTGCCTGAGGATCGTTTATCCGAGGAGGAAAGACAGGACATGCAGGACAGACTTACATCTGCCCTGAATGCTGCATTGAGGACGGTAGCTGCTCTGCAGTGCTCCCTCCTCTGTAATGTAGTTCTCGCCCGACGCTTCTCTGTCCTGAAGGGCATTGAAGTGAGCGAACCTTACCGCTCTCGCCTCTTGACGGCCCCCTTCACAGGTTCTTCTTTGTTTGGGGGCACTTTGCCTTCCGTTCAGAAGGATCTGAAGGAGGATTCTGTGGCTTCAGGCGTTCTTTTTGCCAAGCCTAGTCAGACTCCTAGTTCCTCGCAGGGTGCTGGGTCTGCTGTGAAGAAGGCTAGACCTAATCCTAAGCGTCGTGCCTCTGGGACTAAGTCTAAGCCTCTCTTCAAGGCCAAGGGCAAGAAGGGTAAGGGTGGCAAGAAACCTCCTTCAAAGGGCAAGCAGGGTTCCTGACTGTCCCTCCGTCCACCCTCCAGCTGTCGCTTCCAGTCTCGGTTTGGGTCCAGCTGCACTCGTTTCCGATCCTTGGAAGGGGTTAGACGTTCCCTTACCAGATTTACCGGTAGGCGGTCGTCTAACTTCCTTTCTTCCTCAGTGGAAGGAGATCACCCAGGACAGCTGGGCCTTGTCGGTGGTGTCAGAGGGTTTGGGGATTCCACTCTTGTTGGAACCCCCTCTGTCAGCAGAGCCAATTTTCTTTTCTCCGCCAGGAGATCCAGAAAAGGCTCTTGCCCTGAGGGAGGAAGTAAGGACCATGCTTCTCAAGGGTGTGGTCGAGGAGATTTCTTCGACGGACTGCACACCCGGCTTCTACTCCAGGATGTTCCTGGTTCGCAAGAAGTCGGGTGCTTGGCGTCCGATTATCGATCTCAGTGCTTTCAACAAGCACGTGGATTCTCCTCACTTCAAGATGGAGACCCCCAGGGGCATTATTGCCGCCATTGGGGATGGAATGTGGGCAACTTCAGTAGATCTGAAGGACGCGTACTTCCATATTCCTATCAAGAAGTCGGCACGGAAATACCTTCGTTTCACTTGCGAGGGCAAGGTATTTCAGTTCCGGGCCATGCCTTTTGGGCTCACCACTGCTCCCCTGGTTTTCACCAAGCTGTTGCAAGTCCTGGTGAGTTACCTTCACTCCAGAAGCATAGATATCCATATCTACTTCGACGATTCCCTCATGTTACACATGGTTCGGGACTCGTTAGTGGAGGATACTCGATCGGTTCTGAAACTCTTCCTCAAGGTCGGTTTCATTCCTTCCAGAGAGAAGTCAGAGGTGGTTCCTTCCCAGGATTTTGTCTTCCTGGGCAACCGTTTCAATACGGTCCAGGGTATTGTTTTGCCACCAGAGGACAAGTTTCTGAAGGCTCGAGATTTGGCTCTTTCCTTCATGAACATGCCTCGGGTTCAGGTTCGTTGGTTCCTCAGATTTCTGGGGTTCATCAACTCCCTGGCAGATGTGGTCCCTCTGGGACGGCTTCACATCCGGCCCCTGCAGATGTTCCTTCTTTCCAACTGGGTACCGGCTTCAAGGGACTGGGAGGCTATGCTTCCCATAACCCAGTCAGTAAAGGACTTTGCAGCCTGGTGGACACTTCGGGACAATGTCCTTCAAGGGGTACCTCTGCGCAAGCCAAGCCCTACCATGACCCTGTACACGGATGCGTCCATGTCGGGCTGGGGTGCATATCTGAACGGTCGATCCCGTTCAGGTGTTTGGACCGGCAATCAGCTTTCGGAGCACATAAATGTGCTGGAGATGAGGGCGGTTTTGTTGGCACTGCAGTCTCTTCGGCAGGTTCTGCAGTCTCAGGTGATCTGTCTTGCGACGGACAATTGGACAGTTGTGGCCTATCTGGAGAGGCAGGGAGGCACCAGGTCTCATGTACTGTGCGCTCTCGCTATCCGAGTCCTTCTTTTGTGTCAGGAGATGAATTTGACCATCCAAGTCAAACATCTTCCAGGCAGACTGAATGTCTTGGCCGATACCCTCTCCAGGCGTCGTCAGCCAGTTCTGACGGAGTGGCAACTGAAGCCTGCTGTGTTCAGGGCAATCTGTCAGGTGTGGGACAGACCTCACATAGATCTGTTTGCTACCTCCCTAAACTTTCAAATTCCGACCTTCGTCTCCCCGATTCCGGATCCTATGGCTTGGGCAGTAGATGCCCTCTCTCTCGATTGGAACGGGATGAGCGCCTATGCGTTTCCTCCCTTCAATTTGGTGGGCAGGGTGCTTCAGAAGTTCATGGAACATCCATGTTCACTGCTTCTGATAGCACCGTTATGGCCGAGGCAGCCTTGGTTTCCACAGTTGCTGTCCCTTCTGGTAGATCAACCTCTACAGTTACCTCCCAGTTGGGACCTTCTCCGGCAGCCTCGGTCAAGGTCAATGCATCCACACCCAGGGATCCTCCACCTTCACGCGTGGAGGCTATCAAAGAAGGCCTCTCTCAGGCAGGCTTTTCTTCAGAGGTGTCGGATCGCATCGCACGATCTCTTCGATCTTCCTCATCTGCCATCTACCAGTCCAGATGGCGAATCTTCTGTGATTGGTGTGGTGGACGGCAGGTTGCTCCAGTCAAGGCCTCTATTCAGTTGATAGCAGATTTTCTGCTTTCTCTGTTCAGAGATAAAAGCCTTGCCCCCGGTACCGTTGCTGGTTACCGTTCGGCTTTGGCTAGTGTTTTTTCTGTTCTGGGCAGACCAGAAGTGGGCTCTTCTCCCTCTTTGTCTGCCATGATCAGAGGCTTTAGCCTTGACCGGCCCAGAGTCAGGCAGTTAGCCCCACAGTGGGATCTGTCTTTCGTCCTGGATTCCTTGACTAAGGCTCCTTATGAGCCACTAGGCAGTGCTTCCATGAAATTTATCACTCTTAAGACTGTTTTTCTTGTTGCCCTTGCCTCAGGTCGTAGACGTAGTGAAGTACATGCTCTTTCTTGTCTTCCTTCCTGTCTTCGATGGTCTCGGAATTTTTCTGCCGTGTCTTTGTGCACTGATCCTGGTTTTTTAGCCAAGAATCAGGTTCCTGGATTTTCTCCTGAACCCATCAAGATCCCTTCTTTGAATTCTGTAGTCAGCTCTGCTAATGGGGACATTTTGCTTTGTCCTTGTCGGTCCTTGAGGTTTTATCTTGATAAAACCAGGGGGGGGCGGGGCTCTCGAACTCGTTTGTTCTTGCCTATTAAGCAGGGTCAGAAGAACATTTCTTCGCAGTCTATCTCCAGATGGATTTGCGAAGTAATTCGTCTAGCTTACGAAGCTTCAGATGAAGGGACACTTGATGGTGTTCAAGTTAGAGCTCATGAAGTTCGGGCCCTTGCTTCGTCTTGGGCACTTCTTTCTGGCTCTTCTTTTCAGGAAATTATGTCTGCTGCCTTTTGGCGTGGCCAGACCACTTTCACTGACTTTTATTTGAGATCTATGGCATCAGTTTCTGATGACCTATTCTCTCTTGGTCCGGTGGTAGTTGCACAGCAGATTGCAGCTCCCCCTTCCTCTAGTCAGTAGGTTTTTTGCGTTTTCATGTCCCACGTTGTTTATCCACGGGCAGTTTCAAACATCTGGGTTTGCTTTTTGGTTTCCCCTTTTGTTGGCCCTGGAGTGATGTTATTGTTCGGCTGATGGCGCTGGGATTCGGAGTCTCCTCTACGGTAAGACGAATTCGCATAATAAAGTTATGGTAATGTATTACTGAAATGAAATTGAGGTTTTTCTTGTAAAACCAATTTTCATGATGTAATACTTACCATAACTTTAGTGAGTCCCACCCTTTTACATTCCTCCCCTTGACTCACTTTATCCTACGCTTCATCAGTTCCATGTTGGGATAATGAAGAGGAAGTACCCTGGGTATGTGTGCACATCCTAGGATTAGTGGGGCCTCCCAAGGGGTGTGTGTGTGGGATTTCTACCTTGTATTTTCTTATACAAATATATGGGGTACTGGTGGACTAATGCATAATAAAGTTATGGTAAGTATTACATCATGAAAATTGGTTTTACAAGAAAAACCTCAAGTCTTTCTGGAAATTGGAAAAAATGGTATGTATATATATATATACCTTTAATAAATCAAAGCCATTATTAAATATTCATTGATATCACACAGTACTAGGTAATAACTTATATTTATAGATTATATATAATAATAATTAATACTAAAGAAATTTGGACAATATGATAATGGTAATAAATGTTTAAATAAAAAAAACCTAAATCTCTATGAGCTATTTTCTTTAAACCAAACCAAATCCTAATATTTATAAGTTTAAGACTTTGTCATAACACACATCATCCACAATAAATTCACACCTGTCAAGTCCATGGCCATCCTGCTGATTGTGTGTACATCACACCCTGACCCCATGCATGACTGCTCACCACCCCTCCCTAATTGTCTTTGATGACAATCATTATATACACCTAGGTGTAAGAGTCACCAGTTATGCAGAGAGGAACACATATATAAAAGTGAACAGGGAACCACTGCAAATTGTTTATATCATATTTGCTGTCACTTAAATTGACATGTCATGATTAAATAGATAAGTCTGTATATAAAACATACACCCCTGCAGTCCATTCTCCCAATATCTTAAAAACTCCTTTAATCCTCCAATTATCAAAAAAAGAGTTCATTAATACTTTCTAGTATATAAATTCATTGTATTGAACACCCGTATACAGATAAGGTTTCATATGAATAGGGGGGATACTTTTCCTATGGGGGGGATACAAATCCTATGGCCAGTTTTAGTATCCGGATACAAATCCTATGGGGGATACTTATCTTATATGACACCGGTATGGTGATATTACCAAAGCTCTAAACTTACTGTCTCCAGTCTCAAAGTGTGAGAAAAAAAAATTATAATGTTTTGAGCACATGGAAATTTTAAGAAAAACAATTACACAGGCCTATGAAGATATTGAGATCTTATGTTCAACAATTACACAGGCCCATGGAGATATTGAGATCTTATGTCCAACAATTACACAGGCCCATGGAGATCTTGAGATCTTATGTCCAACAATTACACAGGCCCATGAAGATCTTGAGATCTTATGTCCAACAATTACACAGGCCTATGAAGATATTGAGATCTTATGTCCATCAATTACACAGGCCCATGAAGATATTGAGATCTTATGTCCATCAATTACACAGGCCCATGAAGATATTGAGATCTTATGTCCAACAATTACACAGGCCCATGAAGATATTGAGATCTTATGTCCATCAATTACACAGGCCCATGAAGATATTGAGATCTTATGTCCATCAATTACACAGGCCCATGAAGATATTGAGATCTTATGTCCAACAATTACACAGGCCCATGAAGATATTGATATCTTATGTGTAACAATTACACAGGCCAATGAAGATCTTGATATCTTATGTCTAACAATTACACAGGCCCATGAAGATATTGAGATCTTATGTCCATCAATTACACAGGCCCATGAAGATATTGATATCTTATGTCTAACAATTACACAGGCCCATGAAGATATTGAGATCTTATGTCCAACAATTACACAGGCCCATGAAGATATTGAGATCTTAATGTCCATCAATTACACAGGCCCATGAAGATATTGATATCTTATGTCTATCAATTACACAGGCCCATGAAGATATTGATATCTTATGTCCATCAATTACACAGGCCCATGAAGATATTGAGATCTTATGTCCATCAATTACACAGGCCCATGACAATATTGAGATCTTATGTCCATCAATTACACAGGCCCATGACGATATTGAGATCTTATGTCCATCAATTACACAGGCCCATGAAGATATTGATATCTTATGTCCATCAATCAAATTTAATCAGTTAGATTACCTGTTCAGAACAATCCTGGCATTAACTTTGAAACCTGTGTAATTTTTGGTCCAGTTTGTTTGTATCCTAAAAGCTGCTGTTTTATACATCACAGGAAACCCCAAGAGGTCAAGTACAAGTCTATGATGTTGATACATGGCGACCGTGGCAGTGGGAAAAGTACAGTTGTAGCCAACTGGTTACCAGGGTTCATGGCCAGTCACCCTGACCTCAAGGTCATCAGCCATTTTGTTGGTAGTAGTCATCGTAGTACCAACATCGCCGTGTTCCTGAAACAATGCATCAAAGAACTCCGGGAGGAGTACCTCCGACCAGGTATGATGGTAGTTTGGCACCGGTATCTTATTGACTAAGACATGTTTATAATGTATGGAATTTTAATGACTGATAATGTTAGGGCTGGTTTGAGTCCTTTTCCTATGAGATTTATGCTTTTTTCTTTCCAAGTTGATAACTGAAGACTAAAATCTAAAAAAAAAATACAAGGATAAATATATATTTTGTTTCCAACAGAATACATTTTCAATGCCAGGATTTCATTATTAATGAACTATAATGAGAGGAATTTCAGAAATTTCATATTCTTTCAAATAATCAAATAGAAAAAAATAGATTAAGCCACTTCAATATGCCATTTTTCTGAAGAACTGAAGTAGCTAAGAGACATGTCCCCTCAGATCATACATTTATAATAATTCAGAAACAATACGCCATGACAGTACCTTAGTCATTGTGACTCTTGTGACATACAGAATATTTTGTATTACCTACTGTAATGTTCACAGATACGGCGGTGGATAAGCCGAGGATTACGGAAGAAGACCAACCGTGGAGTTTCGAGGAAGTTTCCCAGGCGTTTGTGTCAGCGCTCTCTCTAGGCCCCTGTGTTATTGTCCTGGATGGAATTGATGAACTTGGACTCACTCTTAGCCAGACCAACAGACAGGTTATCATTATTTATCCTTTCAGTCTAGAAATGAAATGTCAAATATTAATGCTATCCTACCACAACTTTTATGGGAGTGGGGATCGGCATCATGTGACCTGTCATGTGCAATCTTGAATCAGTGTCATTTACACTGTCATCTTAGTTTTGATTTGTACAAAGGTCAAGTATGAGAATGTATCAAATTGATTCATTATTCAAGGTTCCAAGGTCAAGGTCATACTTACTAATTTATTCAAGGTCAAGGTCACCATGAATAGTCATAGAAATCTTTTTACCAAGTTCAGTGTTATCACTGTGGTGGCTTTTAAAATATTTGTATTGATTTGGGTAAAATCTTTGTTGCAGAGTTCAGGTATAAAGATAACTTGGATTAGGGGGCTCATTTTTCAGGATGTCATGGTTAAGTGAAGGTCATGGTCACTATTACTATTTATAGAAACATATACACTAATTTGGATGAGATTAGGTACATTTGTGTCTCGTGGAAGAGTATCATGTGTGTTCAGATGACCCACTTCCAATTTTGAAGGTGTTTATTGTGTAGAAATGGAAAATTAAAAGTGTACACAGTGAGCAATTTATGCTTATGGTTCACGTATTGCCTACTTTTGCCGATTTTCTACTATCTTGAAATTCTGAATTCACGATTACTTTTTTTTCAGATAAAGGAGTTTAAATGGCTACCATTTCCTCTACCTCCGCAGTGTCGTATCATCTGTACGACATGTCGCTCGGATTTGTCGTATCACGCAATGACGAGTCGACGTGACATTGTGTTACGTCCTGTACCACTCCTTAATACGGATAAACTTCGAACAAACTTCCTGGAAGCACATATGCAGCACCATTTCTGTTACCTCAAACCTGTTGACTTTGAAAACATTCATTCCTTGAAGGCTTGTAACAATCTCCTGTATTTGAATATTCTGTGTAACGAAATGCAGACGTTTAATGTACACACACATCTGACTCAATATCTCGACGACGTTTACGACAATTGTGCCTCTCTCCGGGAATTATGTGTGCACTGTTTCCAGCGCTGGACCAAGGACTACAGTTGGCAGAAAGAAAACTTATATGGAGACTCAACAGAGCTGGAACCAGAGCTAGGTATGTAATTACTTCCCTTTGTAGAAGTCTTCTTTTTTTGTCTCAATCTCCTTTTGATTCAATACTCAGTAACACAATAATTTATTATTAAAAACAATCTTGGAGTTCTAAGCTGTGCTTCCAGGGAAAGAAGAATTTTCATGTAGTACACCAAATATTAGTTTATAGTGTTGACACCTTAAATCAAGCTTAACTGCTTCTATGGCATGGGTGTATTTGGATTTAAAGAGTTAAACATACTTATGTTCTAAAAACTGGTTAAGTATTTATGATAAATTAATTTATTTTGATTAGTTGAAATATAACATTGATAAGGATACCAGGGGAAAGAAAATTTGTAACTCCACCAGTTCCAACACGGAAGAATCATGTTTTTGGATATCAATTTTCTGAACTAAACATTTTTTCTGCAACTTTTATCGGAATGAATTCCTATCTCCTTAAAAGTTGTTTACAGGAAAATGAAAAAATGAAAGGCCTTTATATAGTAGAATAGTGATGAGATAGATCTCCTTAACATAAAAAAAATTACCAGTAATTAATGAAGGCCTGTATGCATTAGAAAAGTTATGGGACACTCTACATTTACAAGAAAATAACTCTCAAAGCCATATGAATACAGTAAATATTCCTCTTCACATATAATTTCCTTGATATATTTGTAAAAATATCATCAAACCTCTTTATAATGCCATCAGTTTTATATAAAGAAATACATGTATCACTAAATAAAATTTCATTATAATGCCAACTGTTATAGAAATATCACTAAATATAACCTCTTTATAATGCCATTAGTTGGATGGAGGTAATGTCGATTACCAGAAGGTTCCACTTTGTAGCAATGAAAATAGATGTAGTTATGTAAATCTATTTTGTTGCATGTGAAATATTTTTGAAGTTCCAGTTCCGGAGAAATCAAAGGAAGGTAAAGAGTTCATTTCAAGCAGATTGCAAGTGAAATTGCTTTAGATAATGCCGATTTTGTGATTTGTAAAAATTCATGCATGATGTCTGATGATTTTTGAATTCATGCGTTGATGCCAGTTTTTGATAGTGAAAAAATAATATATACAATTTAACATGTATAGATTGTCATTGGGTTGTGTGGAGCTAGAATGGAATTGAAATTTAGATTTATGCTGATATCAAATAATCTTAATGTAATTGTTATTCCTTCATGTTTTGTTTGTTCAAATGGTTTGTTAATATTTTCTAATATGTTACTAATATAGGCATTTCCATAATTCACACATTTTATACGAGAATATCTAAGTGTCAGTTAACGGCAGACCGGCATATATAATGGTCCGCCCAAAAATACTTGTTTTTTGTTTGTTTTAAAATGAGCCATTAATATTGACAAAGTTCATACAGATTGAGAAAATAATTTTATAAATTCAACATTTCATTAACGTGAATATAAGTATAACCGGAGAAGCATGGTTATAAACATATACATTCAATGTTTCCCTTCTGTAGAGGTTGTTGGTGTTCATGTTTTACCCTTGAATTTATGACATCGCAATAATGTTGACTAACTTGAATGTCATATTTGTTCATGAAATAGAAAGATAAGGTCGTAAATGTTCTTTGCTGTTAAAAACATTGCACTCTAATTATAAATTTTTCGAGGACATGTAAGATTTCAAAATTGTACACACCATCGTATTCCATCAATTAATAAAGTACCAGCTACATAATATTACAATCCTGCCATTTTGAATTTTCAGCTGCTATATATGTGTACATGACAATAGAAATATCATAATGCATGTATTGAATGATGAGCTGTAATTTTTGCCCAATGTGCTAGAAAGTTTGTGATAGGCCTAACATTTTCAATATACATAATGTACAATGTATACTTATATATCATACTGCTGTATAGTGAGCAAAGAATACTAAAAACTGTAAAAATAGAACATTTTCCATTCTGTCTTCAAAATATTCACAGAATGAATTTTTCAAAGAGTGCAAGATTATGTTCATGTTTCTATGGTGATTTATACAAACGGAAATTGACAACAAATTCAACTTTTACACAACAATGTATTAAGGTATGTACATTCAATAACCAATCATACCGATACATGAGGAATCTGATGCTCTTCGTTAATAAGTTTGTGTTTGAAGGTTATATTCTTTGTGAAGTAGCTAGGGATATCTAGCTTGTTTAAAAAAATAGTGATAGGAGATAATGTTCCTGAAAAATAGCCTGGCCTCACTAATCTATTAACTGAAATTTTCCGTAGGAGAGCATTACAAACTTTAACGATGGTTCCTTATCTAACATTTTTTTTCCTTAGCTCCAATAAGGCTTTCCTATGGAAAATTTAAGTTTAGGAGTTTCTTAGAGTTAAGGAACAGTGATGAAGCCAAGGAAATTCCATTTAAAAGCGTAAACTTTTATGAAGATTTTTGGAAGAATATATATGTACATGTACATGTTAACATTGACATGTAGATGAAGGTCTTACAAATTACAATGATATGCCATACTGGTATGTCGGTGTATGTGAAAAGTTCTCCATCATACAATATTCCATAATAATATCACCAATGACATAAAATCCTTCAAACATAAATCTGTCGAAGATCTAGAATACCCCAATATGATATGAGATTATATTTGGTCACATGAAACTCTAAAAGTCTTCATGTTTTCCATTGGTATGAAGGTTGTTCTCCAGTATAGAGCGAGGATCAAGTGAAAGTGTCGATCATTTTATATTTGATAACATTTGTGTTAATCAACCACAGGTTTCCATGGTTACAGATATAGTTGTATGTATTAATTGTTTCCCTGATGTTTATTCTGTAGAGTTTGAAGGCTGGGTTCCCGATGTTCTCCGGCTCTTTGCTGTATCCAAAATGGGTTTGACAGAGACCAATTTATTTGCTCTCCTGCAAAGAATTGGCTACACAGGAAGTCGCATCGTGAAGAAGTTTGATTGGCTGCAGTTCCGTACCTGCCTCGGAAATCTTCTTTACGAAGGACCGGATGGGAGACTTGTTTATACCCACCAGCACTTCAAGGAAATCGTAGAATATGTGTTACTCCGTAAGCATCCATTTATATTTCTCTTATAACTGTTTACTTATTTTCAATTTCCATAGTTTTGAGTTTTTTTGGTTTCTTTTTTTGAGAATATATATATTTGATTTTGTTTTTATAATCTGATAATTTTCTTAAATAGATATGCCAATTTAACAGAATTTCAATTTGTGGTTATTTGAATTAATTTTTTGTTCAATAATTCATTAGCTTTGGCTTATTTACTTCTTTCAGCGTGGGGTTTGGTAATACTGTACCTACAGAATTTTGTCAGAATATTTTCTATTTCTTGTAAATTTGTAATTACTTTAGATATTAATTGAGTTAGGTACAGATGTCTTTATCAGTTTATCATTTCAGATCTCCTATAGACTTATCATACATATATCACATGGTCACCGATTCAAATCCCAATTAACTGATAGACAATTCAAAGTGGCATTTACTTCATAGAATCAATCTGATTTTGACACATTTGATAACCATATGGTGTTCGTGAGAAAAATCTATCAAATTGAGGTTATATGAAAAAGTAAACAAAATGGGCATGTTCATTTTAGTAACGTGTGAGTGTAATAGTTAAACCAATCCAGTGATAGTCTGCTCTTTGTTATGGGTTAATTTAATGTAAATGAGGAAAGCGTTCTGTGATAATTTGTATATCAAAGCTTTTTGTTTTGTTGGTGTTATAACATTTGGATTTCCAGAACTATTACACAAAATACTAATTATTTACACAAAATTTATACAGTGAAAAATATACACGTAGATTCAGGTACATCTATTTCATTTGGGGTATTTTCAAAAATATTTAAATTCAAAATTGAAAAACTATTAATCAATACCAATTTATCTCATAGACAATTATTACGGTACCGATTTTTTTTTAGTTTTTAGTATTTTTTTTAAAAATATTTATAAAAAAAAGTGTTTAGATTTATTCAACTCTCCAATGAGTGCAATTGTATGACACTGTAGTTTTCAGCCATAATTGGGTTATTAGGCCACTATCAGTATTGTTAAATGCTTTTTGTCGGACTGCAAATGCATATACACGTAAACATATAATTAAATTTAGATTGTCTTCTTTGATAAAATTAATTGGGTGTAAATAATGGTCATCAACAACGCTATTTTATGTACAACTTGATAAGGTAATCGTTGGCGTGAACAGTCTCATTGTCAGATACTGCTATTGTCTTTATCGGCTACATATTTGTTAAATAAAATATTTTTGTTTCAATTCGGTCAACTGAACAATTTGGAGTATTTGACTTATTTTCCTCAATACATTGGCAGGTGTTCAAAGAAATCTATTTAGTAATGGGTTATAATACACATGTAGAATTTTTTAGTTGACATGATTCCAGCTCTATATACAAGTTGTATATGTTTTGCATGTGAAAACAGACAATCAAAATATAATACAGGATGAAGTTTCCATTTGAAGCAATTTAATCATAATTAGTTATATATATAGGATCGTTTAATTCAATAATGGGTTCACAGCCAAATTGTAATTCATTGTAAGAAACCTTCATTCAGTATTCACAGAGATCTGTCCCGTTTCACAGTTGACATGTGACCCTATTGTATTCTACTCAGATAACAAAGGAACTGGTGTACATCATTGTCATTACGTGGGAACTTAATTCTTATCGTGATACAAGTTATTGGCAGCTAATCTAGGAATATTGAGGAGATTTTCTCTTGTCATTCATATCATTTTACTCATATATTGGCCGAGTAAATAAAAAGATTAATAAAAAAATGACTTTGATAAATTACACAATCACATGCTATACACACGGTATCAGAATGAAAATGATATTTACCAGGTAAGGAAATTTCATTAAATTTGGAGCAATATTTTCAAATTATAAAAGAAGGTGCTTTCATGATATGGCTCGCCCATTAAGGGTATTGATGTTAGGACTCGCCCATTAAGGATATTGATGTTAGGACTCACCCATTAAGGGTATTGATGTTAGGACTCACCCATTAAGGGTATTGATGTTAGGACTCACCCATTAAGGGTATTGATGTTAGGACTCACCCATTAAGGGTATTGGTGTTAGGACTCGCCCATTAAGGATATTGATGTTAGGACTCGCCCATTAAGGGTATTGATGTTAGGACTCACCCATTAAGAGTAGGTATGTTAGGACTCACCCATTAAGGGTATTGATGTTAGGACTCACCCATTAAGGGTATTGATGTTAGGACTCACCCATTAAGGGTATTGATGTTAGGGCTCACCCATTAAGGGTATTGATGTTAGGGCTCACCCATTAAGGGTATTGATGTTAGGACTCACCCATTAAGGGTATTGGTGTTAGGACTCACCCATTAAGGGTATTGATGTTAGGACTCACCCATTAAGGGTATTGATGTTAGGACTCACCCATTAAGGGTATTGATGTTAGGACTCGCCCATTAAGGATATTGATGTTAGGACTCACCCATTAAGGGTATTGATGTTAGGACTCACCCATTAAGGGTATTGATGTTAGGACTCACCCATTAAGGGTATTGATGTTAGGACTCACCCATTAAGGGTATTGGTGTTAGGACTCGCCCATTAAGGATATTGATGTTAGGACTAGCCCATTAAGGGTATTGATGTTAGGACTCACCCATTAAGAGTAGGTATGTTAGGACTCACCCATTAAGGGTATTGATGTTAGGACTCACCCATTAAGGGTATTGATGTTAGGACTCACCCATTAAGGGTATTGATGTTAGGGCTCACCCATTAAGGATATTGATGTTAGGACTCACCCATTAAGGGTATTGATGTTAGGACTCACCCATTAAGGGTATTGATGTTAGGGCTCACCCATTAAGGGTATTGATGTTAGGACTCACCCATTAAGGGTATTGATGTTAGGGCTCACCCATTAAGGGTATTGATGTTAGGACTCACCCATTAAGGGTATTGATGTTAGGGCTCACCCATTAAGGGTATTGATGTTAGGACTCACCCATTAAGGGTATTGATGTTAGGACTCACCCATTAAGGGTATTGATGTTAGGGCTCACCCATTACCATAAGGATGTTAATGATAGGGCTTTACCATAAGGATGTTAATGGTATGGTTCACTTGTAAAAGTATGTGTGGTAGGGGACTCTCTTATAGATTTTGATGATAAAACTCATTCTTAAGGGTATCAATGGTAGAACACAATCATAAGTATATTTTTGGTAGTGTCCGTTTACATGGGTATTTATGGTAGGGTTTACTCACAGCAGAAGAATTACTCATATACAGTGGAAGAACAGTCAGTGTTTTCTGCAGATGACACAATTATTGTATTACATAATCTTCACCATTGTTTTATGGTGTACTACAGCTGCCCTCAAGACTGCCTGTGTCTGTGTATATAATCTACACTAATTGTTTCTCACACATATGTTTCCAGTTATCTCCCCTTAGATATTTGAATGTCATTGTTGGAATACAGTTACAGATGTGTTGTCAGGAGGAACATCATCAAGTGTTATAGATTTGGTATCGTTACACCATAGTACCGATAATTACGACCTTGATCAAGCTGTTATAGATTTACTATCGTTACACCATAGTACTGATAATTACAACCTTGATCAAGCTGTTATAGATTTAGTATCGTGACACCATAATACCGATAATTACAACCTTGATCAAGCTGTTATAGATTTAGTATCATTACACCATAATACCGATAATTACAACCTTGATCAAGCTGTTATAGATTTGGTATCGTTACACCATAGTACCGATAATTACAACCTTGATCAAGCTGGATTATTTCCCCTTTTGTGAGCCAAACATGTGTAAAAAGACTTCATAGACAGAAAGATCAGAATAAGTCTTTTAAGACAAGTAGTCTTTATTGAGAGGTGGTCTTTATATACAGGCTGTCTGTTTAGACAGTTTTATTTCTTTATATAAACAGGTTAGGAACAGAACTTTCTCAGAATGATTTTGAATATTTATAGAATACATTGAATGATGAAATACAAATTTAATCTGTAAAGGCTAAATACATAAATGTATTGTCATCCCAGATAACTGGTCATTATACATAGAGGTGGACTTTATAGACAGGTTGTTGTATTATCAAAACAGGATACTCATTGTGTAGAAACATAGTCTTTGAATTAACTTTCTCCTTACATCATGACTATGTCAAACAAATAATAGTCTTTAAATTTCTCCTTATATCATGAATCCGTCACCCAAAGTCAGTTTATGTAGTTATGAAGGTATGTACAACAATGTTTATTTTTCCTTGTAACTGTTTCCTGTATAGATCACAACTACTAAAGGGTCATCATGCCTGTCCTGATGGGTACCTGATAATAACAACACAGAAATAAGGGTATATCATAAAACGCTGTAGAAAAGATTATCAGACATCTTGTAACCTTTTTAGCTTACCTCAGGGTCAAGGTCAAGTGGATGAGCATAGCTTTCCATCTATATTTCTATATGTGGTATATTTTACTCCTTCCCTGCAAACAAACAAATTAGGTCTTTTTCATCAAAGTCATTGTCATTAAGAGCTTTGAGCCATGTTTTACTGGTACATCATAGTAACAATTGTTTAAACTTCTAATAAAGGTGTTTGTGAAATCATGCATGTCACAATGCTTTACATATTTAAATAAGGCACAAGTTATTGATTTGCATGTATGTGTATTAATAAATGTCATTTGTTATTTAAGAACACTAATTTGCATGACTGGTATTGGTTTTGATGAACATGTATGATTTATATAGGTCGAGCAAAACAGAAGAAAAGCAAAGGAAATCAGCGAAGACAGTATAACATTAGTATGTTTGTAACATGCACTTCTATTGTACACCACCAAGGTTGGCTGTAACTGCTGTAACACAGTGTGGCTGTATGGCTGTACTACTGTAACCTGCCTGTGTGTGATGACTAATGTAAATCAGATAAAAGCTCACAAATTTAAAAAGTACTTTGCAGTTTCACAAAACTTAACCTTTTTTGAAACTGTCTCTTTAAATAATTTTTGTTTTTTGAAATTAAGGATTCAAAATACATGTTTTAAAAAACAAATTGCAAAGTTAATAAAAAGAAATGTTTATGTAACCTGATGAAAAGAAACTAAGAGAAATTAAAATGTTTTTCCAATACCAAAGTTTTGTTTATGAAAATACTGGGAAACGATTAATTGAAGATATTAAATGAAAATAAAGGCAAAATTAATTGACTTCATTTAATTATAACAGTTTTAAAAAGAAGTTATCTCCCTTTTGACAAGGTTATCTCCCTTGACCTCATATTTTTATGTGAGCTTTCGACAGGTTTACACAGACTTCATTTAATTTTCTCATTCTGTATTGACTCAATTAGACCACCAATGTTTGATAATTTTGTGTGAGCAGCAAGCCAGTCTGCGAATGCCTTGCTGTTTACAATGATAATGGCCAGTACATGTAGATATGTGACAAGATTTCTGGCTTTCATTACAGGCTATGTGATTCAAAATAAATTATCTCCCTTTGTTAAGGTGTCAGTTGGTAAAAGTATTGAAAGAAATTAGAAATTATCATATAGCTTGTCTGTTTTACCATGTGATATATAAGATCATAATACATAATATAACACTAGTATGATGTCAGAAATAATCTATGATGTCACAATTACTACAAGACATTGGACAATTTACCATCCATGTCTAGATCTCCTGTCTTTGATAGAAGTTAATTTGAGAGTTTTCACTTATATCATCTCAAGGATGAGCTGTGATATACAGAATCATACAATCATGGCTATGTAATTTGGAATTTATTAAACTTGTTCAATAATTTTATGTGCCCTAGCCTGGAAACTTGTGGGATATCAAATTATTGATTTTGTTTAGCAAATTCCATAAAGCATAGTCGCTTATGTAATATTCTCTGTATGTAAGGTTCAGGGGAGGTATAATGTCTGTGGTTTTGTATAGTTTATGCTAAAACTTTTTATTGACAGATGACATGAGGTTATGTTGCTTTTTTTCTTGTTAGATAGATATAGCTAAACGCTGCTGATGCATTTCACGGCTTGATCTCATTAGTGGGGGGTGGGGGGCTTATGGTCACCCTGTTTTCGGTGTTGTGGGAATATTATTCATTTCTGAATCTAGATTTAAATTGCAATGTTTATCATATTGTTAATGAATACAAATTTCATCAATGATATTTTGATTTTATTTGCTTGATGCTGATGTTAAAATCAAAATGCATGAACATTATTAGTGATAAGTACGGCTGGTGACTGGTAATACCTACTGTTGGAGGATGGTTGTTTCTTTTTACTCTGTGACAGGAATCGGGAAACTACAACACACATTTTCTACACCCCATGTTTGTTGGTACAGGGATAATGATATGATCTCTAAAATGTCCCTTCCCAAATTTCCACTGTGCCTAACGACCAATATATTAATTATACCAATACTCATTATCCTATTTCTAACAGGTGTATAAAAAATGTATGTACACAATTAATACATATAACACTGATTGTATTATGTACTGCATCACATAACAGCTTTTCTAACATTCACCACATATAGTATGTATGTCACACTCCTCTGGATTTACAGGTGAAGAGTTATCTCCCTGAAGAGTTATCTCCCTGAAAAGTTATCTCCCCCAAAGAGTTATCTCCCCTGAGTTGTACAAAATCTAATACCTCGGGCCAGTTTCATCAATATTCTCTAACTTAAAATTTTCTATAGGAAAGCATTACAGATTCTAAGAAAGTTTATGTAATGCTGTCCGATGGAAAAAAGTAATTTCTTTGATGACACTGCCTGACATGATAGGTTAAATTCTGTCTACTGCTGAAAGAATGAAATTCAAAACAAAAATGTTATTTGAATTGTTAAGATGACAGAGCTGTAGTTTTAATTAATAGTATTTGTTATAATGTTTATTGGTTTTAGAATAACACACCTGCATCTGTAGAAATTCTACTGTGATTTTGTTGAAAGTTGAACTCACTGATTTGGTTGGTGTTAATGTTATAGCTAGAAAGTGTGTTAGAAAAAAATGGTGTGTTTGTTTTTCTGAAACTTGAAAATACAATATAAATTACAGATATCAGTGCCTGATTATTCAAAGACAGACTGAGGTCTACTAGTTAAAATGTCACAATAATAAATGTTCAAATTCAAAATCTTAGAAATATAGAAATATTTTGGTAGTTACATGTATGTAAAATGTTTATGATAATTTCTCTTCTAGAATGTATGAAGAAAAGTATATGTGCTCAACATGCTTAAGTTCTATTTACGAAAATTTCCAGTTGGAATAAAAATCTTTGTATGGCAATTTTACACAATTTACATGTGTAAAATTTGTGTGAAAATTTGTATGCACCCTTGAAATTAGGTATCAAATAAATCCTATTAACCAGTCATAATAATTCCAAAAACTGACAGACCAGTCTTATAAAATCTAATTTTGTGGAATTTCGTTTAAATTCTTATGATTTTAAAACAAGCAGAAGAAAAGAAAATTCTTCTCTGATATATAAATCTTCAGCTTTTACATAATTTTGTCAATTATGTCTGCATATTGATTTTAAAAAAATTGAAAAAAATGTCCTACATTTTTCAAGATTTCTAAAAGCAGCTTATAGTATACTAGTATACAGTGCATGGAGTACTGTTCATTTGTGCCCTTTGAAAAATCTAGATCAATGACCTGTTGCTTAGTAATTTATAATCAAAATGTTGCTCATATTAAATTGATCATACATGAATCCTAATGAATTAAAGCAATAAAATTTAAAAAAAAAAAAAAAAAAATATCAAAAATCAAAAAAATGATAATGTCTAAAAATATCTATTTGATAAACATTGACTATGCTTTCAAAGTCTTCTATCCACAGTTTTATTTCTAACTTATACAGGTTAACCTATGATATACTATACTATAAAAGTGTAATTTCCGTTCGTCAATTTTCTGGTCAGTTTCTCTCCTTGAAATGCTCACAATATATAACAGTGCTACTTTTGACTTTTGTTTTAGTATGTACAGTTAAGTCCTGATTTTTATTTATCAATATTAGAAGGTTAGGAACAGTATGATGGTAAATCTAATATGTCTTTTTATTATTGTGCTGTACAGATTCGTTCAAGTCTGGGGGCTCTGAAGTGACCGCCAATGATGCCACAAACAGAGAATGGAAAGGAGAGAAGCAGAAATTCCACACCCACATGACCAAATATTTCAAACAACTGCCATTCTCCGACCTCATCCTCCTGGGGCTGCCTCATCAGCTACTCATGGCGGGGGACTTTGAGGGGCTGTCTAAGGTCCTCATGGATCCTGTGTGGGTTTTATGTTGCAATTTTGAATTTTAAATATTCTTTTTCATAACATTTTTTATATGGTTAAATTATGTTTATTTACCACTTTCTGAGAAAATGTTGAAATCTGACTTCATAACCAGATAAAATGCAGCCTTTTTTTCTTCAAACAATTTTATTTTTGTAGGATAAATGAAAAACATTTGGCTATTTCATTTCAATGAAGAAGTTTAAAGGCAGCAGTTTAGATAAAAAGCTTCCAAGATGACAATCTTCACCTTTGTATTGTGAATGTTTCAAATCTACCATTTTATTGAGAAGATATAAATAACTTTCAAAAGATCTAGACCAGACCCCTTCAACGTCTACAAAAGATCATTATATGTTCAATATCATCCCTCCTGGGGATTTGGACACATTTTCCCTATGAACTCTTCACTGCATCAAATACATATACATGTATAAAGATAGATACTAGGTCTACTTGCTTTTGTAGGTTTTAATGTTTGTTTGAAATAATTATATTCTTCGTTTTGTTTTCAGAATGATAGATGGTTTCCTGAATGAAGAGAAACAGTGTCCCTCCAACAAGCTGGACCTTGCCTACTACTGGTCAGTTTTGGCCGGTCAAGGGATTGACATAACGTCCACCTACACACAGTTACTGACAAGCCTGGGTGTCCTGGATGACCTATCAGAGGTAAAATTCATTGAAATTCCAAACTCAAGATTTTATTATCATGTTCTTACATTGCTTTACCTCTAGGGATGTTGATTAAAAATCTCAGTTGCAATGCTCGGTGAAAAATTTGATATTAATGAGAACTAAGTCAAACCTAAAATTTTTAATTTTTAATTAAGAATATTTGTCTTAAAATTAATATGGAGACTGGAAACCAAACAGGAATAATCCATTTGATGGGAGGTAATCTAACTCAATATATAAAACATGATTTTTGACTGCATAAAAGTGTAACAGTATTTATGCTTTTGAGCAAACCAAGTTTTGTTTATTCCAATATGACTGAATGAATTTCTTTCACCTGACAGGATGGCGATGATACTGTCCTAATCAGTGAGAATGGAGACGCACTGTCAGTGTCAACGTTAGGGGAGAACGGTGAAGTGTTCCGACCAAATATATTCACCAACGTACCTCGAATCATCACATCATCACCTCACGAACAACGTACACTGTCGGTCATTGAGGAGACATCGAGTGTTGCTGAAAGCTTTAGGGTCAGTATTTTGTATTGTTCATTTTGTGTCATTTTGGCTCTATTTCAAATGTATCTTATCAAATATGTGTAACTAATTAAAGAAAAATTTAAGTAAAATAAAAAGTAAGCACACTTGCTCTGGTTAATTATATTGATCAGGGATTTATAAAGTTCGAAAACTTTGGTAAGGTCACATATACAGCCTTATACCAGAATATCTTTTGGCCTCACAACTTAATTTGTATTGTTTCCTTTGTATAAGTATGGAGAGGAGACTTAATTTGTATTGTTTCCTTTGTATCAGTATGGAGAGGAGGGGGAGGATGAACTGCCGAGGATCACAATATCAGAGACACAGAACGGCATAGACACGATCTTCTTAACGGAGAGTAAAATCAGTATAACTTCAGGTAATTATAGAACGGCATAGACACAATCTTCTTAACGGAGAGTAAAATCAGTATAACTTCAGGTAATTATAGAATGGTATAGACACGATCTTCTTAACGGAGAGTAAAATCAGTATAACTTCAGGTAATTATAGAATGGTATAGGCACGACTTGCATTGATAGAAGTTAATTTAAGAGTTTTCACTTATATCCTCGCAAAGATGAGCTATGTAATATACAGCACTGTACAATCATGTAATTTGGAATTTATTAAACATGTTCAATGACTTTATCTGCCACTAACCTGTATAGACATATCAAGTCATAGCCTATACTGTATAGACACAACAAGTCATAGCCTATACTGTATAGACACATCAAGTCATAGCCTATACTGTATAGACACATCAAGTCATAGCCTATACTGTATAGGTACATCAAGTCATAGCCTATACTGTATAGGTACATCAAGTCATAGTCTATACTGTATAGGTACATCAAGTCATAGCCTATACTGTATAGGTACATCAAGTCATAGTCTATACTGTATAGGTACATCAAGTCATAGCCTATACTGTATAGACACATCAAGTCATAGCCTATACTGTATAGGTACATCAAGTCATAGCCTATACTGTATAGGTACATCAAGTCATAGTCTATACTGTATAGGTACATCAAGTCATAGCCTATACTGTATAGACACATCAAGTCATAGCCTATACTGTATAGGTACATCAAGTCATAGCCTATACTGTATAGGTACATCAAGTCATAGCCTATACTGTATAGGTACATCAAGTCATAGTCTATACTGTATAGGTACATCAAGTCATAGTCTATACTGTATAGATACCACAAGTCATAGCCTATACTGTATAGGTACATCAAGTCATAGTCTATACTGTATAGGTACATCGAGTCATAGTCTATACTGTATAGATACCACAAGTCATAGCCTATACTGTATAGGTACATCAAGTCATAGCCTATACTGTATAGGTACATCAAGTCATAGCCTATACTGTATAGGTACATCAAGTCATAGTCTATACTGTATAGGTACATCAAGTCATAGTCTATACTGTATAGATACCACAAGTCATAGCCTATACTGTATAGGTACATCAAGTCATAGTCTATACTGTATAGGTACATCGAGTCATAGTCTATACTGTATAGATACCACAAGTCATAGCCTATACTGTATAGGTACATCAAGTCATAGCCTATACTGTATAGGTACATCAAGTCATAGCCTATACTGTATAGGTACATCAAGTCATAGTCTATACTGTATAGGTACATCAAGTCATAGTATATACTGTATAGGTACATCAAGTCATAGCCTATACTGTATAGACACATCAAGTCATAGCCTATACTGTATAGACACATCAAGTCATAGTCTATACTGTATAGGTACATCAAGTCATAGCCTATACTGTATAGGTACAACAAGTCATAGCCTATACTGTATAGACACATCAAGTCATAGCCTATACTGTATAGACACATCAAGTCATAGTCTATACTGTATAGGTACATCAAGTCATAGCCTATACTGTATAGGTACAACAAGTCATAGCCTATACTGTATAGGTACATCAAGTCATAGCCTATACTGTATAGACACATCAAGTCATAGTCTATACTGTATAGGTACATCAAGTCATAGTCTATACTGTATAGGTACATCAAGTCATAGCCTATACTGTATAGGTACATCAAGTCATAGCCTATACTGTATAGACACATCAAGTCATAGTCTATACTGTATAGGTACATCAAGTCATAGCCTATACTGTATAGGAACAACAAGTCATAGCCTATACTGTATAGGTACAATAAGTCATAGCCTATACTGTATAGGTACAACAAGTCATAGCCTATACTGTATAGGTACATCAAGTCATAGCCTATACTGTATAGGTACATCAAGTCATAGCCTATACTGTATAGGTACATCAAGTCATAGCCTATACTGTATAGGTACAACAAGTCATAGCCTATACTGTATAGGTACATCAAGTCATAGTCTATACTGTATAGGTACAACAAGTCATAGCCTATACTGTATAGGTACATCAAGTCATAGCCTATACTGTATAGGTACATCAAGTCATAGCCTATACTGTATAGACACATCAAGTCATAGTCTATACTGTATAGGTACATCGAGTCATAGTCTATACTGTATAGGTACAACAAGTCATAGCCTATACTGTATAGGTACAACAAGTCATAGCCTATACTGTATAGGTACATCAAGTCATAGCCTATACTGTATAGGTACATCAAGTCATAGTCTATACTGTATAGGTACATCAAGTCATAGCCTATACTGTATAGGTACATCAAGTCATAGCCTATACTGTATAGGTACATCAAGTCATAGTCTATACTGTATAGGTACATCAAGTCATAGCCTATACTGTATAGGTACATCAAGTCATAGCCTATACTGTATAGGTACATCAAGTCATAGCCTATACTGTATAGGTACATCAAGTCATAGCCTATACTGTATAGACACATCAAGTCATAGCCTATACTGTATAGACACATCAAGTCATAGCCTATACTGTATAGGTACATCAAGTCATAGTCTATACTGTATAGACACATCAAGTCATAGCCTATACTGTATAGGTACATCAAGTCATAGTCTATACTGTATAGGTA
Source organism: Pecten maximus (assembly GCF_902652985.1). Taxonomy (NCBI): domain Eukaryota; kingdom Metazoa; phylum Mollusca; class Bivalvia; order Pectinida; family Pectinidae; genus Pecten; species Pecten maximus. The sequence goes on from NC_047021.1 coordinate 31,668,464, forward strand.
CATCAAGTCATAGTATATACTGTATAGGTACATCAAGTCATAGTCTATACTGTATAGACACATCAAGTCATAGCCTATACTGTATAGGTACATCAAGTCATAGTCTATACTGTATAGACACATCAAGTCATAGCCTATACTGTATAGGTACATCAAGTCATAGCCATGGAGACCACCAGTTCCTGTATCTTCCTCAGGTGAATCTTGTCATATTCATCAGGTACATCCATAAAGTCAGCCAGGTCCCTGGGACAAACCTTGGGTCATCGAAGTGGTCCTTCTTGGCCCTGTGTTGAACAACATATGACATTTTACAAAATTCAGTACAGCTCAGCTAAATAAGATATTAAAACAGGCACATTATGTGATTCATCCATAGCTATCCACACTTTTACAACCTGATATTAAGCGCCAAGTTCATTGTGAAATCTTTGGGGATTATATGTTGAAAAAATTAAGCAGATGTTTTTTTGTGAATGTACCAGGTAATCTGAAGTACAATACATGTTAATCAGTTATCTCCCTTAGACCTTTAAAATATTGGTCCCAAATATGTGTGGTAGTGCCTTGTCATATGACATCATCATATCAATTGAATAAGTCTTTTTTTCTGTATAAAACAAAATTTCTTTTACCACTACTAAGGTAATGTTAAAATACTGAATAAAACCTTGTTGGCTTGTTTTCAAATTAAATGCATGTTTGAAAAAAAGAACCCAAAACTTTCTCTGTTTCTTTGGGTGTTACTCAGTTAAATGTCTTATAAATTTGGTTTTTATTTCTTGCAAAATTTCATATTTGTTTTTTTTTTTTTGCAACAGACCAGGGACCAAAAGAAACCGTCCTCACCTCATCAAATATGAAGCTGGCCTTCATGATAGCCTGCTTTCTCAAGGACATTGGTCATCACAAGGTCACAGACAACATATGTAGGGCACTCAATGACAAACTGGACAAGGTATAATCTCACTTGATTACATCTTTTAATTACAATGTCGTTTCCACTCAAGATGACTGTAGCAAAAATACTTGAACAGCTGTGACAGCTATATGCCCTATGTTAAGATATTGAGTGGATCCCACATATTATGATATTGGATGTTATAGTATCCTGATTATTATAATGTTTTTACATGTTTGGAATTTTCACTATACATTTATCTGTATAACCAGATATTTGCAAAATATTTCAATTAACATTTTTTTCTCATGAAATGGATACAAACATACCTGGTATGCCTCTTGGATTAATATAAGGAGTAATTATCTATCTTTTTAACTGCATCACAAAAATGTTTGAATTGATCAGAACTACCCCCTGTCCGAGGACGACCAACTTCTGCATGCCCGTATCCAGGAGATGCTTGGCCAATTCAGTAAGGAATTGGAAGACAACATGGAACAGACTGAAAAGTGGTTCCGTCGTGCGCTCCGTACTGTCATGGACATCTCCGACCTGGAAATAGAAGAAGGAACACCTAAATACTACGAAATTACTAACCTGAAAGGTACATTGTTTGTACTTAATTTGTTAATAGAAACGTCTGGTTGTTTTCTGCTATTTATTTGATCTTTTGTTACACATACCATGTATCTCACTCCTTAGAGACAAAAGAGTATCTCATGAACCTCTCAACAACGTTAATGATGACATTGTATCATACCATCAACCTCTCAACAAAGTTAATGTTGACATAGTATCATACCATCAACCTCTCAACAAAGTTAATGTTGACATAGTATCATACCATCAACCTCTCAACAAAGTTAATGTTGACATAGTATCATACCATCAACCTCTCAACAAAGTTAATGTTGACATAGTATCATACCATCAACCTCTCAACAAAGTTAATGTTGACATAGTATCATACCATCAACCTCTCAACAATGTAATGTTGACATAGTATCATACCATCAACCTCTCAACAAAGTTAATGTTGACATAGTATCATACCATCAACCTCTCAACAACGTTAATGTTGACATAGTATCATACCATCAACCTCTCAACAATGTAATGTTGACATAGTATCATACCATCAACCTCTCAACAAAGTTAATGTTGACATAGTATCATACCATCAACCTCTCAACAAAGTTAATATTGACATAGTATCATACCATCAACCTCTCAACAACATTAATGTTGACATAGTATCATACCATCAACCTCTCAACAAAGTTAATGTTGACATAGTATCATACCATCAACCTCTCAACAAAGTTAATGTTGACATAGTATCATACCATCAACCTCTCAACAAAGTTAATGTTGACATAGTATCATACCATCAACCTCTCAACAAAGTTAATGTTGACATAGTATCATACCATCAACCTCTCAACAATGTAATGTTGACATAGTATCATACCATCAACCTCTCAACAAGTTAATGTTGACATAGTATCATACCATCAACCTCTCAACAAAGTTAATATTGACATAGTATCATACCATCAACCTCTCAACAAAGTTAATGTTGACATAGTATCATACCATCAACCTCTCAACAACGTTAATGTTGACATAGTATCATACCATCAACCTCTCAACAACGTTAATGTTGACATAGTATCATACCATCAACCTCTCAACAAAGTTAATGTTGACATAGTATCATACCATCAACCTCTCAACAACGTTAATGTTGACATAGTATCATACCATCAACATCTCAACAACATTAATGTTGACATAGTATCATACCATCAACCTCTCAACAACGTTGATGTTGACATAGTATCATACCATCAACCTCTCAACAAAGGTAATGTTGACATAGTATCATACCATCAACCTCTCAACAACACGTTAATGTTGACATGGTATCATACCATCAACCTCTCAACAAAGTTAATGTTGACATAGTATCATACCATCAACCTCTCAACAAAGTTAATGTTGACATAGTATCATACCATCAACCTCTCAACAAAGTTAATGTTGACATAGTATCATACCATCAACCTCTCAACAAAGTTAATGTTGACATAGTATCATACCATCAACCTCTCAACAATGTAATGTTGACATAGTATCATACCATCAACCTCTCAACAACATTAATGTTGACATAGTATCATACCATCAACCTCTAGACAACGTTAATGTTGACATAGTATCATACCATCAACCTCTCAACAACGATAATGTTGACATAGTATCATACCATCAACCTCTCAACAACGTTGATGTTGACATAGTATCATACCATCAACCTCTCAACAACGTTAATGTTGACATAGTATCATACCATCAACCTCTCAACAACGTTAATGTTGACATAGTATCATACCATCAACCTCTCAACAAAGTTAATGTTGACATAGTATCATACCATCAACCTCTCAACAACGTTAATGTTGACATAGTATCATACCATCAACCTCTCAACAAAGTTAATGTTGACATAGTATCATACCATCAACCTCTCAACAACGTTAATGTTGACATAGTATCATACCATCAACCTCTCAACAACGTTAATGTTGACATAGTATCATACCATCAACCTCTCAACAAAGTTAATGTTGACATAGTATCATACCATCAACCTCTCAACAAAGTTAATGTTGACATAGTATCATACCATCAACCTCTCAACAAAGTTAATGTTGACATAGTATCATACCATCAACCTCTCAACAAAGTTAATGTTGACATAGTATCATACCATCAACCTCTCAACAAAGTTAATGTTGACATAGTATCATACCATCAACCTCTCAACAACGTTAATGTTGACATAGTATCATACCATCAACCTCTCAACAAAGTTAATGTTGACATAGTATCATACCATCAACCTCTCAACAACGTTAATGTTGACATAGTATCATACATCAACCTCTCAACAACGTAAATGTTGACATAGTATCATACCATCAACCTCTCAACAAAGTTAATGTTGACATAGTATCATACCATCAACCTCTCAACAAAGTTAATGTTGACATAGTATCATACCATCAACCTCTCAACAACCTTAATGTTGACATAGTATCATACCATCAACCTCTCAACAACGTTAATATTGACATAGTATCATACATCAACCTCTCAACAACGTAAATGTTGACATAGTATCATACCATCAACCTCTCAACAAAGTTAATGTTGACATAGTATCATACCATCAACCTCTCAACAAAGTTAATGTTGACATAGTATCATACCATCAACCTCTCAACAAAGTTAATGTTGACATAGTATCATACCATCAACCTCTCAACAAAGTTAATATTGACATAGTATCATACCATCAACCTCTCAACAAAGTTAATGTTGACATAGTATCCTACCATCAACCTCTCAACAATGTTAATGTTGACATAGTATCATACCATCAACCTCTCAACAATGTTAATGTTGACATAGTATCATACCATCAACCTCTCAACAAAGTTAATGTTGACATAGTATCATACCATCAACCTCTCAACAAAGTTAATGTTGACATAGTATCATACCATCAACCTCTCAACAACATTAATGTTGACATAGTATCATACCATCAACCTCTCAACAAAGTTAATGTTGACATAGTATCATACCATCAACCTCTCAACGTTAATGTTGACATAGTATCATACCATCAACCTCTCAACAACGTTAATGTTGACATAGTATCATACCATCAACCTCTCAACAATGTTAATGTTGACATAGTATCATACCATCAACCTATCAACAAAGTTAATGTTGACATAGTATCATACCATCAACCTCTCAACAAAGTTAATGTTGACATAGTATCATACCATTAACCTCTCAACAACGTTATGTTGACATAGTATCATACCATCAACCTCTCAACAAAGGTAATGTTGACATAGTATCATACCATCAACCTCTCAACAAAGTTAATGTTGACATAGTATCATACCATGAACCTCTCAACAACATTAATGTTGACATAGTATCATACCATCAACCTCTCAACAAAGTTAATGTTGACATAGTATCATACCATCAACCTCTCAACAAAGTTAATGTTGACATAGTATCATACCATCAACCTCTCAACAAAGTTAATGTTGACATAGTATCATACCATCAACCTCTCAACAAAGTTAATGTTGACATAGTATCATACCATCAACCTCTCAACAAAGTTAATGTTGACATAGTATCATACCATCAACCTCTCAACAAAGTTAATGTTGACATAGTATCATACCATCAACCTCTCAACAAAGTTAATGTTGACATAGTATCGTACCATCAACCTCTCAACAAAGGTAATGTTGACATAGTATCATACCATCAACCTCTCAACAACATTAATGTTGACATAGTATCATACCATCAACCTCTCAACAATGTTAATGTTGACATAGTATCATACCATCAACCTCTCAACAAAGGTAATGTTGACATAGTATCATACCATCAACCTCTCAACAATGTTAATGTTGACATAGTATCATACCATCAACCTCTCAACAAAGTTAATGTTGACATAGTATCATACCATCAACCTCTCAACAATGTTAATGTTGACATGGTATCATACCATCAACCTCTCAACAAAGTTAATGTTGACATAGTATCATACCATCAACCTCTCAACAACATTAATGTTGACATAGTATCATACCATCAACCTCTCAACAACACGTTAATGTTGACATAGTATCATACCATCAACCTCTCAACAACGTTAATGTTGACATAGTATCGTACCATCAACCTCTCAACAAAGTTAATGTTGACATAGTATCGTACCATCAACCTCTCAACAAAGTTAATGTTGACATAGTATCATACCATCAACCTCTCAACAATGTTAATGTTGACATAGTATCGTACCATCAACCTCTCAACAAAGGTAATGTTGGCATAGTATCATACCATCAACCTCTCAACAAAGTTAATGTTGACATAGTATCATACCATCAACCTCTCAACAAAGTTAATGTTGACATAGTATCATACCATCAACCTCTCAACAAAGTTAATGTTGACATAGTATCATACCATCAACCTCTCAACAAAGTTAATGTTGACATAGTATCATACCATCAACCTCTCAACAAAGTTAATGTTGACATAGTATCATACCATCAACCTCTCAACAATGTTAATGTTGACATAGTATCATACCATCAACCTCTCAACAAAGTTAATGTTGACATAGTATCATACCATCAACCTCTCAACAAAGTTAATGTTGACATAGTATCATACCATCAACCTCTCAACAACGTTAATGTTGACATAGTATCATACCATCAACCTCTCAACAACACGTTAATGTTGACATGGTATCATACCATCAACCTCTCAACAAAGTTAATATTGACATAGTATCATACCATCAACCTCTCAACAACGTTAATGATGACATAGTATCATACCATCAACCTCTCAACAAAGTTAATGTTGACATAGTATCATACCATCAACCTCTCAACAAAGTTAATGTTGACATAGTATCATACCATCAACCTCTCAACAACGTTAATGTTGACATAGTATCATACCATCAACCTCTCAACAACGTTAATGTTGACATAGTATCATACCATCAACCTCTCAACAATGTTAATGTTGACATAGTATCATACCATCAACCTCTCAACAAAGTTAATGTTGACATAGTATCATACCATCAACCTCTCAACAAAGTTAATGTTGACATAGTATCATACCATCAACCTCTCAACAACGTAAATGTTGACATAGTATCATACCATCAACCTCTCAACAAAGTTAATGTTGACATAGTATCATACATCAACCTCTCAACAACATTAATGTTGACATAGTATCATACCATCAACCTCTCAACAAAGTTAATGTTGACATAGTATCATACCATCAACCTCTCAACAATGTTAATGTTGACATAGTATCATACCATCAACCTCTCAACAAAGTTAATGTTGGTATTTTATCATAACACTAATTTCTTCACCTGATTCAATTTTGTTGGTCACGGTAAAAGGGTCAACATCGCACTTAACCACTTTAAAAAAAAAGTTAAAATTAAAAAGTTGTTAAAATATTATTTATATAATCATATACACAAAGGGGATGATATCTGTTTTAATTCCTTGTTAATTAGTTCATTAATTACTGGTTTACCACCTATTGCATGTAAATCCTTGCTCACTTTGTTTTTATCCTTTTATGTAAGGTCGGCTACTAAATCACCATGGCAACCTGAGGCTAAAACAAGGAATCCTAGAAAGTGCCGAAGATCTACTGAAGGAGGCACTGGACTGTGTGACTAGCTGTGGAAACCTAGCAACGAGGGCCACAATCCTCTACAATCTGGGCATTCTTAGGTCAGTCTGACTTTTTTTTTTATAATTTACTCCAATTCTGAAACAGTTTCTGCTCAATATTTGGAGTATTTATACAAATGCAATGGGATTTCAATGAAACTACAGTTAATTTCATTGTTCCGCAGTTATTGTGATATGCAGCTCAGAAATATTTATATTCTATGAAATGTTGAACATATTTCATTCTGATCTTTTTGAATCCTATAGGGCTGAGCAGTTTGAGTTCTTACTGGGAGAAAGCTGTCTCCGTCAGTCTCTACTGATACGAGAACAGTGGTATGGACGTACACATCCTCTGGTGGCGGACATCTTATATGCCCTGGCAGGCATTATGGGAAATCCTAAAAATATTCGAGGGTATGTGTCTCAAAATAAAACATGTACACCATGTAGTTAAATAATTTGAAAATTTTATAACAAGTGAGTATTTGATAAATCTCCACTGTTGTTGTCTGGTCCTGATGTAATGTTATAGCTAATCTCAGGAATTGCTGCTGCAATCCTCACCTAACTGTGTTTCAAGGTATTAATCGGCAGTGAGGGCTTTTATGTCTTACAGACATTTTCTTGTTCTGCTAAACATTTGTTTCTTTTATGTAACGATGAGTCTTAATTTTCATTAAAAGGATATGAATCTGGATTTTTTTATGTTTTATGTAAAACAAGTAATCATGAAATGCTGTTTTTAAAGATATGACAAGGTGGCAGCTGAAACTGTGTACAGACGTTCATTGGAGATTAGAGAATCCTGTCTGGGCACTACTCATTTATTGGTGTCCGACATTCTCATAGAATTAGGTAAGAAATCATATCTCATAGCCTACTGTCTCCAATATTTCCAATCAAATTCAATAAATGATATTGGATTTTTATAATTTCAAAATCTGTAATGAAATTCATGAGTATATAATTTGATGAAGTCAAAATAAACTCCCTACAGATTTTTTTCTGCAAACTTTAATTATTTTATATTTTGCATTAAAACATATTTTTAATCCTTAATCCAACTGTACTATGTGTGGTCCTTTCCTTAGTAAAATGTGACTATTCTCATATCTGATGCTTTAAGTCAGAATATTTGAAAATGTTCCTAATTCTTTTGTTATGGAAAACTGTAGACATTTATCACATCTGACAATGAAAATGAAGATAATTAAGTGATTATTTTTCATTCACAGCCAAATTGATTCAGGAAGAATCAAGCCAGGGGGCTAAGGGTGAATCGGTCAAGTTATTACAAAGAGCTCTGGACATCAAGACTACCCATCTAGGTAAGGTTACGCTGCTTTTACTGTACAACTGACAAGTTTTAATTATGCAGATTTGGTTTTAGCAAAAGTGCCTAGTTAAAACTAAATCTGTTTGTGTATAGCAAAATCTTCCTGGATGGTACTTCGTATTTTGCCTTAAATAAAACATCATAATATTTTTGGAGGGCAAATTTTACCAATTAAATGAAAAACAAAAATTCAGTGACCACGATACATTGCATTGTATAAGAAGAATTAAATATTTATCATATTTTAAAACTGGAATTGTTTTCTGGGATTGGTAGTGAAAAACATTTCTTTGGTCTTTAGAGTAAATACACTATATCAGTTATCACATGAGTGTTATAATTAATTGTCACACTGATAATACTGTGAATAATTAACCACAGTGAAAACAAAATGGACCGGAGATCATAATGTGATCAAAATGTTTCCTTGATATATTTTTGATATTGATAGATTTTATTATTGTGTCTAATGTTTATGTTAAGAGTATTTTTAAAAGCAAAATATTAATGAGTTGTTGCAATGTCATATATGTGAATGGTCTGTCGTGCTTACATAATGCAGTATGATTCTGAGGTAAGCTAGTTATGGGACTACATCTTGTGAGTTATCTCCCCTTAGTCCAGTATAAAATATTCATATAGAAGAAGGGAGATAACTTTTGTGAGCCAATCCATATGGTGTGCGATTCTGGGAGCAAGCTATATCAACAGAACAATATTTTCTGAGTTATCTCCTCTTAGTTCAGAATAAAATATTCCTGTAATAGGGGGATAACTTTTGTGAGCCAATCTGCTGATTACTTGTGATATATCTGGGAGTACACTATTGCTATGCACGGAATCATATTTTGTGTAAAGGGAGGCAACTTTTGTGAGCCAGTCTTAAAGTTAGTTTGTTAGTTACATTTATGTGTATCAGTTCTGAAACAAAGGGGAGTTATTTTCACTTTGTATTATTTAACGGTCTCTGTTCATTACAAATTAGCTTGTACGTTAAACAAGATTTAAAGTGCTCGTGCAAATCTCACAATCTTTTGAGTGACTTATTCAGTAAATGTGGCTGGAAAAATCTATTGGATTTGTTTCTTCTCACAATGTGGTAATCACCAAAAAATTGCCCTTTAAAGTTGATTAACAAATAGTATACGTGAACTAATTAATGTGTAATGTGTCTCTATATAAGTAATTGCTTTTATAATTTCTTACATTAGAATGCTTATATGGCATACAATTAAAGACTTCCAACAAATCTGTCTAAATTTACCAGAAAACTGGTCACTGTCAGAATGAGTTAGTAGTAGCTAGTACTCTGTCCAGATGTTGAGTTGTCCAGATTATGATATTTCTGTAAAATGTCACTTTTAAGTGACCAATGATGGACAGATCATTTATGAACAACATCTCTATGTGGCCCAAAACAAACAAATAATACTCCCCAAATGATGGATTTATTGTTGGCCCTTCTGAACTATAGTTCTGAGGGTCTAAGAGTTCAAAACAACACTTCCCTGCTGTCATAAGTTCCTGTAATCTGGCTTATCTACCTCTAGTCTGACAATAAATCTTTAGAAACTTTTTATCATGACACCTAATGGACCACCTGGATCTCAGCAGACATATTCCTCCAATAAAACATGTCATATTCAAAGTTCTACAGAGTCCTGAAGTTTCATGTCATTTTCCGTGTATAACTTATAGAATTTACTTAGTCTGTCATCAGCCTTTCTTCAAAGACCTGGTATTAGGTGAAATGATTCAGCTAGAGTTCCCATTTCTTAAAAACTTGGCGGGCGGGTGCAAAATTTCAAGGAGCACCTGAATTTTCTTTCCTTTCGTTCACTTCCCATGAGGCCTATGTACAATTAGGCTGAAACAACCACTTTGTTGACTATACTGTAGGATCAGGACAGACATGTGCACATTTAAAGTATATTTACATCCATAATGTTATCAGCATTCTCCATGTGATGTCAGTCTAACATAAACATTGTGTTATTGTAAAATAAGAACAACAGATGGCTTAGTTTTATGACATCATTTTCACAATGACATCTGCACAGTTGTTACCTTGGTGTTCGTCGACCATGCTAGCTAATCACTCAAATGAATGCTAACGGACATGCAATCTTTAAAACTTAAAAAGATATTGATGTATTTGAAAGACAGATATTGATGTATTTGAAAGAAAAAGAAAATTCGTAATTTAAAGATTAAGTAATAAACTACATAGGTATGGCAAACATGCTGTCATAACTGCCACAAGTGCCACAGACAAATTATCACTGCAGTTGTCGTTAATACCATTGTTGTATTGGGTCTGACACGTCTGTGTGGTTTACTTATTGCCTTACTGATTTATACATGAATATATAAGTAGAATGTACATTTCATTTAAAGACTCGCACATAGTGTTGTTTAATTGTCGTCTTTTTCCTTAGCTGTATGTTACAATTCTAGGCTTTAGTTCAGCAATGAAATCTGTAATTAAACCTTACCGAATCATTTCTGGACCAATGTAAACGGTTAGATCTTACTTACTCTAACTGCAGTGGGATTTATGTACAGCTCTGCTTACTTATATTCATTACGGTAGCTAATCATTGGTTTTGATAGCCTTAATATGGAAAAATTATTTTCATGTTTAATCAATACAATGTACAGTGTACCCTCGACCTATCGCCACCCGAATCTACCGCCACCCTCGCATACCACCACCTACACCCCTAGAACGGATTTCCCTTCTATATAATTCCCTCGTTAAGTTTGCCACCCTCGCATACCGCCATCCGCCACGTTCAAAACAATACAAACGTCCCGAATCCCTATATATTACCCTCGGCGATATCGCCATCTTTATCCGTTTTTTTTCTGCGATCAAGGAACTCTTTAGTGTTCTACAGGGTTAGGGTATTTCCTTTTTCACAGGTAACTTAGTTATACGCTTGAATGAGTTTCTATCGCTCAGGTAGATATATGTATCAATGTTTATATATGCGACATCTACACATAGGTATGGTTTGATTTGTAATAAAGCATGACTGATTTCTGCTCAATAAGTGTTCTTATTTATGGTATGAACAATTTGACGAAAGCGTGTTCTTCTTGGTCATGGTCAGAAGGTTTTGATAATTAAGTTTGCGAGTGAAAACAAAAGCAAATTAATGACTTTTTTCAGAAATTACAATATTATGTAAATGTGTATTTGTAAGCTACGAAACGTACAGTCAATACCATGGTGTCTTATATGTTAACTCATTGTGTATGTATTAAAACGTTGGTACAACATTATCTTTAACTGTTGTAATTTCCATGATTCGATACTAACGCCACCCTCGTTATACCGCCATAACTGACACGGACGAAATGTGGCGATATAACGAGGGTAGACTGTATAAGTTTTCAGACATTTGTGCTTTCTTAGTATTGGAGAAAGGTATGGAAGGGGAAGAGAGTAGGGAGTTAGGGGCAGGGGATAGAGGGTAGGGGGCAGGGGATAGAGGGTAGGGGGCAGGGGATAGAGGGTAGGGGGCAGGGGATAAAGGGTAAGGGGTAGGGGATAGAGGAGTTAGGGGCAGGGGATAGAGGGTAGGGGCAGGGGATAGAGGGTAAGGGGTAGGGGATAGAGGGTAAGGGGTAGGGGATAGAGGGTAAGGGGTAGGGGATAGAGGGTAAGGGGTAGGGGATAGAGGGGTGATATTGTCTGGAGAATTGTGTCATAGTAAAATATACATACAGGGAGGTAAAGATATGATGGATTGGTGTCATAGTAAAACATACATACAGGGAGGTAAAGATATGATGGATTGGTGTCATAGTAAGATATACATGCAGGGAGGCATACTGGTGATGGACTGGTGTCATAGTAAAACATACATACAGGGAGGTAAAGATATGATGGACTGGTGTCATTGTTATACTGTATATACAGGGAGGTTTACTGGGGATGGACTGGTGTCATTGTTATACTGTATATACAGGGAGGTATACTGGTGATGGACTGGTGTCATTGTTATACTGTATATACAGGGAGGTTTACTGGTGACGGACTGGTGTCATTGTTATACTGTATATACAGGGAGGTATACTGGTGATGGACTAGTGTCATTGTTATACTGTATATACAGGGAGGTTTACTGGTGATGGACTGGTGTCATTGTTATACAGTATATACAGGGAGGTATACTGGTGATGGACTGGTGTCATTGTTATACTGTATATACAGGGAGGTTTACTGGTGATGGACTGGTGTCATTGTTATACTGTATATACAGGGAGGTATACTGGTGATGGACTGGTGTCATTGTTATACTGTATATACAGGGAGGTATACTGGTGATGGACTGGTGTCATTGTTATACTGTATATACAGGGAGGTATACTGGTGATGAACTGGTGTCATTGTTATACTGTATATACAGGGAGGTATACTGGTGATGGACTGGTGTCATTGTTATACTGTATATACAGGGAGGTATACTGGTGATGGACTGGTGTCATTGTTATACTGTATATACAGGGAGGTATACTGGTGACGGACTGGTGTCATTGTTATACTGTATATACAGGGAGGTTTACTGGTGATGGACTGGTGTCATTGTTATACTGTATATACAGGGAGGTATACTGGTGATGAACTGGTGTCATTGTTATACAGTAATACAGGGAGGTTTACTGGTGATGGAGTGGTGTCATTGTTATACTGTATATACAGGGAGGTATACTGGTGACGGACTGGTGTCATTGTTATACTGTATATACAGGGAGGTATACTGGTGATGGACTGGTGTCATTGTTATACTGTATATACAGGGAGGTTTACTGGTGATGGACTGGTGTCATTGTTATACAGTATATACAGGGAGGTATACTGGTGATGGACTGGTGTCATTGTTATACTGTATATACAGGGAGGTATACTGGTGATGGACTGGTGTCATTGTTATACTGTATATACAGGGAGGTTTACTGGTGATGGACTGGTGTCATTGTTATACTGTATATACAGGGAGGTATACTGGTGATGGACTGGTGTCATTGTTATACTGTATATACAGGGAGGTTTACTGGGGATGGACTGGTGTCATTGTTATACTGTATATACAGGGAGGTATACTGGTGATGGACTGGTGTCATTGTTATACAGTATATACAGGGAGGTATACTGGTGATGGACTGGTGTCATTGTTATACTGTATATACAGGGAGGTTTACTGGTGATGGACTGATGTCATTGTTATACTGTATATACAGGGAGGTATACTGGTGATGGACTGATGTCATTGTTATACTGTATATACAGGGAGGTATACTGGTGATGGACTGGTGTCATTGTTATACTGTATATACAGGGAGGTTTACTGGTGATGGACTGGTGTCATTGTTATACTGTATATACAGGGAGGTATACTGGTGATGGACTGGTGTCATTGTTATACTGTATATACAGGGAGGTATACTGGTGATGGACTGGTGTCATTGTTATACTGTATATACAGGGAGGTTTACTGGTGATGGACTGGTGTCATTGTTATACTGTATATACAGGGAGGTATACTGGTGATGGACTGGTGTCATTGTTATACTGTATATACAGGGAGGTATACTGGTGATGGACTGGTGTCATTGTTATACAGTATATACAGGGAGGTATACTGGTGATGGACTGGTGTCATTGTTATACTGTATATACAGGGAGGTATACTGGTGATGGACTGGTGTCATTGTTATACTGTATATACAGGGAGGTTTACTGGTGATGGACTGGTGTCATTGTTATACAGTATATACAGGGAGGTTTACTGGTGATGGACTGGTGTCATTGTTATACTGTATATACAGGGAGGTATACTGGTGATGGACTGGTGTCATTGTTATACAGTATATACAGGGAGGTTTACTGGTGATGGACTGGTGTCATTGTTATACAGTAATACAGAAGTTTAAAAGTGGTACTGCTGTAGATATGCTGTTTTCTCATTCACATCCAGGGCTTTTTCTCATTGGCTTGGGATGGGGCCTTTTTGTCTCTTTTTGGCAAGAATATTAGTGAATTAGGAAATATTTTTCAGGAGTAAACTGCAAATTTTGGGTATTTTGCTTAAATATGAAATAATTTCAATTGGGAATTGGGCCCATTAACGGCCCCAAAAGGCCATCAGAAAAAGCCCTGACATCAGATACAGGGCCTTTATGACACTTGAATGTGACAACTGGTAGGAGAAAGAATTTTTAGCAATGACATCTTATTCCTGTTTAAGGTGAACCTAATTCTAGAATATCTACAGTACATGCAGACATGGCCTAATATGGACATCTATTTCCCATTTATCCTACAAAGGAGATTATTTGAAATCACACTGATGACTTCGTTATTACCATCACAATGGAACTCTGGGTAATTTCTTTTGCCTATATACAGATGGTTGCCAAAAGCCTTCTAATCTGGCTGAGGTGAAAGTGAGTTTTTATTGTTGTACTCGACTGAAAGAAATCCTTTATATTGTGATTATCGATTATGTGAAAAGCAAATTAGATCAAACGATTTAAACCGTGACGGGAACAAGAATGGTCATCAGTCCAATTGGATTTTTGACAACTTTCCATTTCTATACTTAATGGCGAAATGATTTATGAAACCAATCCATCATTACAAAGGGGAAAAGTGAAAGGATACATTTTCTATGGGAATGCTGAAGATGAAAGAGAATTTTTCATAAAAGTAAATATTTAATCTGATCTCCAGTGTTTCTGTATGTAGACATTTCCAACACATACACAACACCTGAACAAACAATGGCTAGGGAGTGAGGTTTTATAGAGCTCTACATTCCTATTTGTTTTAATACTTTGCTAATGAAGTTGAAAGCAGTACATTAAATAGATTCATCTTGTCTGTCCAAAGTCCTGAACACTATATGAGGTTAAAAAGTGAGTACCAGTACATTTGTACTTCAAAATGCATTCCATACTTTGATTTAGTTTAAACCATATTTTATTACATTTCTTTACATTTCATATATTACATACAGGAATATTAACAGGATTCAGAAAAAATTATATGAATACTTATGTTAATCCATCTCCATACTTTGATTTGGGTTAAACAGTTGTTTTTAAGAGGATGAGAAACAATACTCTATTTGATTTTTTGTTTGTTCAAAATCAATGGAAAAAACAGGAAACTGGCTTTCCTTCAGTTTTTATCATAGCTACAGTTGTGAATATTAATTGTCCTAGCATTACTATTTGTATTTTGTTTAGTTCCAATTTTCTTGTATAGCTTTAGATTATTTTTCCAGACTTGTTATAAGTACCGGTAGTGTTTAATTCTGCCATGAACAATTATACCAAGCTTCAAATTGTACAATTAGTTTTATGGCCATTGTTTGATAAAGTATAATTACATTTTTGTTCTTGAAACACAAAATTTGATTTTTAGTTGTTGATAACTGAAATTATGATGATTGTCTGATCGTACAATCTAACACGTTGGCGAAATCTGTGCTATAATCAAACACCATTAGAATCAATGTAACACATTTCTTTTAATATGAAATAGTAGCATGTATTCTTGTACCTGTTTGATGAAATTTTTTTTTTTATTTTGACAAATCTTGTCTCCATGATCTGTCAGATGTTTGAACAGCGGTAGGCAGTATAAAGTTTCAGATTAACCGAGACTTGATCGTGACTTGCGTGTGACGTTGGACAGATTGTAACATCAGCACACATCGGTAGCCAATCTCACATGCTTCAACGACTCTGTATAAAAGATGGCCGGCCGTCACAGGCACTAGCGTGTGTGGGGTGTATGATTACATTACTGGATTTGTTCGACAATTGGAAATCCAATCAACACTACGTATTGATTGAGACCAAATCAGCTGTGATCAGGATTTGTACTTAAGTTTTTCTATGTCGCATACTTTTTTATACAGTATCTATTACATAGGGTATATAAAAAGTCAAAAAGTTTATGAGTAATTAGTGTTTCAGAAACATAGAGGTTTTAATACTTTGAGTCATAATTAACACAATCATACTTGTTCACCAAGTCTGGTTCTGCCTACTCTGATAGTGATGAAAACTAATATATTGACAAATCATTTTTATTCTTTGGTTGTTTTCTTTTTTCTTTTCTTTTTTGCAATAAAAAAAAATCTGCATCAATTCATAATTATGAAAATACATATATGTAGTACATTTTTGGGTACTGCTCCATTTTGGTTTTTCATACTTTACCGTGTTTGTCAGACAATAAACCAATGTCTGGTAATAAGCCCACCCATGTCAGTTGCTGTTCAGCTCAATTTCTAACAATTGTTGTTGTTTTTCTTCCTTCATAAAGCCGACCTCATAATTTGGGTCAAATTTAATGTGTTGGCCTAATTCTTGAGTTATTACTGACTTTGTATGATGCCAATTTAAGGGTGTATGTATCATAACTTTAAAAAGTACTTTGTAGTATCAATTTCACATCTGAAGAGTTCTGCACTGAAACATGTACTTTATCAGCAGTGATCAATACTTTGGATTTTTTAAAAATTAGTGATAACATTTCTAAAAAATTCTGGTACACATGAATTTGTTATTTAATGATATTTCACTAATTTTTAGTTATTAGGGCATTAAAATCAAAGGGGAGATAACTGTAATACAAATCAAAGGTACACTGTGTAATGTAGCATATATGACCTATATCAGCACCTTCCTAACACGAATGAAGTTCAAATTATACTGATTATATCTCCAGCTGGTATTTAATTTAATTAATTAAATTCCTTGGCTTCAAGCTGGCTACATTGATATTTCTTGGCATCCAACAAAAGTTTGTCTTCACAAACTTTTTGAGAACCTTGATGGTACATAGATATGTTACAGATATTCAGGTATAGAAAAAATGATTTTAATAACAATTTCATATCCAATATTATTGGTAGTACAATTGTCAAAACTTTCTCATATTTGTTCAGTGTCAAAAAATAATTACATGTATATGGTTACATTCAATTTAGAGCTTGGGATTTGGAAAATAACTTCAACATCTATTGTATTGGTAATAAGATCACATAAAATCTCTTACTGTGGACGACAAAGTGTTGTATAAAAATTGTGTGTAGATTTCAGGTGTTAGTTCGGTAGGTCATAGAAATTATTCTGAATAGAATTTATTGAAATATAAAATTAATAGCTTACCTTATAACACATTACCTGTGATTTCAGGATGTGTATTGTACATATTACTGTTCAACTGATTTAAAGGAATTTATTCAGCATGTGAAATGTTATGAAAATTACTTTTCATTTCAAATTACAATTCCATACATTTGTATTAATTAAATGGTAATATACCCTCAGGTCATGATCTTTCGCGAATATGTATTCAAAAGTATGTAATTATCATAACTTTCATTGCAAAAAATGGTGAAAGTTCCTCAGAAATCCATTCTAGACATGTATTTGCTTAACTCTATATTCTGAATGATTTTCAGGTTTAAAGCTCCTAAAGAGTCGAAACTAGGGCATCAATTTTCTGTTGTATTTCTTTCGATAAATTTTTGACAATTTGTTAACAATTGACAATTACATGTTCTTTTTTTTTCTAGTTAGAGAATTTAGTTTGCCACACCTGTCCTTAGCTACTGTCTCGTTTTACTCCGCTCCATTCAGATTTATCAGATTTTTAGGTCATGTGAGAAAATATCTGTCATCCGTCAATTTACATTTTTGAATTCTTCTCAATGACAATTTAGGAGGCCAAAAGTCATGATATTGGGCCAGTAACAGGCTGGGATGAAGGAAAGTTTGTTGAAATGAATGACCTCACATTTTACCTGAAGCTATATATGTTCTACCTGTAGCTGCATAGTCTTATATCTGTAACAGTATACATTTTACCTGTAACTGTATACATTTTGCCAGTAATTATACATTTTACCAGTAACTGTATACATTTTGCCAGTAACTATACATTTTGCCAGTAACTATACATTTTGCCAGTAACTGTATACATTTGGCAGTAATTATATAATTTGCCAGTAACTGTATACATTTTACCAGTAACTGTAAACATTTTACCAGAAACTGTATACATTTTACCAGTAACTGTATACATTTAACCAGTAACTGTATACACTTTGCCAGTAACTGTATACATTTTACCAGTAGCTGTATACATGTTGCCTGTAACTGTATACACTTTGCCAGTAACTGTATACACTTTGCCAGTAACTGTATACATTTTACCAGTAACTGTATACATGTTGCCTGTAACTGTATACACTTTGCCAGTAACTGTATACATTTTACAAGTAACTGTATACATGTTGCCTGTAACTGTATATACTTTGCCAGTAACTGTATACATTTTACCAGTAACTGTATACATTTTACCAGTAACTGTATACATTTTACCAGTAACTGTATACATGTTGCCTGTAACTGTATACATGTTGCCTGTAACTGTATACACTTTGCCAGTAACTGTATACATTTTACCAGTAACTGTATACATTTTACCAGTAACTGTATACATGTTGCCTGTAACTGTATACATGTTGCCTGTAACTGTATACACTTTGCCAGTAACTGTATACATTTTACCAGTAACTAGACATTTTACCAGTAACTGTATACATTTTACCAGTAACTTTATACATTTTACCAGTAACTGTATACATTTTACCAGTAACTGTATACATGTTGCCTGTAACTGTATACACTTTGCCAGTAACTGTATACATTTTACCAGTAACTGTATATATTTTACCAGTAACTGTATACATTTTGCCAGTAACTAGACATTTTACCAGTAACTGTATACATTTTGCCTGTAACTGTATACATGTTGCCTGTAACTGTATACATGTTGCCTGTAACTGTATACACTTTGCCAGTAACTGTATACATTTTACCAGTAACTAGACATTTTACCAGTAACTGTATACATTTTACCAGTAACTTTATACATTTTACCAGTAACTGTATACATTTTACCAGTAACTGTATACATGTTGCCTGTAACTGTATACACTTTGCCAGTAACTGTATACATTTTACCTGTAACTGTATACATGTTGCCTGTAACTGTATACACTTTGCCAGTAACTGTATACATTTTACCAGTAACTGTATACATGTTGCCAGTAACTGTATACATTTTACCAGTAACTGTATATATTTTACCAGTAACTGTATACATTTTGCCAGTAACTAGACATTTTACCAGTAACTGTATACATTTTGCCTGTAACTGTATACATTTTGCCAGTAACTTTATACATTTTACCAGTAACTGTATACATTTTACCAGTAACTGTATACATGTTGCCTGTAACTGTATACACTTTGCCAGTAACTGTAAATATTTTACCAGTAACTGTATACATTTTACCAGTAACTGTATACATGTTGCCTGTAACTTTATACATTTTACCAGTAACTGTATACATTTTACCAGTAACTATACATTTTACGAGTAACTATATATTTTGCCTGTAACTGTATACACTTTAACAGTAACTGTATACATTTTGCCAGTAACTGTATACATTTTACCAGTAACTGTATACACTTTGCCAGTAACTATACATGTTGCCTGTAACTCTATACATTTTGTCTGTAACTGTATACATTTTACCACTAACTGTATACATTTTACCACTAGCTGTATACATGTTGCCTGTAACTGTATACATTTTACCAGTAACTGTATACATTTTACCAGTAACTGTATACATTTTGCCAGTAACCGTATACATTTTACCAGTAACTGTATACATTTTACCACTTACTATATACACTTTGCCAGTAACTGTATACATTTTGCCAGTAACTGTATACATTTTACCAGTAACTGTATATATTTTACCAGTAACTGTATACATTTTACCAGTAACCGTATACATTTTACCAGTAACTGTATACATTTTACCAGTAACTGTAAACATTTTACCAGTAACTGTATACATTTTACCAATAACTGTATACATTTTACCAGTAACTGTATACATTTTACCAGTAACTATACATTTTACGAGTAACTATATATTTTGCCTGTAACTGTATACACTTTAACAGTAACTGTATATATTTTACCAGTAACTGTATAAAATTTTACCAGTAACTGTATACATTTTACCACTTACTATATACACTTTGCCAGTAACTGTATACATTTTGCCAGTAACTGTAACTGTAAAAGTGGGTCCCCTCAAGAATCGTGGATTTTCCCTGTGTCATCTATGAAGGGGACATTGAAGAATCTTATATCTTCCCACTCTTAACTTACTGCTATGTCTTTCTGTTTGGCCATCCTTAAATAACCATAGTTGTTGATGGGACATTAAACAATACAAACCATTTTCTTCTATAGGTGTCATCTTGACACCTGTCCTCATATGACCCTGGCTGTTGTGAGAATGTTTAATCCCTAATAACAAACAAATTAACAAGCATCTATTTCTCAGTAAAACAGACCTGTGAGAATTATATTTCACCTAGTCGTCCACTTTACTGGACATTGGTCATCCATTGGTCAGTTTCTGTCACTAAGAACAACCAAAGGTGGTGTGGCCACAGATACTTCAGGTAGACAAAGTGTATTCAGTCATGTCTGTAGGGAATTCCAGCCTGTTCACTATAACAAATCAGTTCATGAAATATTAATGTTATTGATAAAATTTCCACTGTCTATGGCTATGCAATTGGTGAAGTTTTCTGATGTTGACTGTGCCTCTTGTTTTTTTTTTTTTTTTTTTTTTTAATTTTATGGGCAGCCTGGGTAAAAAAAAAACTGAATATCTAAATTTTTACATATATGTTGTATTGAGTAATGGTAAATTACAGATAAAACTTGACCTTGTGATTGTTTAAATTTGTCACTCAAAAAAATATTTAATTTGTGCCGTAGTCAGGTAAATGTGCTTTTGTTCAGCTGGTAGATATTCTCAAATGGCAAGAACGTAGCTTAATATAGACTCTAACTGTTAGAAAAACGAGTGTTAGTCAAACAAGGAATCCTTTTAGCTGTATACAGAATTGTAATCTGCTTATTGGGGTTGAGATTATACATAAAAACCTGTCCGTCCTGTGTATTAGGTATTAATGAGTATATGTATGTACACACACAGCACTGATATAGGATTTCTTAGTTAAGGGCCTAGCGCCGGGCCGACTAACATTGTACTACGATTCAACATAAGCAGCATACGGTACCAAATCGTGGACTTGTCTTCGATACTGATATCGCATACGACTTATCAACAGTACTTACACGTTTAAATACAGCCCCGTATTTTGAACTGTTAAGGATTTTAAACTGTGTTGTAAAATAGCCAGCGACTAATGTATGATTAACGGCACCTGTTTAAAAGGAATTATACAATGATATGGTCTGACAGAATGCTTTAAGACCATATACATTCAGCTGAAGGAAATGATCAACTCATGAATTCTAGAGGATCCTTTGGGAAATTATTTTTGGAATTTTATCAACTTTGAAGAGTTTAAATTTTCTGAAGGAGAAACTCATGAACATTTAAGTGTTGCAATATATGAGTTTTGAAGTACTTTTCTAGAAAGAAATACAGCGTTTTGTGAGCTATCATATACATCCAAGTGCAAAATTTGCATCTGATTGTGTGGAGCTCAGTTTTGACTCTAGATTTTTCGTCTCATTATATTGTTCTCTGGTCACAGTTGTCTAGTGGGTTGTGGAGTTGTTGGCAGTGCCGTTTGGTCGTGAAGTGTATACCTATAAAAACCTGGAACTTTTTACCTACCTGTGTAATGGACACCTGTTAGAGACCTATCGCAGACTCTGACCATCTGCCCTATAAATCTGGTCCATTCATGGCTACGTTGACTTATTATCCTGATTTTGGCTCCTGTCTACGATATAAAGTTTTAGAAGATCACTATTAAGTTCTAGGTGACCATATCATCTTTACAGGTGACACCACTGCTAAAGACCATAACTAAACCTTTGGAACATAATCAATTAAACCAGTCACAAAACTTCTTGACAGACAATATACAGTGTGTATACATCTATACATCTGTTCAGTATTGTTCAGCGGAGAGACATATAACATAGTGCTCCATTAACTAAAGACATTATAAAAAATCTGAATTTGAAATACTATTCATTTGACGGAGCGAAGTCTGACTGAACAATATCAGGCCTATAACACTTCTACTTAAGTATCATTAATAGTTCAGATTTGACTGTTCCCTACCTTTTATTTTCAAGCTCCATTAAGTTCTGTACATTGTTGAAGTGGTACGTGTTGATAATTCACGAATAACGTAAATGATGTCGGACTTAAGTGATCCTGTTACAGCGTATCTAAGGCTCAGACTAACCTCCATATAGGGAACCAGTACATCAACGGAAAGATCACCTGATTTATATACAGATAGTTGGTATTATCAACAGTTTGGACTTTGTAGATCAATCAAAATCTGACAACTGCGGATAAAAGTTTCCTCTCCCTGTATAAGACTTTACTTCTGGAGTTCCTCGAGAAGTATTTCACACGTGCGATCCAGATTTGTATTTTTGACCTCAGTTTTATTAATGAGCTTACTCTCCTGTGGATTATATAAGTCTGTGTATTTTACACAAGCATGGTGATTCAACATGTTAATCTGTTGAGGGACATGTAGTGCAGTCTGGCTGAACTGTGTATCTAGGTTCGACGATATGTACTGATTGACAAATGTGCACCTGTTATAAGTGTTGAGTATTAGTGACCACCATGTCTACGGCTTGGATTACCTGTAAATACTTACCTAGAGTACCTGAGAATATCTTCACCATGCCAGGTAATCAAACAGTTATAATTATCTTATTTCTACAATGTAACTACACAATTCTGAATACATAGTTTTTCTTCTTCTTTTTTTTTATAGAAAAGACAAAGATTCTGAAATGATTTAATTTGTAACTTATTGATTACATGTAAGAAAAACATTTATTTTCCCTCTGACCTATTGGAATTGATCTTTATACTTATGACTAAATTAGGGAACAGTAATGTACAGTTATGACTAAATTAGGGAACAGTAATTATAATGTACAGTTATGACTAAATAAGGGAACAGTAATGTACAGTTATGACTAAATTAGGGAACAGTAATGTACAGTTATGACTAAATTAGGGAACAGTAATGTACAGTTATGACTAAATTTGGGAACAGTAATGTACAGTTATAACTAAATTAGGGAACAGTAATGTACAGTTATGACTAAATTAGATACATGTAGTAATGTACATTTATGACTAAATTAGGGAACAATGATGTACAGTTATGACTAAATAAGGGAACAGTAATGTACAGTTATGACTAAATTAGGGAACAGTAATGTACAGTTATAACTAAATTAGGGAACAGTACTGTACAGTTATGACTAAAATTTAAATTAGGGAACAGTAATGTACAGTTATGACTAAATTAGGGAACAGTAATGTACAGTTATGACTAAATTAGGGAACAGTAATGTACAGTTATGACTAAATTAGAGAACACTAATGTACAGTTATGACTAAATTAGGGAACAGTACTGTACAGTTATGACTAAATTAGGGAACAGTTATGTACAGTTATGACTAAATTAGGGAACAGTACTGTACAGTTATGACTAAATTAGAGAACAGTAATGTACAGTTATGACTAAATTAGGGAACAGTAATGTACAGTTATGACTAAATTAGGGAACAGTAACGAACAGTTATGACTAAATTAGGGAACAGTAATGTACAGTTATGACTAAATTAGGGAATAGTAATGTACAGTTATGACTAAATTAGGGAACAGTAACGAACAGTTATGACTAAATTAGGGAACAGTAATGTACAGTTATGACTAAATTAGGGAACAGTAATGTACAGTTATGACTAAATTAGGGAACAGTAACGAACAGTTATGACTAAATAAGGGAACAGTAATGTACAGTTATGACTAAATTAGGGAACAGTAATGTACAGTTATGACTAAATTAGGGAACAGTAATGTACAGTTATGACTAAATTAGGGAACAGTAATGTACAGTTATGACTAAATTAGGGAACAGTAACGAACAGTTATGACTAAATTAGGGAACAGTAATGTACAGTTATGACTAAATAAGGGAACAGTAATGTATAAATATGACTAAATTAGGGAACAGTAATGTACAGTTATGACTAAATTAGGGAACAGCAATGTACAGTTATGACTAAATTAGGGAACAGTAATGTACAGTTATGACTAAATTAGGGAACAGTAACGAACAGTTATGACTAAATAAGGGAACAGTAATGTACAGTTATGACTAAATTGGGGAACAGTAATGTACAGTTATGACTAAATTAGGGAACAGTAATGTACAGTTATGACTAAATTAGGGAACAGAAATGTACAGTTATGACTAAATTGGGGAACAGTAATGTACAGTTATGACTAAATTGGGGAACAGTAATGTACAGTTATGACTAAATTAGGGAACAGTAATGTACAGTTATGACTAAATTAGGGAACAGTAATGTACAGTTATGACTAAATTAGGGAACAGTAATGTATAGTAATGACTAAGTTAGAGAACAGTAATGTACAGTTATGACTAAATTAGGGAACAGTAATGTACAGTTATGACTAAATTAGGGAACAGTTATGACTAAATTAGGGAACAGTTATGACTAAATTAGGGAACAGTAACGAACAGTTATGACTAAATTAGGGAACAGTAATGAACAGTTATGACTAAATTAGGGAACAGTAATGTACAGTTATGACTAAATTAGGGAACAGTAATGTACAGTTATGACTAAATTAGGGAACAGTAATGTACAGTTATGACTAAATTAGGGAACAGTAATGTACAGTTATGACTAAATTAGGGAACAGTAATGTACAGTTATGACTAAATTAGGGAACAGTAATGTACAGTTATGACTAAATTAGGGAACAGTAATGTACAGTTATGACTAAATTAGGGAACAGTAATGTACAGTTATGACTAAATTAGGGAACAGTAATGTACAGTTATGACTAAATTAGGGAACAGTAACAAACAGTTATGACTAAATTAGGGAACAGTAATGTACAGTTATGACTAAATAAGGGAACAGAAATGTACAGTAATGACTAAATTAGGGAACAGTAATGTACAGTTATGACTAAATTAGGGAACAGTAATGTACAGTTATGACTAAATTAGGGAACAGTGATGTACAGTTATAACTAAATTAGGGAACAGTAATGTACAGTTATGGCTAAATTAGGGAACAGTAATGTACAGTTATGACTAAATTAGGGAACAGTAATTATAATGTACAGTTATGACTAAATTAGGGAACAGTAATGTACAGTTATGACTAAATTAGGGAACAGTAATGTACAGTTATGACTAAATTAGGGAACAGTAATGTACAGTTATGACTAAATTAGGGAACAGTAATGTACAGTTATGACTAAATTAGGGAACAGTAATGTACAGTTATGACTAAATAAGGGAACAGAAATGTACAGTAATGACTAAATTAGGGAACAGTAATGTACAGTTATGACTAAATTAGGGAACAGTAATGTACAGTTATGACTAAATTAGGGAACAGTAATGTACAGTTATGACTAAATTAGAGAACACTAATGTACAGTTATGGCTAAATTAGGGAACAGTAATGTACAGTTATGACTAAATTAGGGAACAGTGATGTACAGTTATGACTAAATTAGGGAACAGTGATGTACAGTTATGACTTAGAGAACAGTAATGTACAGTTATGACTAAATTAGAGAACACTAATGTACAGTTATGACTAAATTAGGGAACAGTAATGTACAGTTATGACTATTAAATTAGGGAACAGTAATGTACAGTTATGACTTAGAGAACAGTGATGTACAGTTATGACTTAGAGAACAGTAATGTACAGTTATGACTAAATTAGGGAACAGTAATGTACAGTTATGACTAAATTAGAGAACAGTAATGTACAGTTATGACTAAATTAGGGAACAGTAATGTACAGTTATGACTAAATTAGGGAACAGTAATGTACAGTTATGACTAAATTAGGGAACAGTAACGAACAGTTATGACTAAATTAGGGAACAGTAATGTACAGTTATGACCAGTTATGTATAGTTATGGATCATTTATGTTATACTGTAGCAAAAACTAAAAGACAGGATCGGTTATGTAAAGCTTATGTTAGGGAATAGTATTGGATACTGGGTATATGAGACTAAATAAAGAAATGGTATGCTATAGTTCAAATAAATCAGTGAAAAGTGAGGTATAGCCAACGAGAAAAATTAAAATGAAAATGTTTGTTGTTTATGTTAGTGATCATAGCCTGATTACATATTTTAGTCTCCATTGAAATGTACTTCAATTAGAGACAGACATATAGGGGCTGTTCTGGTTATAAGTCTCAAAGTACAAATCTACTGTACTATTTGGCAGGAGATAATATCTTTGAAAATTTCATACTAGTACCTAGAAATTTGAACCCCAGCAATTTGCTAGCTTGGACGACCTTCGGTCCCAGGGTAAGCTTGCACTGAATTAGGTCGCAGATTGGATTTTGTACTGTAGATACAAATCTCTTCAATAAATAATTACGACCTTCAATAAATTATTATGAATATTGGAAATTTGATATCCCTCCTGTTTTCATGTACATTGCATATACACAAAGTACTACATGTATTATATAGTACCTGTATATTAAGTATTATGTGACCACGCAGTGTCCTCTGTAGAGATTTGTACTGTATGTGAGAAATACACCACATATCCCTGTCAACCTTCCCTGTTTTGGAGGGAGTCTCCATCTTTTTCATTTCCAGATCTTTTTTATACAAGTTAAAGGTCTAAAATCAATGTACGTAGATAATGACTTACACAGTTTCCAGTTACATTTGTAACTGTGTTGGCTTATGTATTGTTTTATGGCTCGTCGGCATTGCAGTTAAAGTCATTTAGGGCCAAATAATCTATACTGTATTACCATAGAAACTTTTCTTCGTGATTGAATAGGGACAGAATTTTAACTTTGATTTTAGCACCAATGTCTACAGGAATATGCTTTGTACATATTTGTATAAAAGTGTTTACTTAATTGAAATTTATAAGTACGAGTATATCTTCTAGATTAGACAATTGAATTCATGATTCGAGTATTTATTGCTAAATTAGAATTACGTAATTATCAATAAGTCTCACAGCGTTGGTTCCTCTGTAAATAGATAGAGTCAGAGGTGTGAAAGGACTTAAAACTTAAAGGAGAAATTATAAGTAAAATTTTCAAAGATTTTAATATGGTTTTACTGCTGTAATTTATTTAGCATCTCTTGATCAAAGAAATAAAATTTGTTATAAAAATTACACTGTAGCAAGTTACCCATACATTAGCAATTAAAAATTTGGCCAACGGGTGAGATTGAGGTTTAAAAGGCTTAACAGACATTAGCATTATACAGAATGATAGAAATATATGCCTTAAATAAGTTATTGGTATTTCTAGGTTTTGTCTCACTGACTATAGTCAGTGTTGTTTTGGTTTTAGTTAGTTACTGGTTTACCGCCTACATGACTCCACCTCACTAGGTTTGGTCCTACTGACTAAAGTCAGTGTTATGTCGGCTTTAGTTGGTTACTGGTTTACCACTGGTTTACCGCCTACATGACTCCACCTCATTAGGTTTGGTCCTACTGACTAGAGTCAGTGTTATGTCGGCTTTAGTTAGTTACTGGTTTATCACCTACATGACTCCACCTCACTAGGTTTGGTCCTACTGACTAGAGTCAGTGTTATGTCGGCTTTAGTTAGTTACTGGTTTATCACCTACATGACTCCACCTCACTAGGTCTGGTCCTACTGACTAGAGTCAGTGTTATGTCGGCTTTAGTTAGTTACTGGTTTACCACCTACATGACTCCACCTCACTAGGTTTGGTCCTACTGACTAAAGTCAGTGTTATGTCGGCTTTAGTTAGTTACTGGTTTACCACCTACATGACTCCATCTATAGCTAGGTCTGGTCCTACTGACTAAAGTCAGTGTTATGTCGGTTTTAGTTAGTTACTGGTTTACCACCTACATGACTCCACCTCACTAGGTTTGGTCCTACTGACTAGTCAGTGTTATGTCAGCTTTAGTTAGTTACTGGTTTACCACCTACATGACTCCACTTATAGCTAGGTCTGGTCCTACTGACTAAAGTCAGTGTTATGTCGGTTTTAGTTAGTTACTGGTTTACCACCTACATGACTCCACCTCATTAGGTTTGGTCCTACTGACTAAAGTCAGTGTTATGTCGGTTTTAGTTAGTTACTGGTTTATCACCTACATGACTCCACCTCACTAGGTTTGGTCCTACTGACTAAAGTCAGTGTTATGTCGGCTTTAGTTAGTTACTGGTTTACCACCTACATGACTCCACCTCACTAGGTTTGGTCCTACTGACTAGAGTCAGTGTTATGTCAGCTTTAGTTAGTTACTGGTTTACCACCTACATGACTCCACCTCACTAGGTTTGGTCCTACTGACTAGTCAGTGTTATGTCAGCTTTAGTTAGTTACTGGTTTATCACCTACACGACTCCACCTCACTAGGTTTTATCTTGCTGGTGATAGTAAGTGTGATATCAGGGAAGTTTTTGAAAAACTTTTATTATGAGAAGTTTTACAAATTCACATCTATAGATTAACACTCCATTGGGACTGTTATCTCCCGGGATCTTGTTTTACAAGTGAAGGTTGAGGAGATTATTCAGCTTATAATATAACCGGTCAGTTCTATCTTGTGATATATCAATGTTTATGTCATAAATATCGTAAGACTTACAATAACGCTATTGTGACGTCATCAATATTTCATGATACAACAATAGATGCTTGATATCAGACATTTGTCTGTAAACATACCATCCAAGTTGAAATTTGTGTGATAAACAGAATCTTAAACTCTTGGCAATGGAATTCATTGAACTCCTTCAGTAAATTGATATGCCATTTGCCTTAGGGCTCATGTCATATAGAAGTTGTTGAATTTGTTTAATAAATTTGATCTGACATAGCCTCTTATGTATTGTAAGATCCTCTATGTAGATTTTCAAATAGCGAAACTCGTTGATATTTTGGCCTAAGTGTTCACCTTGTTGTGTTGTAGGTGGTGATCATATTGATACTAGGGCTGTGCGTTCCTACCTGAGCAAGCTGGAAGTGACACTAAAGATGGGACGCTATGAATTTGGTCCTGCAAAACCCACCGATGTGAGATCCGTCGAGCGTCCGTATAGCAACATGTCATGGCGGGAAAAAGACATTATCAATTTCGAACGAAGGGCCAAATCTCGGTCAAGTAGTCGAGGAGGGAGCTCAACATATTCAAACTCGCGTCCCGATAGTGGTAAGAATGATGCATCTTATAGCCAACTGAGTCGACATAGTAGTCTCAGCTTTTTAAGTGCTTCTGAGAAACTTATGCTGGAGTCTGAACGACCTCGACTACTACACAGGGGAACTCTGGACAGGCGTCTAAGAACCTCCTCACCAAAAAGCACGAACTCGTCCCCAGAGGAAAATTCTAGAAAAGTTGAGATCAATCTCGGCCCAACACAGGAAGAGGTTGAGGATTCTGGGAAGGTTGTGGCAACACGTATTGCTGATCAACAAATTGATAGTTTTGCTGATGACATAGGTGGTATGGACCGAGCCGTACTAGCCAGGTCCGTCGGGAAACAGGTGACCACATTTGACGTTCCTGACAGTCCGGACATGGCCCCGGTACGCCTATATAATCGATACGGCAGTGCAGGGAGCTCCAGATCAATGTCTCCACGTCAGCCCCAAAACAGCAAGACAAATGTTCGAAGTGGCAGTGCGAAAAGTGGTAGTTCATACATTACAAGTGCTAGTCGAATGTCGCGAACCACACACAGTAGCATGCGTAGTCGGAGTGTAATGAGCCCTCATGCAATCACCCCTGGTAACACTCGATCAATAACATATGGTCCAAACAGTGATGTCAGCAGCCTACTTGGTCCACCAACAACTCCCCGGGATATAAAAAAGGATTATCATCATCGGTCAGCGTGGTATCATGTGCCAGGCCGTTATACAACCTATACACAAGATTATCCATCGAAACGATCTCAAAAAACTTCAACTGCCCAGGCATATCAAAACAGGTTCACTAGTTCCCCATCGCACAGCGAAAGGAGGAAAAAGACGCCATCATCCAAATTTTCCAGACAACAACAAAACGGTCGACAGACAAACAAAGACGATATTAAAAACGAGGCTGATAATTTTGGACCAACAGTGAAAGGTATTGGACCAGTATGTACAGATTTTGGGGATAACGGTTATCACAACAATTTGTTTACAACAGGTGGACCTGGGTACGAACATTATGAAGGAAATGGCAACAGCCATGGTATCAGTGTGACATTCAAAGAAGCTGTTGTAGTAGATTGAAATAGGGGTAGATAACTCTAATTTAGACACTAATGCCTTAAGTTTAAAAGGAGAAATTTTGTTACGTTTCATAATTATGTTATCCGAGTTTGTATCAAGCAGCCAAGAATGATCAAACTACTTTTCAATGATGCACTTTCAAACATTTACATAATAATTTCAATTAATGTTAACTTACACCACTTGAAGAAAATGTTGTATGATGTTTGGATCTTGTTTAAATGTTTGTTAAATTAAGTTTTACATGTAGATGAAAGATAGATTTTTTTAACTATCGTAATACTGTTTCTTTTTTTATGTCTTTTGTTACATAATGTAAGTCTTACTTATTTTATAGGTAGATATACAATGCGCAATATACAGTAGATTATCTTTTTAATTTTCTTTTCTCATGTATATTCATTGAATTGATTTTTGGGAACAACAAATGATGGTATCATTATTTATTTGTTTCTGTATATGTTTGTACTTATAACATCTGTGATATGTTTCAGTTATTTTTTTCATAGGCTGAAAATTCCTTTTTCTGATCTTCATGAAAAAATATATGGGTACATTTGAAACTATATTTAAAGTGTTAAAACATGTGCATGCCCAAAGGGCAGATGAGCTTGTACCATGGTGCGGCATAATCAGGCAATGAGCTTAAGCCCATGTCTGGTAATAATCCCACTTATTTTTCGGTTTAGTCACTAGGTCCTTGGCTTATTATAGGATAACAGCACAGCCAGAACCAATTTTCAGCATTAGTGACTAATTACATGCCAGAAACTTTACTTATAAGTTTCTATACTCACAAATGTTTGAGTAAGATGTCGCATTACTTTTACCACCAATTTATTATCGTCTTCCCATTAGGACACTTAACTTTCAAAACTATGATATATATCTAGGTTTGTGTTGTACTTGTACTTGTCGAGGAGGGATGTTAGACTGATATTTCTTAAGAGATTGCTGGTTTATTAGTTAAGCCATCTTTTTTTTTTTGTTAACTTCTTCCGTAAACAACACTTACATGTAATTTTTCAGTAAAATGTATACAATTTTCATTTCTTAAAATATTATTTATGTATTTTACTGAAATCGAAATCACTACTACTTCTTTAACTGTTAATTGTTGTATGGACGGATTAATTATTAATTAATTACCAGGTAAACAGTGTATCTATAGAACTTTACATAATGACCTGATGGTTGTGTTAATGGTTTATTTGTTATGGGAGCAGGGCTATGTTTTTGGATTTCACTAACAAGTATATTAAATCAGACAAGATAACCATAGAATGGTGCAAGACAAATGTTATTAGATGTCCATCCATTTTACCATTCATCACAATTTGTTTTATTTTTTCTAAAATAAGTGAAGGAAAAGAGAATAGGTGATAATTAGTATAGGTATTGTAATAATAACTTAATTTTGGTGAGGGCTAATATTTGTGCCAGTTTTTTCACTATTTTTACCAAAGAGGTATACGAGTTGATGAGGAACATAATTTTATGTTGTCATTAGTTCTTAAAACAGTATTATGTATAAGTTTGTCTTTCCTGTCTCTCTGGTATTGTTGTGGTAGCCAAATTAAGCCACTGATAACATGGTTTCATTAAATACATTTTATGACCTTAGTATCCAATGTTCAGGTGATTTTATACAACTCATGATGAATTTTTTTTTTTTTTTCATAAAATTTCATATATGAAACAATAATCGTTTCAAACCCCCCCCCCCCCCCCCCCCCTTTTTATTTTAATTTATGTAGATCTAATAATAGATCTGTTGATTAGTTTGATATTTCAGAAAAGAGAATGAGTTTTTTTTATCATTTGATATCTAAATTCTTAGCAAAAAACACAAAGTAACATACCATACTTGAAATGTATGGGTACATTTTTCAAATAAAAAAAAAAAGATATTCCGATTCTGATGTCTTAAGATCAAACTGCCTTTTGAATATAATTAAAATTCATACATTCCTTAATTCTGTAAATGTATGTTCAGCCCAGAAGATGCCAATCCTTTTATCAAACTAGAATATTTAGCATTACAAGTATTTACTTATGCAATAGATACATCTTCAAATCCCAGCGGTTCTGCTCCTTCACGCCCTTAGAACACAAGTTGGCTCGGTATTCTGCTGGAGAAATTGTCCTACTTTATCATTTTCTAGATACCAATGTTTGTGACCTGTTTTTTACACTACCGGGTAGTTAAAAAATGAATTTTTGGCTGCTCTGACTAAAATTGACTTTTATTTAATCCTGCTATGTCATCAGACAGAAGACAGCTTAATGATTACTCCCGCCAGTAGTCTGGTTTTAAATCTTTAGCGTTTGTGATTACCATTGACATGTTCAAAGTGTGTAGATACAGTACTCGTGTTTGTTGAGACCTGGACCCTTGGATTTTGAAAGTATGTTAGATCAAGCAAGAAATATTTTATATGTTATATGGAAGTTGAGGACACTATGCTGTATTGAAGCTCGAGATGTTTTATGTATGCTAAATTATTTGCTGAAGACAATGTATATAATGCTCCTTAAAGCTAGAGATTACATTATTTGCTAGATAAGCTAAAAGTATTATCTGCTAGATCAGCATAACCTAACTTTAATTTACATTTATAGTCAAATATTATACAAAGTAAATTCAGATAGTGGTAATCATTCAGATAAGTCACAAAAGATATCAAGGACATTTTAAGCAGATTTAGGATTTTATTTACCTTCTTTTAATTAGAAAGAACTTTTTAATTTAGTTATTCTTTGTGATAAAGTGTCTTTCTCATCCAGCATTACATTGATATGTATCTGTGAAGTTTGCTTTACTATGTTGTCATGACAACCAATGCCAATTCTCTGTGATAAGCTCAAACTTTCTGTGATGTATCGCCTTACAACTTAAGAATGTATTTACTGTACAGTATATGTTAATTTAGCTAATAATTAAAATATATTTATAAGAACCTCTAGGTTTTCTTATCTTTATTTTTTTTAACTAGCCCATTATCTCAAAGTGGGCTTTTCAATAATTTGTCATGTGTACAATACAGATTTTAGACAATCTATTCCTGTTACCACTATTGAGAAGTACTGCTCGAATCCTGGACATTCCTGTAGGTTTCCTTTGGTTCCTACCTGAACATCTTTAAATTTTGAGATATACATGTATCAAATGAACAAAATTGCTGCTAGGAGGCTGTCTTGTATTGTGACGTTTGAAAATATTACCATCACGATCGTTACTCAGAAAATTCTGCATGAATCATTTACCAATTTTATACAAAGGTTCCTCTTGGATCTTTGATGCACATAATCAGTTTTCAGACTGATCAGCAAAAAAAAAGCTGACAAACTGCCATCTTGAATTTCAACATTTGAGATATTATACCCCTTGTCCTTCTATTGTTCCATTGGTCACATCACCAATAACTAAGGGTCAAGAAACCCCATGCAAGCTCAAACTTCACGAATTGTTTCCTTATTAGGACGTACTGCTTGCATGGGATTTCTTTAAAGGTCAAGGCCACTGTTACTATAAGTAGAAAATTGATTTCCAGAAAATAGCTTAACTTCAAATTAACATTTCAAACTAGAATTTCACACTGCTCTTGGTCATTACAGAAAGGTCCCCGTAAATATACATATCCAGGGTATAGGAGGTTGGTGTTTGTATAAAGTATTGTTCAGCGATACTTTGACCTTGACAGTGTTTATAAGCAAATAAGTTCCTGTCCACAAATGAATTTCAACAAGAGGCCTATGGATCTTAATGGTTATTATCCCCTCGCGACGAAAGTCGGGGAGGGGATATAGCGTTCCGTTCGTACGTATGTTCACTGTTTGTCAGCGCTCTTGCGACTTCATTTTTGAACGGATTCTGACCAAACTTCATATATGGGTCCAGCATGGGAATACCTCAAACGAGTTCGTGTTTCAGGGTGTCAAGGTCAAGGTTACCGTTACTATTTATAGAAAATCTTTGTCAGCACTCTTGCAACTTCATTTCTGAACGGATCCTGACCAAACTTCATATATGGGTCCAGCATGGGAATACCTCAAACGAGTTCGTGTTTCAGGGTGCCAAGGTCAAGGTCAGCGTTACTATTTAATAGAAAATCTTTGTCAGCGCTCTTGCGACTTCATTTTTGAACGGATTCTGACCAAACTTCATATATGGGTCCAGCATGGGAATACCTCATACCTCGAACGAGTTCGTGTTTCAGGGTGCCAAGGTCAAGGTCAAGGTCACCATTACTATTTATAGAAAATCTTTGTCAGCACTCTTGCAACTTCATTTCTGAACGGATCCTGACCAAACTTCATATATGGGTCCAACATGGGAATACCTCAAATGAGTTTGAGTTTCAGGGTGCCAAGGTCAAGGTTAAGGTCACTGTTACTATTTATAGAAAATCTTTGTCAGCGTTGTTGCGACTTCATTTTTGAATGGACGCGAGGGGATTTGTATCGTCTGTGATGCCTTGTTAAATCTTGCAGTTAATTCAACTGCATACCATCAAACTGTCATCCCATGCTGATCATGTTAACTAAGTAAGAATAAATCCCAATAGAAATCAAACAAATGATAGTCAAAAATGTGATGGGTCATGAAATTTACAATTTTGGTAAAGCACCTTAAGACCCCCCCCCCCCCCCCCCCCCCCCCCCTATGAAGAGTATTTGATTTTACCTTATTTGGGTCCTGAGAAGAGATTTTTGAATTTTCAGTCAATTTGACCTTTTTTGGCTCATCCTCAGTCCCCTGAGGGGGTGAGGACCATATAAATCACGAATATGTCTCCCACAAACAAACGGGGTAATATGCAGACCTTTTCAACCAAATGTCTTTTACTTTGACCCATGGCCAGTGACCTTGATGGACAGTTGATACCCGTTTTAATTCTGACCAACTTTGTTCACGAATCTTCACAAAATGTTCATTAATGAAAAGGTACAAAACTGACCCAGTGACCTTGACATTTTGCAAAAGGACTCCTTGTTTATATTCCAACAAACTTTCATTCATGATCTCATAAAATATTAATCAGTGCTAACATAAAAAAATGTGTCTCTGACCCCTGACCCAGAAACCTTGACCTGTACACATGACCTTAATATATGTATATGTATGTAGTCAGTATTCTCCTAGATTATTTCTGAACAAATTTGATTCATCATGTCAAGACAAAATGTTAATAGCAAAAAGAAATTTAAATGTGTCCTTGACATTTTATCCAGCGATCTTGACCTTTAGTCAGCTGATTATTTCTTTGTGCTTTGCTTCATTATGTCATCACAAATTGTAAGCATACTTTATGATGTTATCACAAAAATGTTCATCAGTAAAAATTTACTAAATGCGACAATGAATTTTGACCCAATTGACCTTTGGTCAGTCAACTCCCTATTTCATTCTGAACAACTTTGCTTCATCATGTCATCACACATTGACCTTCAATAAAAACATACAAAATGTGACCTTGGTGACTGGCTCAGTGACCTTGACCTTCAGTCAGATGACTGATTAATTCTGAGTAACTTTGCTGCGACTAATATCTTAGGAAAATGTTAATCAGCGAAAAGATACAAAATTTGACCTTGACTTTTGACATGACCTTGACCATTGATCAGCTGACTGTTTAGTTCAGAACAACTATGCTTCATCATATGTCATCACAAATTGACAATCAATAAAAAGATACAAAATGTTACCTTGGCATCTGACCCAGTGACCTTGACCTTTAATCAGCTGACACTCTGTTTAATTCTGACTAACTTCACTTCCTAAGGTCTCAACTAAATGTTAATCATTGAAAGGTTACAAAATTTTACCCTGATCTTTGACACCAAACAAGAGATGCCAGAGGGATCTAGGCGCCCACCATTGAATGATCTTTATAGGTTCCATGTCAGATTGATCTTTTCTCTTACTAATCTGTGTAAATTGAGAAACATCCCTCCAGTCAGTGCTTTTTAAACAAGGGATCAAAACGTAAATATGAAATTTGAGATTTAGCGATAATGGCTGTCTGTCAACAATGTT
The DNA here is from genome assembly GCF_902652985.1 of Pecten maximus. Taxonomy (NCBI): domain Eukaryota; kingdom Metazoa; phylum Mollusca; class Bivalvia; order Pectinida; family Pectinidae; genus Pecten; species Pecten maximus. The sequence goes on from NC_047021.1 coordinate 31,705,549, forward strand.
TTCAGATTGGTCCAAAAATGCAATATGACAGACCAAGGGGAACCTACATATGAAAATTGACAAAGATTCCTTAAGTACCTTTTGTAAAATAGCGATAACAAACTTCAATTGTCAAAATCTAAGATGGCTGTCTGTTGGCCATGTTGTTATCCGACTGGTCCCAAAATGAAATATGCACAACTAGGGACCAAGGGCAACATATATATCAAATTTGAGAAAGATCCCTTCAGTTCTTTCTTAAAAATAGCGATAACAAACTTCAATGGTCAAAATCCAAGATGGCTGCCTGTCGGCCATGTTGTTTTCCGATTGGTCTCAAAAATGCAATATGCATAACTAGGGACCAAGGGCAACCTACATATGAAAGATCCCTTCAGTACTTTCTCAGAAATAGCGATAACAAACTTCAATTGTCAAAATCCCAGATGGCTGCCTGTCGGCCATGTTGCTTTCCGATTGGTCTCAAAAATGCAATATGCATAACTAGGGACCAAGGGCAACCTTCATGTGAAAGATCCCTTCAGTACTTTCTCAGAAATAGCGATAACAAACTTCAATTGTCAAAATCCAAGATGGCTGCCTGTCGGCCATGTTGTTTTCCGATTGGTCCCAACAATATGCATAACTACAGACCAAGGGGAGCCTACATACGGTACGAAATTTGAGAAAGATCCCTTCAGTACTTTCTCAGAAATAGCGATAACAAGAATTGTTTACGGATGGACGGACAGATGGACGACAGACCACGGACTCAAGACGATTTGAATAGCCAAAAACATTCCCAGTGGTTCTCAAGAAATAGCGACAACCTTCAATTGTCAAAATCAAAGATGGCCACCTATCGGCCATGTTGTTTCAAGATCATACTCATAAACAAATGGGCACAACAAAAGACCAAGGGGAACCTAAATGCGAAGTTTGAGAACTATCCATCCAATTATTTCCAAGAAATAATAATACCTTTAATTATCAAAAAAGCAAAGATGGCTGCCTGGCTGCCAGTTTGTTGTCTAAATCAAACTCAATATCATATGGGCACAGCTATATGGACCAAGGGGAATATACCAGTAAAGTTTAAGAAAAATCCTCTTAGTACTTCTCAAGAAATAGCGATAACAAACTTCAATTGTCAAAATTAAAGATGGCCGTCTGTCAGCCATCTTGTTTCCAGATCACACTCAAAAACAAATGGGAACAACTAGGGGCCAAGGGAAACTTGTATATGAGTGACATTTAAGAAAAATCCTTTCAGTACATTTCAAAAAATAGCGGTAAGATTTTTTACGAACGGACGGACTGAAGACATGTACAGACGCAGAACGATTTGAACATCGATATGATGAAGGTGGGCTCAAAATGAATAAAGTTTAAGGGCAAGAACTTTTGCAAAAAAAGGCTGATAAAACTGCTGCCTAGCTACCAAGTACTTGTAACTAAGATTTCATTGGGGTCTGGCGTATAGGTCAGTATAAAAAAATCTGATCTCTTGGTTTCACAAAATTCAATTTATTTGTATAATATCTTTTCAACATATATGAACCTAGTGTGTAATATGAACCTAGTACACTAACTCCAATAATGCTTTCCAATGTAAACAGAAATGGATTTCCTTCCTGTTAACATTGGTAATACTAAATATAAAACAGTTCTCAAAACTTTTTTTTTCTTCTTAATATCACACATATTCCCTGGACTCAACTGATTTTTTCATCTGTCTACCAAGTCTTTTTTAAACACTTGTCATTCAGACCTTATGAAACTTCTTTTACATGTTCTTGTATTCTGTTCATCACCTTTAAGTGCCTTAATTCCAGAGGTAACAATACTGTTTTAATGTTGGTTGGAGTATTTCCTATCAATCTTCCTCTCTTATTCTGTTCCAGTCATGAAAGGAATCTTGACATGATTGACGAATAATCTCAATTCGAGCTGTTTCTACCTCACGTTCCATTTTTTCCACTGCTTTCTTCACCACTTCTGAATCTTTCCCAGAGATAAGTACATAGTCAGTTTCGCTGATAGCCATCCGAAAATTGAGCCCAGTTTCTGATTGCAAATTTTTGAAGTTTTCTCCACCTCTTCCAAGGATAATAGCACAAATCCTATTATGAATATCATTATTCTCATCTGTTAAAACCTTTTCTTTGAAGGGACTATCTATTATGTCCCTAATTCTGTGAATTTCCTGTTGTACTTGTTCTGCTACTTTGTTGACCTCTTCGGCATCCTTCCCAGTGACAAGTAAATGGCTTGTGAAAGCATTCACCCTGGTACTGGGCCCAAATTCCAACTTTATTTGATTGATGTTGTAACCTCCCTTTCCAATGAGCATGCTACAAATCTGTCTATGGATGTCAGCATCCTTATCTGTAAACAGCTTATTTGTGAAGTAAAAATCCATTTTATTTTTAATTCTTTCGACTTCCTGATTGATTTTTTCTACAACATTTTTTATCACTTCACCATCTGATGCAAAGACAAGTATATGTCCAGTTTTTTTAGTGTCATAACCAAATCCCATCTCTGTTTCAAACTGTTTCATATACTTTCTTCCTTTTCCAATGACCATTCCACAAATCGTTTTGTGAATATCGGGATCGCTATCTGTCAACACTTTTTCGCGGAAGGAACGAAGAGTTGAATTCTTTATTCTGTGTACCTCCCGATTTACTTTCTTTGCTACAGACTTCACTCCTTCGGAATCAGTTCCAGACACGATTATATAGTCATCTCGTGTATTCAGCTGGATAATATATCCACCTCCACATTCCGACCTGAGTCTGGATATGTTGGCTCCTTTTGGGCCTATGAACCTACCATAAGCAAAGCCCTCACCTGGGAAGATTTTTTGTGTAGATCGAGGGCTATTAACGGATACCTGGCCTACATTTGTACCTGAATCCCCGCCTGTACAGAATAGTGATGGTAGAATCGATAGACTGCGTGCTTGCTGTAAACTCGCAATCTGATGTCTACATGTAGGCCTAATCAGGTGGTAGCTACACAGTCTTACGAGGGCTGCCATTTTTACGGCATGCATTTCGAGGAGATTTCCGTGAAGAAAGATAACTCTTGTATGTTTTGCATTCTGCTGGTAGAAAAAAAAAAAAAAAAAATGGAAACGGCCAAAAGCAAAATTGAACCAAAATCAAATTTATTATTCAGCACCATGCATACATGTACCTTCCGGTATCTGTGCATCACATACTAAGTAATATAAAACCAATAACTTTATGACTGGCATTAAATAATCAAGAGGCCAATTAGGCCTTAATCACTCCACTGCAGATTTTTTTAATGACTGAAGCTGATTCTGGTAAATGATGCAGATCCCAAATTAAATATCAGTCATAATCCAGGTTTTCATCATGTCGACCTCTTCCTTATATTTAGGTGGATTTCACACGTTTGACATGAAAGGCCATCATGTCAGAAATAAGATAAATTTAACACGTTAATTAGCATCTACTGGTTATGTGTTAATTTACACATTTAATGCATTAAACATAAGATTTAAGGTGTTAAAACTAGTTTAATGCGTTTAATGTTGACCTAGCATTTAACATGTTCATAACTATTTTAATGACGTGTTAAATCCTATCGCTTTAAACTTTTATCAGATTCAGCATTCGGGTGAAATTTAGTCCTCCATATGGAAGTGGGACAATACAGGGATTTCGAGGAGAGATTTGAACGAAATCTTTCCATTGGTGATCTTGTCAGTGAGCAAGTAATAATAGAAGACTCAACGACTATGAATATGATGTGTACACATTGACAGAATTGTTTTTTTTTTCTTTCTTCTTTTTTTTTTAGATTTAAACATATCTTATTTGCATATTGAATATATATAATATTAATTAACAATATACATGCAAGAGATAACCTGTTAGATACAATCATATATTCAGAGAGAGGAGTCAGGAAAGACCAAGTATATATACATTTTTATTAAATTGAAAAATCTAATAAAAATATATAAGTATTTTTAATAAATTGTTGGGTGGATTAATTGGCAAATAGCTTTTTGTTGTTTGGACAACTTGGAATCTCAAAAGCAGCTAGATGGTGGAGGCCAGTATCAGGATGAAATCATTAGGCTTGCAACAATCTGTAAACGTTAGATGGCATAACTGTTACATAAACAAGAGGCCCATGGGCCTTAACAGTCATCTTACAAACACTTACAGCGGGGACACATCCCTCAATCCAGCATCATTACATTAAATTATTTAAATGCAGGCAGTTATGTTTCAGATCAAATCTGGTTTTTATCCTTTTTGGCTTAAAGGAGGAGCAGCATCTTAAAGCAAAATTTCAGCCAATTCAGTTCCCGTTTTTGGTGCATGTCCCTCTCTCCCCATCGGACAGGCCTCATTTATATCAAATAGGGATTTCCCTTCCCCAATGATGTTTCAAACTAAATATTTTTTTATCAATTAAGGCATTAAAGAGGAGTAGCATTTTAAAGCAATATTTATCCTAAGTGCTCCTTTTGGGTGCCCCACCCTTCTTTCCCCAGGGCTCAGACCTGTCTCATTTATATAAATTATGATTGCTGTTCCCTTAAAATGTTTCAAACCAAATTTGGTTGTAATCAATAAAGGCATAAAGAAGGAGTACTATTTTAAAGCAAAATTTTTGTTGTTCTCCTTTTGGGGCCTCGATCGCCTTCAGTCCCCAGGGGCCCCATAAGCATCACTTATAAAAATTGTGATTGCCATCCTCTTATAATAATTCAAACCAAATTTGGATGCAATGCAACCAAGGGTTAAAGAAGAGTAGGGTTTTAAAGCAATAATTTACCAAAGTTCCCCTTTCCAGGCCCCACCACTGTGGCCCCAGGGCTCACACCAGCCTCATTTATATAAAATATGATTGCCTTCCCCCAATGATTTTTCACACCAAATTTGGATGAAGTCCACCAAAGGATTAAGGAGGAGTAGGATTTTAAAGCAAAAATTCACCAAAGTTCCCTATTTGGGGCCCCTCTCCTCGGGCCCCAGGGCTCCACCCAAGGGTTAAGGAGTAACGTTTTGAAAGAAAAAGTCTTACGCACAGCAGACGGCACACGACACACGGTGGACAGCGGATGACGACGGATGGAACACTATTGCTATAGGTCATCCTGACCCTTTGGGTCAGATAACCTAAAAACAAGAGGCCAAATGGGCCTATATCGCTCACCTGGTTCTACAGCAACTTTTAAGTTGATCAAGGTAATTTCTGCAGATAATATGCCGATTACTACTTTAAATATAATGTCAGAGTAGGCTAAGTTACATGATATTCAAGTCAATACATTTTCTAGTTCTCATTCCAGAATATCAGGTCTCGGGAGTTCCTTGGCTTGAAGAAATAATTTCTTGAAGATTTAAGCTTCTTGGTTTTGAGAAGTTGTTAAAATATTTTAACCTAATTGACCTCTATTACCTTGAATGTAGGTTAAGGTCATCATTTGGGTCAAGGTCATTCATTTGAACAAATTTGGCAGCCCTTCACCCTAGCATGCTACAGGCCTAATATCAGCTTCCCTAGCCTCTTGGTTATTGAGAAGAAGTTGTTTAAATATCTAAGCCTATTTGACCACTGTGACCTTGAATGTAGGTTAAAGGTCATTCATATGAACAAACTTAGTATCTCTATTCAGCCCTGCACACTAAAGACCTAATATCAACTCCCTAGGCCATTTAAATATTTTAGCCCATTTGACCTCTGTGACCTTGAATGAAGGTCAAGGTCATTCATTTAAACAAACTTAGTATCCTTCACCCCACCAGATCTATTTCGGTCTGTTCCATGCATGTACATGAATTAAGAGCTACTACTCCTCTAGATGCTGTGATGTTGGTCATATAATTCCTATTCATGAGGGAGCCAATGAATTCCCTCCACCTGCAGATTATGTACATGTACTGTACCTATAATTTGAATGCCTACAGGAAAGGAGAAAGTGTGTTGAGAATTTCAAATCATTTTGTACCAAAAACAATCAATGCATTAAAACATACTCAAAAGTTGCTTAATTAGTTTTATTACATAAAATATAAAAGAGAAAATGTAAGAATGATATATATTTGACAAGTGCATATTAAATTAAAACACAGTACATGTACATTGTAGTTTACAGTATAACTCACTTGTGTTTAACAGACTTCAATTGAACACATGGGAGGAGTCAAATGTTTTGTTTGGTATCAATTTGTTCTCTTCATCTTAGTATATTAAACATGAATGCTCCAATCACTGTTGAATCAAATACAGCGATTGAGTCGAGTATATTTTGTGGTCCGTCCCTTCTAAATTGTACCAAAATTTCCTTTCTTGAGTTGAACATGATGTTGTCCCAGGTAAAAATTCTGGCTTCAGTCCGATATTTCCTAGTATTGTTTTTATGTACCAAATTTACCATGTTCTTTATGTACTTATATGTGTATGAGTGCATGTGTCTTTACATGTGTTGCATGACCAGTATTTATAAAACGACATATTTTTTACTGTATTCTGTGCATATATACATTCTGTAATCTTTATTTCATTAAGAAATAATAATCAAAGTATAAAATATAAAATGTTTGTATCAGTGTATTGCTTTGTCACACTTCAGACATTACATACAGTAGACAATCAATGAAATTGACTCATTTATGTCATTGCCCATGCCCATACATAGAAGCACGGTTAAGTCGAACCACCTTAAACGTAGAATATTTCACCTGGTCCCGATGACTGTATCCTCCGTGTTTTACTAATAATATCATAGCAAGACGTTGATCCATTAGCTTGTTTTTTTTTCAGTATTTTTTCCATAGAATTCATTTATATGACATATTCCAATCATAGTGTAACATATGGTGATTCAAATAAATCAATTGATGTGACCTTGAAATTTCAAAAGGGTCTTGTATCTTTTTGATTAATTGTAATAATGAAATGTAAGTTAAGAGTATTTCAGGTTTCAAAAGCATTCAAGCAAGGAACCAGGACCTTTAAATTTTGACCTTTTAATCTCTGCAGACATATTACAAACTACTTTCTGTTTTCAGTCGAATTATTTTTTTGTTTTTTGTTTGTTTGGTAGCTCTAGCAATTTCATCAAATAGATTTATGGAACATGTATGGCCCATTCTTTCTTTGAAGGAAATGGAACAAAATCCAACAAACGTTAAAACTTCATAAAACTAACTTTTAAAACAAATGACCCTTCATTCCAATATTTCAGCATCTTTTAAAACAAATGACCCTTCATTCCAATATTTCAGCATCTTAAGTCATTTATTGAGGTAAGAAATGGACTCAATTCCATATCAACCTAATTATTAACAGACAAGGAAAAAAAACAATAACAGAGGAATAAAAGATCATTAAAGTTTCACCTTCAGCCAATACAATCTCCAACACAAAATATTTCTTTATACCCAGTACTGTTATGTTTCTTGCCATAAAAGAATTTAGAAAGTTTACTTCTACCACAATACCCTGTGTTATTCAACTCTCAAACCATCAGTTAATCATTACAGCTGTTGATTAACAATCTGTTTATACCACACGTGGTATAAACTCTGTAAGCATTTTGATTGGCTAACACGGTAACTTTGACCCAAGCTGCAATTGTTATTGACGTCATCAATAATCTAATGACGTCACATCACCGGGTCCCGGACGTCACCGGTACACTTTATTTGCATACACGAAATTATAATTGGCCACGTTTCCCTTTGATTCGCTAATGCTCGTGTCTTTTGTAACTTTTAAAAAATAACTTACTCGTGTGAAATAAATTCCATATCCAACAACCACTCGTTGTGTAACCTCTATTGATACAACATGCGTTCCATTTATCATCGATGAACCAAAGACATGAAAGGCACACACATTAAAAAAACATGAAGTGTTTATAATATGATTACTAAAACAACTTTAGCACTATTTCCAAATTTCAAATATCATGTAAAATTTTAATAAAATATTTATAACGATTTCATGTGTACAATTAAACAGTACAAAACATATGATCAGACAACAAAACAGAACCATAAAATTTATATAAACGTCACCACATTGATTAATATTAGATATGATCTGCTTTTCTGCAAGTTTTATTGGCTAAAACATGGTCACATGGGAGTCAATATTTTGAGATACTGACCTGATGTTTCTATTTTTAGAAAAAGGGTTAATATTGGTTTATGCTGTCATAATAATCTTGACATCACAATACCAACAATGTAAATAATGCTTGCAAACAAGTTTCATATCTAAAAAAAATTAAGGACCTTTTGATTCAGCCAATATGGTGATACACATACAGACACCTATTAGAATTTAAGATATTAACAGAGGGCAAACCCCTGAGTCTATATCTGATTCTACCAGGTCAGTTTAACACAACATTGACCTCCCCAAAGGTCGATAACTGATAATATTGCGTATATTGGATAAACATTTTAATGAATAAAAATGAGGCTTGAGAACAGAGGCACTTGACCTTATCATCCTTAACCCACGGTAGCCTTGTTACATTTCTTAGTACAATCAGACGTTGGTTCCGACAATGCATGGACTTAAAACATTCACCTGAGATATGGTTCACCGGTAGTTGGTTTTTGTTGTTGTGTCATGACATGGAATTATTGTGTAAATATAGTAAGATCACATATACTGAAAATATAGCAGAATGAACTTGATAACACAATATCATATAGGCTGTTATCATTGTGCAGTCCAAAGGCGAGCCTTGACGAAGATTTTCTGTTCCTGTACGTATCAATATCAGCAGGTCCATCAAGATTTATGCCAGATATGTATCATTGAACAAGAAATCCCAGAGGATCTTATTGAACACCACTGATTGATCTTAATTGGTTGATTGACAGACTGATCAGACTGAAATATTTCAGAGCTTTCTGAGATATAATAATAAAAAACTTTGAACCGACAAAATCAAAGATGGCCATCTGACAACCATTTTGTTTTCCTGATCAGTCTCAAAATAGAAAGAGCATGCACAACTCAAATTTGGTACAACTTGGGACTTTGGAAAACATACATACGAAGCATGAGAAAAATTCTTTCAGTAGATCTGAAGAAATAGCAATAACAAATATTGTTTACGGACAGACTGACAACAGGGCCCAGTTGTTTAAAAGGTGATTAGCTTAATCACTTGATTAGTGAAAATCTCATTTCTCCTTCACTTCAAATCATATGTGTGTATATCCTTCAAAATAAGTAGGTATGAAGGGACTGGTAGTTGTTATATTTTAAGAAAAGTTTTACCAGAAATTATTTTATCAGGATTTTAATATTGTTGCTAAACTGTGATTAGCCTTATCACCTTTAGAACAACTTGGCCCAACAGACCGTGGACGAAGAGAATAGCTCATTATCTGATGATACTGGGCTAAAAACATGTGATGAGGATCGCCTAAAAATGCACACAATGTCTCTTAATTACAACACTTTGTGCCATCCTTCCCCAATTTTACAACATGCAAGATATGACATAGCAAAAATAGATTTTAAAATGTATCTTTTGTAGAATACCAGGTGTTATTTCATGAGGACACTGTAAATTAGACATTAAATATACATCAACTAAACTATTTCAAAATGTTTTTCTCTATCACAGATGCTTGGATATACGTATCCGTGTAAAATTGTTTTGACTATATGATGGACCTGATGTGATTGATATATAACAATTGAAATTTTTTAGTTCACTAGAAAAATTTCACGGATCAGGATTGCCGTTGTCTATAGTAAACAAGAGACTTTGATAATCAACAGAATTGCAAAAAAAATTAAGTTATTGTGAAATTTTCTTCCATAAAACATCTAAAATTGTCGCTGTGTGAATTGAAATTCAGAATCCTCTCTAGACAGAAATCATATCTTCAAATTACATGTAATAGAATGACATTCAGTGATGATTTCCATAATATCTTGCTATCTTTTTAAGTTAGTTTAATTTCCTGTTTCTGTTAATACTGATGATTTCTTACACAACAATTTCCTCAAATAGTTGAGATATTTAAAGAGAAACCATACAGACAAACCGAGACACATAATTGTATACTTTAATATATACATTGTATATATAAACAGTACTTCATAATTTCTTTTGATATTTAATTCTTATCTATCCTTACCAAATCCAAGAAAACAGTCCAAAATTCCATGTTGTTTTGATCGATCGTCAACACCTGCCACATCATAGCGAGAAACTTAAAACCCAACCTAATGTAACCTGAATATTTGATCTCCATTCTTTCCAAGAGCTTTAAAATATGAATAATTTAAATTTAATAAAATTTCATTAAAAACTGAATTTTCCTTTTTTCCTTATTGGTGTTCTGCATGAAATATCTTTTATGTAATTGAAAAGGGTTTTTTTATAACAAAAAATATACTATAAATATATTCTAATATTTGATTTCTGCTCATTAACCAAAATCCAACCTTTTGAAATAATATTACATGGTAATTACAATAATTTGTAACAAACAGCATATTTAAAACATGTTACCTCATTAAGAAGACATGTTCTCACTTGCACAGACCCCACTGACAGATGATTAAAACTCATCGTCATAACGTTAGCATTTAGACACAAAAATCATATGTACTTGCAAATACTCTCACTATGAACAAAACCATTAATAATACTCTGACTTATCAGAGAATATTATAAAATGCCATAATGAGTTGATAAATTATATATATAAATTAGTATGTATGTTATAAATACACATTAACGGAGATCCTATTTTAGCATTTGCCACATTGAAGCATTGTGCTATTAAAAATTGTACTCTCTATTCTGTGGCAAATAATGTAGTTCGGCAAATTCATCACTGTGCTAATCTTTAAAAATTCAGCTTCAATTTGTGAGCACCCAATAAGAACATTATCATTTATTAATTTTATAAAATTACTGTTATGATACAACTATACACATAAATTCCTTCGCAAAAAATAATCAAATCATTAAGAAAGACTTTGTCAAGACAGTGTCAATCAGATTTGGGATATTGGGTTGAGAAGGACATTAGCCACAGGCCACAGACATGTAAAAAATCTTAATGAGCGATAGAAATTTGTAAAAAATTTACATTGAAAAGAGAAAATGGCCCATAAGAATTTTTAAAACTGTGGTAATTGGCCCATACCAAGAATCAGCCTTTCAAATCCAAACCCTAAAACATTATTCAATATTCACAGAATCATTGAAATATTAACTCAACTTGAATATAAGCAATATACGACTGTTACCCTCACAGTACAAACAGTAAACTCCAATAGTCTGACACCCTTTTGCATTAGACTTGAAGGTAAGTATATATAGACGTGTACCTAGCTCAGAGGTTTACAGTAGAACAGACATGTTACATACAGGATACTTTCAATATACCTTTATATGACAAACATAATTAACTCAACAATTATCAGATGAGAACAGACATGAAACAAAGTTGCTTCTCCCTAAACATTGAGGTCGTTAATTAACCTTATCTTACATACACAAACGGCCACCAAGCCAGGTGCCCTGACACAACTGAAACAGCAATTAAATTACCACTTGACTTTCAGGTCATTATTTCAATCTTCACAATAAACCAGCACCAATATAAGCAATAAATATACACTCCCATCCATAAAAAAATCGACAGTTTTTAACTGTATGAAATATTGTAAGCACCTCAGAAACCTTAACTTTGCAATTTCTTGAAGATCATTAATTTATCAGTGAAATGACAAATTCTCATAAAATAACCTACCTACCGGTAAATGAAGTTTCAGGGAGGGTCAGTCAAATAAGGGAACCATTTTTCCAAGATATTCCAAAAAAGACATGAAAATGTACCAGAACATTATTCTATAAATGATCCCTTCAAAACATCTCAATTACCAATTTTTTTTTCTAAAAGATTTTTGAGGATTTGTAGATTGTCACTATCAACAACATATTTATTAACAGACTGTAAAAGTATTATGATAAGAAGTTATCAAATAATACAATATTAAAAAAATAATTAAAAAAAGATTTACTGAATTTCCAAAAAAGTTCTGTAAACGGTTTAGGAAATTATGGATGGCAGTGCAATCATAGATACTATGAAAAGACAGTGTCAATCATCAACAACAACATGCTATTAAATTTGGCAAAAAATATATATGAACATAGTGCAAGTATTTAAAAAAAAACATTTTTGTCAAGAATGTTCAGCTTGATATGAGGATATGCTAACGGCCTTATTTATATTCACAGATTTTATTCAATCCTGAACTTGACCTGAATATTGTCTTTACAAAACCAGGCATCAACTTTGGCAAAAACATATACATGTACTTGAAAAAAAATATTGGCAAAAGCACCAATATATATAAATATTTCAAAGATAACAAGTGTGTGTGGATCAGCAACGAGGATGTTTCCATTGCCTCATTTGATATTTTTACATTTCACTCATATTTGCACACTTCAGCAAAATCTACAATACCAGTACATTTAGGAAATCAACTTCCACAAATTGCCTACTAATTATAATTGAATCTTCCTCATATATATCACTAACCCTGAATATTGCCATTGTACACTCACAAACTTGGATTGGTCAAAAATCTCCAAACAATTTGAGGGAAAATATTATCCTCAAACTATACATTAATCACTATAAAGAAAACCTACTATGGGGTATGTAACCTAACAAATCAGTATCAAGAATTTCTACAACTCAGTTTTAGGCTCTGTACTGTGGCTATGCATTTGTTTCTTGGCTTCAATGAATGCAGGATGTGAACGCACATGGTCGGCAGCTTTGAAGACAAGACGGAGAAATTCTTCTACATCAAAGCCATAGTTAGTGAACTTAGCATGGGCTCCTAAGGTGGGATGATGTCCCTGAAAGTAAAACATTCACCATAAAACTACAGAATCAGATCATGATGTAGGTAAGAAATTACTCAAGTATATCTTCTTTTTTTTTTTTTAAAGAAATCTTTTGTAAATGTTACAAGAATGAAATGGGAGATGCATTTTTTAGTTTTCAGTTTGATTGTCAGTTACAAACCTTGAATGTCTCTGTCAAGGCTCGTTTACATGTAACATATCACTAGATCCATTATTATTTCATTGTAAAACGAATTCAACTGTACTGTACTTCAAACCAAGGGAGATAATCCATGGAATGAAATTCAAAGTAATACCTGGAAACTTCATACTAAATACTATTGTGCTTAAGCATGACATGGATAATGGTTTCCAGATTTTTTTATTGTTATTTATATCATTACTACGTTTTTTTTTTTTGTTTTTTTTTTTTTGCATTTGATATGCTAGATATCTACCATCAGTGATAAAAATCTGCATTCTTCTGTAACTGACATTACTTGTCAGATGAAAAAAACAATAACACTGCTCCTTCGTATTTTGACTAAAGTAAAGACATACACATTAATATCAACCCAAGGCTCGATACATTCCCTCAATACATTCCCTCACATTCCATGTTTGTTGGATATTGTACAACCAAACTTCTGGATTAACAAAACTTTTCTGTATAAATGATAAATGTATACTGATAAAGATAGATTATGATTAAAGAAAAAATGCAAATGAATTTCTTCTTCAGAAAGATACAGGTAAGTAAGGTTTAACACTCAGTACAATTTTAATCAGTGTACATTCTATCAGGTGGTTAACATTACCTCATCTTCTTGATCAAGTTTGTCTTTTTTTTCCCAGGTCATGTAGTGAACCCCACGAAGTCGGGCAAGGTCAAAGTAGCACCCAGCATCCTCACAGTTATACCTGTATAAGGAACAATAGGACACTTTTTATCAGGCTTGCCTGTCTCAAAAAAATGACAATAAAAGTTCTTGGCTTGATATTTTCAACAAATTTTATTGTTAGAAAACAAAAGGATTGGACAACAGGCACGTCCTCTCCTTGGCTTGATATCATATCACAGTGTTTCAAATATAATTGGTTCTTGGAAGGCTAATGTTAATTTTTCAAATTAGATATCGTTATTGAAACAACGCTTGCTGATATGTTGTAACATATTTAATTTGGTAACAATACACGAAGTTCATTCACTGACCACTTCTGATGTACGACACTTACAACTCCATAACAACACCCCAGTCCGGCTGGAACAACATATGGGTGAGTCCTGCACCATGAATTCCAATAAATATATCACTGTTGTGGGAAATCTGACAACAATAAACTTAAATGTAAGCCACAAGCTAACTTATAATGTATAATCTTATAAACATAAATGTAAGCCACAAGCTAACTTATAATGTATAATTTTAAAGTCTATGAGAAACAGAAAATCCCACATTTAGCACAATGAGGTGTGAAATGTACAAGATAGTACTCATACTGAAATGTCTTTTCAGATACATTTAGTATCTTAAGTTTTAATTTTCAATATGCATTATATGTTTATTTGAAGACATTGTCATTCTGAATGAAATCAATGCTTTAATGACAAAATGTAATCTTTATGCATTGGAAACAAGGAAGTACACTAGAAGACACTGCCTTGATGTGAACAGGTAGCCAGCTTTATTCTCAACAAAATCATGATCAGCAGACCCTGTCCATCAGCTATAAGTGGACTAACAGGTAGACAAGATACTTATTTATGTAGGAATCATAGATACATCAGCTATCAGTGGACTAACAGGTAGACAAGATACTTATTTAGGTAGGAATCATTGTTACATCAGCTATAAGTGGACTAACAGGTAGACAAGATACTTATTTAGGTAGGAATCATTGTTACATCAGCTATCAGTGGACTAACAGGAAGACAAGATACTTATTTAGGTAGGAATTATTGTTACATCAGCTATCAGTGGACTAACAGGAAGACAAGATACGTATTCAGGTAGGAATCATTGTTACATCAGCTATAAGTGGACTAACAAGTAGACAAGATACTTATTTAGGTAGGAATCATAGTTACATCAGCTATCAGTGGACTAACAGGTAGACAAGATACTTATTTAGGTAGGAATCATTGTTACATCAGCTATAAGTGGACTAACAGGTAGACAAGATACGTATTCAGGTAGGAATCATTGTTACATCAGCTATCAGTGGACTAACAGGTAGACAAGATACCTATTTAGGTAGCTATCAGTGGACTAACAGGTAGACAAGATACGTATTCAGGTAGGAATCATTGTTACATCAGCTATAAGTGGACTAACAAGTAGACAAGATACTTATTTAGGTAGGAATCATTGTTACATCAGCTATCAGTGGGCTAACAGGTAGACAAGATACTTATTCAGGTAGAAATCATAGATACATCAGCTATAAGTGGACTAACAGGTAGATAAGATACTTATTTAGGTAGGAATCATAGTTACATCAGCTATCAGTGGGCTAACAGGTAGACAAGATACTTATTTAGGTAGAAATCATTGCATGTTACCTGCATTTGATCTTTAAAATCCATATTCCTGAAAACAAGGAAAAAACTATTATTATTACAAAATATTAAAAAAAATATTATCATTATTATTTTTACAGGTAATTATGAGAACAAAATATAAAATTTTAAAAAAAAACTTTCAAATAAAATACGATTAGGATTTCATATTTTAAGGCAGAGACTAATCTTCTGATAAAAAAACAGTGCAAGTTTCTTACCAAGTATAATCCACTGCTCTCACTTCAAACTCCCCGATAGTTTTCATGGCAGCAATGAGCTGGAAATTAAAACAAAACAATACAAAATTTTGTAGGGCATTGTGGGCATAACGATTTTATTATTGAATGATACACCATCAATAGGACAGCTGGAAATGCCTATCTTTGCAAGCCCCCTTTGTACTGGGCCTTTTGGCATAGGATGTACAAATGTATGATGTATATATTTGGGTCAAATTCTAATTGGAACACATTACTGTATCCTAAATTATCTTTTACAAAATTTCACCCCTGGGGTAGATTGGTAATTGTTTACCTCATCCTGATTGAGAATTTTCCTGAACTTTGTACTCCTGGTAAGAAGTGTCACTCGAATTTTTTCTTTCTGTGGAAATAAAATCAGACATTTTCAATCACTAAGGTATCTATAGTTATATTCTCATATTCCTCTTTGTAGCATCACCCAGACACAATGAATTAATTGTCTTATACCTCTTGTTTCTGTATCTCTCTGTCAACTTTACTAGCCAAACCTGTCCACAGAATATTGTAAGGTACAGGCTGATCTAGTAACAGGTATGTACGGGTTGAGTTATCTCCCCTGTCACATTAACCTTCTCAATATCTCATTGATACCAGATAATAAATTTAAGTTTCTGCCACAATGTGCTGTCTTCTTCTACTCTCAGACCATTGTACATATGTGCTGATTGTTGGATATAGTCAATATACTACTAGTGGCATATGACTTCCTGGTGTTTTAATTGGTTGAGATTTTGAACTTTGAACTTTTCAACGCTATTCTGGTGTGCTTTGTGTCCCATGATCTTTTACTGCATCAGCAATTGTTTCAATGTCAAACCTTCATGCACAGGTCATGACTTACATGCACAGACAGCTACTGAATCTTGTGTGGGAAAATGAAGATTCCATTTAATAACACTTAATATTTAATGGTGAATAAACTTCGAAGATAAACACAATCTCATTAGCATGATAGAAGTTATATGACACAACCAATATGATATTTAAGAATGTGACCTTTCGATGACTACACTGTCACCTTCATCAGACTAATGACAAATGTGAAGCGCACTAGCACTGTCTTATGTAGT
Source organism: Pecten maximus (assembly GCF_902652985.1). Lineage (NCBI taxonomy): Eukaryota > Metazoa > Mollusca > Bivalvia > Pectinida > Pectinidae > Pecten > Pecten maximus. The sequence continues at coordinate 31,722,337 of NC_047021.1, forward strand.
GTCCGAGACGGTAAAAGATTTGATCTACTCTGAAGGGTGTTTCGTCTTAATCATGATCTTATTGACACCAAGTTCGAAAATAGTGTGACAAGATGGTAAAAACAAAATACATGTAGAATCAAACAAGTGTACAATAGATGGTATGATGTACTGTACAGTTTGATAAGGTTTTGTTATAGTATGTTTCATAGTCAGTCACTCCCCTCTCCTCAACGACAAGAGTACCTCAAACAGATACGTGATATATTTGTCTGATAGAATCATAAAAGCCTGTTTGAGTTTACAGTCAGAAAAATGCCATAAACCCACATGCAAAAATAAATCCAATACCTAAATCTAAATTTTGATTGACCTGTACGCCTTTAAAGAAACTTGCCCAAAAAGATTAAAAGTTTCCATATTAAAGTTTATAAAATTACAGTTGTAAGTGTTGGTCAACTTTGTTTAAGAAGCCAATGTTATCTAGATTTCATGTACATCCACCTACCAATGGTCCCTGCTGATGTAACCCAAGTCTGTGAGCAAGCTGCTGATGAAAAGCTCGGAAAAAACTGCTACTATGGCAACCTGGCACCTGTCACGAAATACAAACGTCTTTATCTGGGGAGTTTTCTGAGAAAGAGACTATTAAATGGTCTCATGTAAAATGAAAATATCAAAGAATGATTTTCAAAAGTAAGAATCACAGGGTTATCCAATATTGATGGTGTACTGCTTCGCTTCTCAACTCATGACGTCAGCATCTTTATGATAACTGTTCTAGTACAACATTCCCCCTTGCACTCATTTGTAATATCAATTGAGCTTTCAATAACAAAAGAGTTCGGACATTAGTACTTTTATCAGGATATTTTGCCAGAATTTACCACAGCAATACAAATTGTATATATTTATCTTAACTCACTCAAATTAGCTTATTGTAATATTATGCAAAATATTATTTAGAGTGACTACACACTATTTAACTTTTGACCTACAATTCTCCTATTATTTTCAGAAAGTTGCCATAGAAGAAATAAGCCTTTGTCCACAAATAAGCCTCCTTCATCCACAAATAAGCCCCATTCATTTTAGAAGAAGAATCAATTTTAAAATGGTAAGGTAAAAGTGGTTTACAATTAAGCCTCCAGTTTGTATACTCAACTTATACACTACAATAGGGGGCTTATTTGAGGATAAACATCAGTGATCATTATTAACTTAGAAATGACAGTACATCGTATTTGGAGAAAAGCTAGATGAATGGAAAGCGTAGCAGACAGTCATATCACACCTCCATTGATATTCATATTCAAATTTGATTGAACAAGTTGTAATGGTACAAAAGAATGGGACAATAGGCAAAGAATGTGACAATAGGCAAAGAATGGGACAATAGGCAAATAATGGGACATTAGACAAAGAATGGGACAATAGGCAAATAATGAGACAATAGGCAAAAAATGAGACAATAGGCAGTCTAAATCAGTCTTGTCCTCAAGAGAAAGAGATTTTTATGAAATTTTAATTTTGTTGCAATGATATTTCCAGTGACTATCATAACTTTTTAATGATAGTCAGTATTCAACAGAAAGAAAATATAGATAAATTAATAGTTCACTCATCATGGTCATATAGATGACACATCTGATACCTACCAATGGCATATTGTAATACATTCCATATCTCATCCTGGCCAGCAGGGAAAACACAGCATCTCTAAAGCACACCTACAATTGTATGGATAAACTATGTAATTATTTCTTCATAGGAACATATGAAGGTCAATTGACAATAAACCTTAGAGTTCTGGCAAAAAAATAATTCAGAGAAATATTTAAATTCCATACAGTATTATGTTTTATGATTTACCAGGAATGAAAACGAGAGCTGTGAACAACTTATACCCACAGCAGATACCCCCCATCTCCCTCCAGTAACTCTAAAATTTGAAATCAACACATGTTCAGTAGCAGTTCTCTGGACCAACTCATCTGATTTTGTCAATAAAGGGGCATAAATCAGTGACAAGGGCCCAATGGGCCCAAATCGCTCACCTGCAATGCAGTGATCTTTTCATATATGGATCCTGCAGTTATTTGAAAGCATGCTACAGGACCAATATAATGTCTCTCTGCACTTTGGCTTTTCACTAAAAGTCATTTAAAGATTTAAGCATACTTGATCGACGTGACCTTGAATGTGAGTCAGGGTCATTCATTTGAACAAACTTGGTAGCCCTTTACCGCAGCATGCTACAGACCCAATATTAACTCCATGGGACTCTTGGTTATTGAGAAGAAGTCGTTTAAAGATTTTAGCCTTTTTGACTCCTGTGACCTTGAATGAAGGTCAATGTCATTCATTTGAACTAACTTGGTAGCCCTTTACCCCAGCATGCTACAGACCCAATATCAACTCCCTGGGACTCTTGGTTATTGAGAAGAAGTCGTTTAAAGATTTTAGCCTTTTGACTCCTGTGACCTTGAATGAAGATCAAGGTCATTCATTTGAACAAACTTGAGAGCCCTTCACCCCAGCATGCTACAGGCCAAATATTAGGTCTCTGGGACAGTTGGTTATTGAGAAGAAGTCGTTTAAAATTTTTAGCCTTTTTGACTGCTGTGATCTTGAATGAAGGTCAAGGTCATTCAATTGAACAAACTTGGTAGCCCTTTACCGCAGCATGCTACAGACCCAATATCAACTCCCTGGGACTCTTGGTTATTGAGAAGAAGTCGTTTAAAAATGTTAGCCTTTTTGACTCCAGTGACCTTGAATGAAGGTCAAGGTCATTCATTTGAACAAACTTGGTAGCCCTTTACCCCAGCATGCTACAGACCCAATATCAACTCCCTGGGACTC